>NC_141906.1:65917393-66229024 GCF_057802395.1 Ceratotherium simum simum
CATTGTCCTAGGGAGGTTAGGCCCACACAACAGGGACTGATCCCCAAAGAAAAATAGGCTGGGCTGGTCAACCCAGACACCCTGAGGCACACCTCCAAATGTCAGAAAGAGCTCCTGGGGCCTCTGAGTCTAGTTCGGACGCCCTGAGACCCAGTTAAAGAGGCCCCTCTTCTGTGAGGCCTCCCTAATGGCATTATCTGGAATAATCATTATAGCCCTTGTTGTTTTGAGGGCTTACTGTGTACCAGACATTCTACCGAGCACGTTGCATTCATTTCCTCATTTTATACTCACAGCAACCCTATGAGGTAGGTACTATTGATCCCATGTTAGAGATAGGGTGACTCAGGCATAGAGAGGTTAAATTATCTGCCCAAAGCCCACAGCTAGGAAGAGAGGCAGAGATGACATCCAAACCTAGGCCAGCCTACCTCCAAAGGTGCACTCTTGTCCCTTATGAAACTCTTCCTCTTAACAAACAGCTCTGTGTCCCCCACAGTGACTGGGCAAATAGCAGGTATTTAAAAGAAAAACACTGTTTTTCTCTACCCACAGAATACTTCTGACACCAGTGTGTGGAGGTTTTTCCCACACCAACCAATTCTCCAACTCTCTGGATGCCAACCTGTGTCCTACAATTCAATTCAATTCTGACACTAACTACTCAGAATGAGCACAGACCCCACAGCTTAAGAGTTCAGTCCCACAAGACTGCCCCCCACCTCAGATGCCAGTCACAAGTTCTAGGTTGTCACTTGACTATAAATTGGGGGTTTCTATGACCCCCTGCTCAGGTTCAGTAATTTGCCATAATGGCTCACAAAACTCAGGGAAACACACACTTACAGTTACTCGTTTATTATAAAGGATGTGATAAAGGATACAGATGAATAGCCAGATGAAGAGGTATCTAAGGTGAGGTCTGGGAGGGTCCTGAGCACAGGAGCTTCTGTCCCTGTGGAGTTGGGGTGCACATGGGTGTGTTCACCAACATGGAAGGTCTCCAAACCCCATACTTTAGGGATTTTTATGGAAGCTTCATCATGTAGGCATTCTCCACCCCAGAGGTCAGGGAGTGGGGCTGAAAGTTTCTAATCATGCCTTGGTGTTTCTGGCGACCAGTCCCCATCCTGAAGCTCTCTAGGGCCTCTCTGCCACCAGTCATCTCATTAGCATACAAAAAGACACTCATCACCCAGGAAATTCCAAAGGATTTAGAAGCTTTATGTCAGGAACCAAGGCCAAAGAGCAAATATTTATTTCTTATTATATTACAGAATTTAACAACTGTCTGATGAGCGACAAGCTGACTAACAGGGCATGAGGATGTTGGAGCAGCCATCGCAGGAGGGGGGATCAGGTCCCAGGAAGGAGGACCTCCTGAACTCGGTCCCTGGAGGCTGCCCATCCTCAGCACCCAGGAAGAGAGCAGGTGACGCCATTGTTCTGAATCTTGGTGGGCGTCGTCAAAGTGTAATCCTGAGCAAATCACTTAAACTCTCTACGCCTTATTCTCTTCATCAGAAAAATGGAAATGATAATACTCACTCTGCATAAGTCACAGGGTTTCATGGGGACTTAATGGGATAATGGATGTGAAATGCTTTATAAACTGTAAAGTACCACACAAATGTGAGGCTTTATCATTAATTGTAGATGAGCACGTGCATGCCCACACACCCACATCCATAGGCACCCATTCATTCACACGCACACATTCTTCCTCTAAAGAGAAATTAACATAATGACGCAGCCCCCTGTGAGATCGCATGCTGGGACCTCCCTGCGCCCTCGACCCTCCCTATGCCATTACCCACTTAGACTGAGTGGGTTGAGGAAGATTGAGGAGGGGCTGAAGAGCTTCAAGGAGGAGCAGGTGGGTCTGGAGCACAGACTGCTCAACCCGCACCTGCCTGTTCTGCCGGGTGTTTGGGTTTGTTTGTATTTCCCGGGAGCACAGGGACCTGGGAACCTATAGAAACAGCCCACCCCAGGGAGAAAACGCTCGGCAGAGCAGGGCTAACTCTGGAGAGGAGGTTCAAATTCAGCAGCTTTCTTTGGGTGCCTACTGTTCGTTCATTCATCCTCCCATGCAACAAAATTTATTGAGTACCTACTGTCTCTGCACAGAACTGCACTTCCTGCTGGGAACCCAAAGACGAGCAAGTCGGTCCTGCCGTTGAGGAGCTCCAGAGACAGCTACATAGCAAGGCCAGGCTGTGTGAAACAGCGGGCACGTCGGGAGTGGCCAGCAGCTCCTAACAGCTACAGAGTAGGTTGGCCAAGCTCCGCCAGACAAAATGGGGACGAGGTCTGAGGCAGGGGCCCAATACGAGAGGCCTTGATGCTGCGCTGATGAGTTTGGACTCTGTCCTGCGTGCAACAAGGAACCACTAACGGATGTTAGGAAAGGGAGTGACATGGGCTAAGCAGACTTCCTTTCTTTTTTTAGGATCTCTCCCCTCTCTTTTACTATATTTGTCTTCAAAATTGACAACAGGTACGTAAGTGTACTAAAACTGCTGAAAGAATGTAAAGTTGGAGAAAGAAAACATTCATAATTTCTCCCACCTCAATTCTATTACCCCTCTCCATCAGTGGTTCTCAAAGTGTGTTCCCCAAAACAGCAGCATTAGCATTATTTGGGACCTTGCTGGAAATGCAACCTGATTATCATTACTAATACTGTATTATACATTTGAAAGTTGCTAAGACAGTAGATCTTACAAGTTCTCATCACAGGAAAAAAAAAATTTGTAACTATATGTGGCAATGGATGTTAACTAGACTTACTGTGGTGATCATTTTGCAATATATATGTGTATCAAATCATTATGTTACATACCTGAAACTAATACGATGTTATATGTCAATTGTATCTCAATAAAAAAATTGAAAAAAAGAAATGAGGAGCCAGCCCAGTGGCATAGTGGTTAAGTTCGTGTGCTCCGCTTCAGCGGCCCAGAGTTCACTGGTTCAGACCCTAGGCATGGACCTACACACTGCTCATCAAGCCATGCTGTGGTGGCATCCCACATACAAAATAGAGGAAGATTGGCACGGATGTTGCTCAGGGACAATCTTCCTCAAACAAAAAAGAGGAAGATTGGCAACACACGTTAACCCAGGGCCAATCTTCCTCACCAAAAAAAAAGAAAGAAAGAAAGAAATGCAATCTGCTACAAGCCCTTCAGTTGATTCTGATGCTTACTAAGGCTGAGAAACACTACTCCACACCTAGTAATGTCCCAAGCAAATATGAGCACTCATATATGCCACTGTTTGCACTGTTTTTTCAAAAACACATCATACCACTAACTAAGCAAGCTGCTTGTCTCATATGGTGATATACTTGCTAGTCAACAGATACGCAACTAACTCATTTTTTAAAGTATGTTTATAATTTTCCAGTGTATGGATGGAGTAAAATTTATTCAACCATTTACTGTTGGGTATTCAGGTTATTTACAATTACATTGACACCTAAAATAATGCTACAATAAACAGCCTTACCCAAGTAGTATTATATATGGGTGCTTTTATTTCCACAGGATAGATTGCCAAAGGGGGAATGCAGAATCAAAGGTTACAGTATTTTTAATTTTAATAGATATTGTTAGCGTACTTTTCACTAAGATTGCAGCAATACATAGCCCCATCAGTAGAATAGAAGATACCTGTTCCTCACCAGCACTTGATCTTGTAGCTCTTCAAGTTTACAATTTGGAAAGCTCACTGTGGCGGTACTGTGGAAAATAGATGTGATCCCATGGGAGAGGGGTGAAATTGGAGGCCAAGAGTCCAGTTGGGGGACTTTTGGATTGGTCCAGGTGAGAGACGATACAGGCCTGAACTAAGATCAAGGGGATGGAGAGGAGAGGTCAGCTCTATGGTGTCACTTGCGCTAACTGACTCACTTAGTCTACATAGTAATCTGCTTTCCAGATGAGGAACCTGGAGAGTTTGTTGTGGAGACATTGTGACTTGCTTACATGTCCTTGGCTTGCTGATCACTTCCTAACCCATCTCCAGACCATTCTTAGGGAACCTGCCCCATCCTAAACGCCATCACCTAAGTAGCACATGACCCCCCTCTTCCAGTCTCAGACAACTGGATACGGGGTGGGCATGGGACCTACAAGAAACTGATCCTTAGAGTGGCTAGTGATCTATAGTCTGGGGAGATAAAAACAGGTTCTTTCTGGGGTTTGAGCAAAGACATTCAGAGGAAAACTGCCATTGGTGGTAGCTGGTGGTACGGCAGAAAATTTGTGCAAAGACAGGTTGAGGAGGCCATGGGCACAAATATGTTAAAATTATCAGTGAGCAGAAATGATGAGTAAGCAGTGAAAGCCGACTAAATGGAGAAAGAACACAGCAGATGCACAGAGTAAGGCCAAAATGCTGAGAAAAACCAGGCTGCCCAAGGGAGACAGAGAAGCAGTTCCCAAGGGCTACTGAGAACCCAGACTCATCTTCACCTTCATTCCCCACACAGCCTTGCAGCACTGTAGCACCTGCCCTCGGACACCTGTGAGATGCCTGTTTCCTCAGTAACCCCTACCCTACCCTCCATACAACCTTGAGTGCCTTTCTAGGGATCTCTGCTCCATATAGCCAACAGCTCTAGCAAGAACAACAGGCCACAGAGTTCATGAGTATTAGAGTATTTTTGTTGTTAGTGTCGTCAATTCCGACTCCTAGCAACCCTGTGTGCCACAAAGCAGAACTCTGCTGGGTATTTTGCGCCATCCTCTCTCCTTCTGGTGCTATATCAGACAATGCTCTGCTGCTAGTCGTATGATTTTCATGGCCAATTTTTTTGGAAGTTGGTGGCCAAGTCCTTCTTCCTAGTCTGTCTAGTCTGGAAGCTCCACTGAAACCTGGCCACCATGGGCGACCCTGCTGCTATTTGAAATACCGGTGGCATAGCTTTCAGCAAAACAGCAATACGCAGCCTCTACAGCATGACAACCAACAGACAGGTGGTGGTGTTCTCTGACCAGAAAAAGGTGAGAGCACCAAATCTTAACCACTAGCCCACCAGGGCTGGTTTAGATTTACCAAATCTAAAGTTATTTGACTTCAAGCAGAAGCTATGCAAAGAAAAAAAGAATACTTTAGTATATCATTTACAAGGAGCTTTTTATCCACATTATCTCTTTCAATCTTGTTGCAATAAGAAAGAGAAGTTCAAAGAAATTAAATACCTTCTCCAAAGCACAGCATTAACAGATGGGGGTGAGTGGCATGGGGAATCCTGGAGCCCTGGTCATTGGATTGCAAAGCCTACATGTGTCCTACCCCACCCTGCTGAGATGGAACCCAGGCCTGGGGACCTGTTGGCCTTTCCTGTTTCACTCCCCGACCTGCATCCCTTTCATCACTTGGCTATGGTTCTAAAACCTCTTCCTCCAGGCTTCTGCTGCGGGGTGTGAGGTCTAGTTCAAATGAGGATCTTGGCAGATGGATCCAAATGTCCACCTTGTGATCCACGTGATGTGATCCATGTGATCTGGAGCCTGTGAGGTGCTCTGAGGGGGTTAGCTGGAAGACCCCACCACTCAAAGGGGGTCTCCCCCAAGGAGTGACATGGGGACTAAAATCTCCGTACCTTTCTGGTAAGGCCTTTCCTCAATGAGATCTCTGTAAAAAGACATCTATTTTAACTTTGGAGTGAGTCATTAGCCTCCACCAAGACAGGAGCATGAATAGGTTTAAAAACTAAAAATAACTAACATTTATTGAATGTTTATTATGCTTCAGGCATAATAAGTTCTTTATGTAAATTCATTTAAAACTCCCAATGAATACTTACTATGAACTTACTATGAAGTAACTATTATTGTTTTGATTTCTCAGATAAGGAAAGTAAAGCTAAGTGAGGTTAATTAACTTGCCCAGAGATATAGGGCTAATACGTGATGGAACCCGGATTTGAACCCAGGCAGTCTGCCTTCACTAAGCCTGTCAGATTAGCTGGATCCTCTTACAGAGTGCCAGCCCTGAGGAAATGGATGGGAGAGAGGGAAGTCTGCTGGTGGGCAGAAAGCAGGTGGGGGGCACCCACAGTGTCTGGTGCTCCTTGATGTGATAAGACCTGGGCCAGGGCCTTAGGGAGTCCTGAGCATCAGGGGACAGGCCAAGTGCACTGGGTGACCAGCTTGGGGAGTAGGTATATCATTCCAAGAGGAGGAGAAGGGAGGGAAGATAGTGGTTTCCCGAGGAGACAGAAGAACACTTCTTTACACATTATTAACTGGGGGCCAATCACCATGCCTCCCAGATTTCCATCTTCCTATGGCTGCTTCAGGCCTGGTCTAGGGGACAAAGAGGCAGCATGTCCCCAGACAAAGCCCAGGAGCAAAACATCCCGTGTAGCCCCCACCAATCACTGTCCCAGCTGCTTCCCAGGGGAATCCCATTGTAGGATTCTTGGTCTTCACTGGGACTTTGCAGGCATGGTACTTCCACCTGGTTTGGGGATCAGGAACCCCAGGCCCTAGACCCTCAGCCCCCACCAACTGACCTTGAAACCTCAGCTCAGTCAGCTCTTCTCTCTGGTCTTGAGATTCCCCTTCTGAAAAAGGGAGGCATTCAGTGATACTGTGATGACACCTCAGACTCCCGCCAGTTCAAATGTCCTGAAGAGAAAGATCATCAGCTCCGGAGCCAGAAAGACCGAGGTTCAAGTCCAACCCTGCTGCTTACAAGTTGTGTGACTCTGGGTGAGTCTTGGAATATCTTCATACCTCACTTTCCTCAGCTGTGCAATGGGATATGCTGCTCTGCTTGTAACCCAGTCTTGCTCAGAGTGAGATCACGCCTATGAAAATGCCATGAACTTGGTAAAGCCCTTTATACATCCAAGTGCAAGGTATCAAAATCTGTGCTTTCTTCTTCAATCTCTCCTGAAGCCAGATCTGCCAGGATCTCATACCCCAGCTCCACAGGGAACAGAATCCAGAAGGATGCCATGGAGCCAGCATCACCCTTTCCCGGGTCTGAGCCCAGTCAAGACCCTAGCCCAGGGTGAGCATACTCCCAACACAAGAGGCGGCTCTCCTTTGCCATGATTCCCACAGAAGTCTCCTACCCCTCCTCATCCCAATGTCACCTCTGAAAGTCAAATCTGTTCCCTGGACTGTAGTCACCTCCAAGTTGAACTTGAGGCCATGAGGGTTTGTCACAGGAGGTGCCCAGTCCCATCTGCTCTGGAAAGCAGAAAGAGCTCACCACACAACCATCTCACAGTCCATTTTTCAAAGTTTGACGTCAATTTGCGGCCTTAGATTGGTTTTTGTTTCTCCGTACTTTGTTTTCTTTTTCGTGATGAATGGTTATTGTCAAGCGGGCTTAGGAGAAGCGATAGGCAGGAGGTGGGGGCTGGGGCAGAGATAGCACAGTGGTGGGTTTCTTGGTTGGGTTATTGTTTACATTTCTCTTTTAGGGAAGAAAATGGAGTGGGAGGTACCTGAGGTCACAACTGGGTCATATGAGGTGGATAGCAGGGTCATGTTGTAGCCGTCTGGTCCCTTCATCCAGGCCGAGAGATGCTGAGACCTCTGCCCCTTTCTTTTCCCCACAAGTACATGCCTAGTCTGGGGGACGGGCTGTGTGTCACAGCTGCGGCGGCTGATGCTGTCAACTGCAGATAAATACAACCAAAACATACCCAGAAAATTATTTCCTCTTAATGGAAAAATTATCAGGCCCTGAGCAGCCTGATCTAAGGGCTTTTAGAAGTGCACAGAGAAATATACTTGAGTCTTCTCTCAAGCTCCTCTCTCCTCCCCACTGTCCCTCTGGGGAGGGCTCTGCAGAAGCCATCTTCTCCGGATTCTCCACTGGGGCAGAACACACACCACCTGTTTGCCTGGCTTGAAGACAAAGGGATCTCAAAGATCATGGCTTAGGATCATAGAGTTAGGTTTCTTAGAGTCTTCAGAGATATGAGCTTGAAAGGACCGGACATTTGAAATCACCCTGCCCATGTCTCTCATGTCTCAGATAATTAAATTGAGGCTCAGAGAGAAGTGACGTGCCAAAGGTCCATGGTCACTTAACAGCAGGACAAGAAACTAAGGCTTTTGACTCCAATTTCCCTTCCTATTACCCAAAATAGCCTGGACAATCTTTGCAGCTCTCTGAAGCCTCTTACATCACTCACTTGAAATACACAGTCCTACAGGTGCAGAGACATTGGATTTTAGGCAGGTCGATGCCTTATTAAAGATGGTGCTTGTGGTACAGTATATGATTTGTCCACAATTCTTTCTCCCTCCATACTCTTCCATGACGAGTATGGAATACTCTGCCATGGCTCACAGTCTGCAGAGTAAACTTCTCCACCCTATTGACTATGGGCTTGTGGCTTGCTTTGATTAATTGAATGTTAGTGCATGTGCCATGAGCAGAAGCTTAAGTGTGCTTGTGAGGTTTGGCTTGGTGGTCTGTGCTTCTGCAATCTGCCATGAGGCTGCCAATCCCAGAATTAGAGACACATGGAGCAGATTTGAACACAGTCCTCAGCCTGAAGCAGAGTGGCCACCCTAGTTAACAAACAGACCTGTGAGTGAGCAATATAATTGTTTGTTGTTAATCTGCAGTGGTATCACAGCAGAAATCCGACTAATACAATCGGATTATTAGTCCAAATACTCCAGCTCTCCTTCTCAAGGTAGGGCCTGCCCCCAGTTTCTTCTTCTCCTGGCCATTTGGGCCTCCTCAGAGTTACAGAGGAACAGAGAAGAAGGGCCGAGAGACATCAATAAGGCTGAGAAGTGGCCGTAGCCTCATGGAGTAATCTTCATAGGCCCTCATTGTAGGGGCTGAATGCGATCCAGGTCTCCCCACTTCTTTCTCTCCTAGGTGTCCCCCATGGCAAGATACCTACTGTATTAGTCAGGACAGGCTAACTGCTATCTCAAACAATCCCACAATCTCAGTGGCTTCAACAGTGCGTATTTATTTCTCAATCATGTCACAATCCAATATGGCGGTGGAGTTGGGAGGAGAGACTCTGCTCCACACAGTCATTCAGAGACTTAGGATCCATCTATCTAAAGTCTTTGTCATCCTCTAAGGCTTTAGAGTCCTCCCCTGGATCCATTTCACACAGTCAGGTGTTGAGCAAAAGAGATAGCGTAGAAGACCTCTTAGGAGATTTTAGGGGCTGGGTCTGGAAGTGGTATAGGTCTCTTCCATCCACATTTCGTTGGCCAAAACTCAGCTAAATGATCCCATTTATTGGCAAAGGCATCGGAGGAGGGTAGAAAATATAGTTTAACTGTGTGCCAGGACTAAGAGGAGAAATATTGGTGTTAGTGAGCAATCAATCTTTGTCATAGCTATAGTGTAATTCTATCTATATCCATAACAAATTGGTCCCTCCTCTCTGCAAAGATTCCCTGTGGCTACCCTCTCCGGGGCTCATGGAATTTCTCTAAGTTTCACCTGCAGTTAGAACTCTGCCTCTGTTCTAGACTCCTAGTTTAACATTGCCTCAGATCCAAATTACCTCGCTATGGCTAGACTCTTTAAATCGACTTGTATGGCCTACCTGACTCTGGTTAGTTTCTCCCCAGGAGACTTCTTCTTGGTTCCATCCCACCTCATTTCTTTCTCCAGACACTACAGCAACTCCTAAGCTTGAACAGTCTTCTGAGATACCATACTCCGGCCATGCCAAAAAGAAGAGCTTGCATTTAATCAGAAAATTGGAAGCTATTTTGTGTTATTCACCAGGGGAGTAACATTAAAATCCAAGTAGAGTTTTAAGAAGAGTCATTTAGCTGGATGAATTAGAATGGCCTGAAAGGGGTTGAGATTGGGGAGAGGGATAACAATTAGGAAGCTATTGCCATAATCCAGGAGAGGGATGTCAAGGCCTGAACTAGAGCTGAGGTTGTGGGGTGAGAGAAGGAGGCATCCAAGAGATAATTGAGAAGGCAGACCTGTTCTTAGAGGCACATATGGCTTGGGAGTGGAGAGAGGGAGGAGGCAGGGCCGTGTCCCAGGTTTCCAGCCCCGGGCTGGCAGTGCACTTTCCAGCATCTCTGATTGCCTGAGCCCACCTGCTGGCCTCCCTCAACTCAGCCCCACCAAATAGCAAGACTGCCCAGCCCTTCCAATCTACTTGGAAGGAATATGGTGTTACATTTAATTAAAAGTATCTACACAGAAACGAGATTAATTAAGTCTCTTTTACCCAGGAGCCCTCTCTTTGTGTTCACTTAAATGAGGTTTTAAATGTTGTCTCAATGTTATATCTGGGCAAGATTTCTCCAGACAACACTTTGCATGGTTCTGAGGCTCCCCTGTAGCTGGCTGGAAATTATTTAGTGATGAGAACAATCCAAGGACAGTCTTCTCCCCTTTCAGTCAGCTGAGCTCCAGGCAGGTGGGGACCTTGGGCCACGGAAAGTGGAGTTTTATAATGAAACGGAGGGAAGTTCTCTCAGACAAGAGCTGCCTCCCTAGGCCATCTCTTGATGCAGAACAGGTGGTCCAGGATGGTTTTTGGAGTCATGTTTATGGAGCGCTCACCTGATCAAAGTTGTTCTGAATACAAACACGGCCTCCCAGAGCCGAAGGGCTGAGGCATCACCACCTACAGGCAAGATGTCTCTTGCAGGCAGCGTTCTGTTCACATAGCTCAACATGGGAGCTGGGAGCCAGGTTGAGAGAGCCAGAAGCACCCAACCACTTCACCACCCCTCAGGCTGCTTTCCTTCACCCTAATACCTTTTCTTAAAGCTAATATTGCAGAAAAGTTCATCGGGCTGGCCAGTCACAGAAAGTACCAATGGGAACCTGGAGATGTGGAGTGCACCATGGGCATTTACCATCACGTAGAGCCAAGCATGTGAACCCACTACAAGGCCACGGACTGGGCAGGGTGGAGACAGGAGTAGGTGCAGCCACCATCACTACCTTCACTCCTCAACAGGTCTTCGCTAATGACCAGCCCCAAGGCCAAAGGAGGCATATATAAGACCCGGAGCCTTGACTTCATCCTTGAAACTCTTTAGCCCAATTAGGACAGACAGAGGTCTGTACATAACTCGACCAATCCTACCTCTGGATTCTGTCACTGAGACACAACGAGGACTTCCCCCTATTGGCTCAGGTGGTGTCTTTTGTACTGGGAAATTTAGATATTCAGTTTTATCTGTATTGCCCAGACTCGAATCATTATTAATTTAATTTGATAAGCCTATGCTGAGCACCAAAAGAAGAGTGAGGCATTGTGCTAGATGCTAAAGTTAGAAGGCCCAATGAGATGAAGGCCTCATTGGCTTCTTAGAGTCTCTGGAAAAGAAGATGAGCATGCAGCATTACAGAGGAGCAAGATCAGCACTAGGAAGAGACTCTCCCCTCTCACACTGTGGGAGCAGAGAGGAGGGGCATAAAACCTGGCCTGGAGGTGTGGGATCTGGGTGAACTTCCCAGGAAAGTGCGTGTGAAGCCTTACAAGATGGATGGGGATGATCCAGACAGAGAAGGAGGCATTCCACAAGGGTGAAACCTACTCCACTTAGCGAAGCAGTGTGGCATGGTGCAAGATCCTGGATGTGGAGCACGGCAAACTGACTTCAAACCCAGCTCCACCACCTACTGATGAGCCAACTCACTGAGCCCACAGCTTCCTCAACTGTAAAGTGAAGGATATAATTCATTAGGTATTTTACAGGGTTTTGTGAGGATCAAGTGGAACAATTCCTGGGCCTAGCCCACACCAGGCTCTCCGGAAATCTGAATTTCCCTCCTTCACCTCCTGCTCTGTCAGGTAAAATGTGTTGCCATAGTCAGATGTGTTAGTTCCAAGCAATAGAAACCGACTCCTGCAGATTTAAGCAGAAAATGAATTTATGTAAAAGACGTCTGGTAGTTCCCAGTTACCAGGAAGGTCATCAGAAAACCAGGCTTGGAAAATGGGCAAAGAGAAGTTAGACTTCGTGGACAGGAACACGTGGACCCAACACAGGCGCTCCTGCCCCTCCTTGGATGGCACCACCAGCTCCACCAGCGCCCATCTCTGGAATCGGCTGCCCCTCCCACCGACACCGAAAAGAAGTCTCCCTTGTCCCGCTCTCCTGACCTGCCTCCTGGGTGGGAGGGCCAGGCTGGCCCAGCCTGGGGCCTGTGGCGGCCCTGCTTGGAAAGCAAGTAGCTGTAATTTTCCATTCCTTCAGAGGAAAGCAAGCTCTGCCTCCCACCAAGACTCAAAAGGTGGAGAATTCCCATAGCAAGGCAGCTCAGATGCTGCGGAGCCCCCGAGAAAGGAAAAAAAATGACAGATGTCCACCACAGTTCCCCACCACCCATGGCTTCTCCTCCACAGCAGTCTCCGTCTGCGCTGCCCACAGGACGGCCCACCGGCAGGGGCTCTTTCCTCTCCCTGAGCCTTCTCCCCTGCCAGAGCCTGGACCCCGTGAGGACGAGGTTCTCTGGCTCAGAGATTCTGCAGCCGCATCTGCTGCTGTCACTGCTCCCTCTTCGCCAGCTCACGCCAGAGCCCCGACCCCATTGATATGGTGAGCACGAGCCTCCTGTAGCCAAAGATTAATTGGTGGGGGATTGGGAGATTTCTCTTCCATAACAATGGGCTTTTCTGCTTGTACCAATAAGATGCCAATTAGGATATTTACATTTCAGGTTCAACCTAAAGTTATGCCCACTTTCCCAGAGGTGGGCCAGAGGGTAAGGCCCTCCTAACTGGGCTGTCAACAGGGTGGACATCAGAGTGACCCTTGGCCACCTGTGACTGAGCCGCTCCCTGGGACACTGAGAAGGCTGCTAGCTCTGAGGAAAATGCAAATGAAGCTGAGCCCCCAATCCGTTCCTTCAGTTAGGTTCCAACTCCTTGGAGTGGCTTTAAACAGTGTCTTATTATATATTCCAAATGCTGTTTCAGATCAAAAAAAGACACAGAGAAAGAAAAACTCTATTAGACACAAGAAATCAATGCTGTTTTAATTTATTTTTACTCTTTATTGCCTCCACCTCTTCCTTGAGATCACATCTAATGTCATCCTCCCCGTCCCCTCCACTGGGAAAACCCCCAGCCAGGGATCCTGGACATCTGGCACTTGGACATGGCCACTTGCATTCTCACGGCAGGAGGGAAGTGCTTGCATTATAGAGTGCTTTCACAGCAACAGTAGGCTTAAAACGAAGGGTCTCCGAGTCCCGTGGGGAACACACAATTTGTGCAGTGTTAGGTCCTCTTCCTGGGCCATCTGCAGAGAAGCCAGGGCATTTTCCAGCCTATGCTAGAAGCTCGACAAACTCAGGAATTAAGGTGCATATTTCACAGGCAAACACTTCATCAAATACTGTTTGATGTTCCATTTGCTGATTGTTTCATGCCTGTGCAGCCTGCTTCCCTAACCAGCCTGTGAGCATCTTAAGGGCATGGATCACAGCTTCCAATTCTCCAGCAAGCCCACAGCTCCAAGCATGATAGCGAGGGCTCGGTTAACTTCAGCTGGTTGGCTGAGTTCAGCGTCGTCCCCACTAACCTGATCCTCTTTCTGAAGCAGGGCCCTTCCCTAGGCTGACGGATGGATGGCGTGGTGGGGTTTGGAGAAGGGAGACCTGAGTCTGACTCCTCACAGATGTGGCCTGGCTTCCCAGCTCCTGCTTCACTACCTGTGTTAGTTTCCTGCAGTTGCTGTTGCTATAACAAAGTACTAGCAACTGGGTGGCTTAAAACAACGGAAATGTCTTCTCTCACCATTCTGGAGGCCTGAAGTTTGAAACCCATATCACTAGGTTGAAATCAAGGTGAGAGCAGGGCTGCACTCCCTCAGACGTTCCAGGGGAAAAGCTGAGCCTTGCCTCTTCCAGCCTCTGGTGGCCATCGGGACTCCTTGGCTTGTGGCTGCATTGCTCCAGTCTTCAAGGCCAGCACCTTCAAGTCTCTGCTCGGTCTTCACGTTGCCTTCTCGTGTGTGTGTGTGTGTGTGTGTGTGTGTGAAATCTCCCCCAGACTCTCTTTTATAAGGACACTTGCATTTAGGGCTAGCCTGGAAAAATCCAGGATAATCTCCCCATCTCAAAATCCTTAACTGAATCACATCCACAAAGACCCTTTTTCCAAATAAGGAACGATTCACAGGCTTTCAAGATTAGGAGCTGATATCTACGGGGGGCACTATTCTCCTACTGCACCGCCCCGTACAACCTCTCCTGATCTTGAACAAGTGTCTTAGGCAGCCTCTCCGAATCTCGGTTATTCCTTCTGTGGTACAGGAACGAGTTTTCCGGATCTGCAGACTTCTTCACAGAGTGGTGGTGAAGACCAAGAGGTAATATATATATTGAAAGCATTTTCTAAGCCGTAAAGCCCCACACAAATGTCAGACAATATTAGTGCACTGGGAGAGTGGCAAGTTCAGCACTTGAGAAAACTATCAGATTTTAAAACATGTGAGGCAATAGGAAACCAACGTCATTCAAAAACCTCATTTACACCCCACACCAAAGCGTCCCACCCTCCGTACCTCCACTCTCCCCTGCGGCTGCAGGGGTGTGACAGAGGCCTGTCTTGGGGGTTGCTTTGTGGCCTGAAAACAAATCATTCTTCACAGCTTGCTCCCAAGTCCAATAAGCCAGAAGGAATTGGTAGAGAGATTTAACGATATGTATTTCAAGAAAAAGATGAAAATGTGTCTCCTTTTAGGAGATGCAGTAAAAATGCATCAGCCCCACAATAAACTTTGCAGTGAAGATGCATAGAGGCGAAACATATCACGCAGTCAGGGCAGTAATGTCTCATTTATAGGGAAATCCTCTCAGAGATCTACTAGAATTTGCCCCCACCCATGCCCTATAGCACAGCCTCTGCAAACTGTGGGGTCTCACCACTCCGGCTACCTCCAGCCTCTGCAGGAAGCCTGCTGGCTCAAAGGCAGCCTGACCCTTGGTCTCCCTTTGAAGTCCCTGTAAAATATGCTGGCTGAAACACTTTGCAGACCAATTACACTAGGGTGGGAAACACTGGGTGTGGATTTGGCCCACAGACGAAATCCAGCTGGCTTCCTGTTCTTATGAATAAAGCTTTATTGTATCATAGCCACACTCATCCCATCTATGGCTGCTTTGATGCTACAAGAGATTTTCGTAGTTTATGGCCTGAAAGTCTAAAATATTTACTATCTGGCCCTTCGCAGAAAAAGTTTGCCGACGCCTGAATTCTACCTTTAGGGTAAAGGTTGTCTTTAGGCAAAACTGCACACAAAACTAATAACAGAATAACAGTTAACGGTTTTTGAGCTTACTCTGTGCCAGGCACGGCGCCACGCTCATAGGGACATTACCCTATTTAATTCTCACAAGCAGGCCTCTGAAGCAGGGAATAATAATTGTATAGATAAGAAAAGTGAGGCTCAGGGAAGTTAAGCAACTTTCTCAAGGTCTCAGCAGCTAGAAACCATTAGAATTGGGATTCACACCCACGTCTGTCCGACTCCACAGCCCTCACTCTGACCGCCACTCTATAGCATCGGGTTACCAAGTGGACAATTCCGAAACCCACTTCCGGTTGTTCAAGATCTTATTTTCTATACCCGGTTTCAGCACCTCCTGCCCCATTAGCCTACACACCATGTCCCCTCTGCTAAGGAATGGAGAAAGGGAGCTCTTCCTAGACTGTTCTCCCTTCTTTCCCACCGCTTTTCCCACCCACCACTGCTCCCCATCCACGTGCACACTCGGACGGGCTCAGCTGATTTTGTTCCACATTTTTGCACGACCCCGTGTCCCAGCCATCCTCTAGCCTGCCCCACTCCTGGCTGAGTTTCTGACTCTGTTCCAAAGGCTCCAGTCTGCTCCAAGCGGGCACCAGCAGAGCGGATGGGAAGCGAGACATTTGCATTCCACTTCCCGGGGCTGTTCAGATCTCACCTGCAATTCTTCTGACAAATCCTTATCAGTGATGCCCATGGCGAAGTCTGTGGTGACTTTGTTCATTCTTATTAGCTCTGCACAGATTAGCTCTTCACAGCGCTTGGCTGGTTCATACCGATTCCTGATAAACATTTTGACTGATTTTCCTGACTTGGGCACCGTCGGGGACTGGGGCTGGGGTGGAGGTGGACAACCGTGAGGAGAGGGGTGCTGGCGAGGGGAAAGAGAGAAAATTGTGGACAGGATTACATCTGGCCATGAAATATTCATCACATGCCTGCAAGAGCAGGGTCAACACGGATTCCCCAGGAACGGCTTCTGCACCCAGGCAGCGCTTTGAAATGCACCAGCCCAGGCAGGCTGGGAGCACCGCTCTGGCCCCGCTCTGCCCCAGAGGCTCTGAGAGCAGGGGGCAGAGAAAGTTAGAAGGAAGGAAGAACACACCGGCTCCCTTGGGCTTTGCTGTCCTCCTTGGTTCCTCCTTTCTCACCTGCTCTTCAAGAACAGCTTTTGATGGAGGAATATTGATGTTCCAGGTGGACCTAGCTGTTCCTGTGCCAGGTTCCTCTTCCCCCTGGCTGGTCCAGGAAGCCTTCCTGAGAACTCTAGCCCACCCTTCCTCTCCTCTCCATGAGCTCCTCCAGTTCCCCTCTTTGAGGATTTTAGACAAGTGCCGATAACAGTCTTTCACCACTGTTTCCTCTATTTCCCCAACTAGATTGGATTCTGCTTAAAAACTTACACTACCCTCCACCTTCCAAGTTCCTAGCACAGGATGGTAGATGTTTAAAACATCTTTGCTGAATTAAACTTGTTCCATCTCCTGGGCAGGGTTGGCCAGCGGATACCATTACCCATGCTGTACCAATGCAGACATCGCTAAATGATTGCTACACTTCTTCTTCCTAAACCTAGAGGAAGCTTTCCAATTTTTCTTAAAATGAAGCTCCAACCAGCCGCTCCTAATCAAATGGAATTAACTAGGAGATAAAAGATCTATTTGCAGGGCCTGGCCCGGTTGCATAGTGGTTAAGTTCGCGTGCTCTGCTTGGCGGCCCGGAGTTCACAGGTTCAGATCCTGGGCACGGACCTAGACACCGCTCATCAAGCCATGCTGTGGTGGTGTCCCACATACAAAGTAGAGGAAGATTGGCACAGATGTTAGCTCAGGGACAATCTTGCTCAACCAAAATGAGGAAGATTAGCAACAGATGTTAGCTCAGGGCCAATCTTCCTCAGGGAAAAAAAAAAAATCTATTTTCCATCTTGATTCTCTGCTACTCCTCTGTAAGTTCCTCACAATCAGGCACTACTTTTATATTCTAAGAGCCTGGTACAGTGCCCCATATAAAATAGGTGTTCAATACACATTTGGAGATGAAATAGATGACTATTCCCCTGCCTGGACATATAAGTGTGCAATCTAAACCACCCCTGAACCTACAAAGGAAAGCTATTCCACAACTTTCCATAGGTATCTCATCAAGGCTTACCCACTAAAAAATCTTTCATGTGTCTAATCCAAATCCTTCATGCTGCAGTGTAAGTGTACTCTTGGGCTTTTGATCCAAGGGGGATAAAAGCCATATGCTTAGAGAAGTGGAGATCTCCTTCCTCACTGCCCAGAAGTTAAACTGGTGCCCAGCTGCCCCACTCTGGATAAACCCAACTCGTGCCAACCATATGCCCACTCACTCCATCCCTAGAAGCTGACCCACTCCCCACAACTAGAAGACCTGGAAACTCCAAGACCCTCTCCTGCTGCAGCCACAGTTTACTCATCAGCCTTTTGCTGGATTTATCTTCTCACTGGTAGCCCGCAGCGCTTTGATTTGTCCTCCTGTCACCAGGACTAATGTTGATGGCAGCACCCCCCGGGGGCGTCAGGCTCTCCAGCCTCCTGCCAGAGGCCTCAAGGAAAATGGATGAGCAACTGACCTGCAAAATAAATACCAGGCTTCCAGGTTCTGATAAAGATTAAATATTGGAAGAGTCATTTCAAATGAATATATAAAAGCAAATGGAAGAAGCCTCTTAGACACGGACAGAGTGAAATACAGGCAAACAAAGAGAGATGTCTTCGGGGAAGTTCAATGGCAGGGAAGTTGGAGGCTCAGAATGCAATCTGCCCACAAATACCCCAGCTTCAGGAAAGATTCCAAAACAGTCATCCCCGCTTCCCTCCCCCTTCCCACCCAGACAGTGAAGAAGAGAAGTGCTAAGCTCCAAAAGCCAGTGCCAGCGTGATGCTGAAGTCAGCTCTGCTGACGCTGGCCCATCCAACCGAGGGAGAAGCCCCATTACTCAACACCATCTGCCTTTGGCGTGGGGCAGCCAAGAGCTGGGATTATTGGCGGGGATGGGGCTCTGAGGCCCCAAAGAAGAGAGGTACTGGGGAAGAGCAAGGTCAGGCATTGCTGAGACAGAACGGGAGTGGAGAGAGAAGCCAAATCTCAACAGATGGAGCCAATGTTCCTCGAGCCTGGGGCAGAACATTGTTTCCGGTCAGAAACTTGTGCAGACTGACTGCAAATCCAGAAACCCCAAATAACCAGAATCTCATCTCTAGCATCAAGTGGGAACACGGAATACAAGGGGAAAGGGAACTTCAATTTGCCCCATGCCCACAGTGGGCCTGGCATGGTGCTAGGCCCTGTACACCGTGTCTCATGTACTCCTCCTGACAGCCCTGTGAGATGGACGTTGTTATCCAGAAAGGAGGCTGACGCTGAGGAAATGAAGGGCCACCAGGTGGGGTGCAGGGAGAAAAGGGGAAGTGGCCTGGCTGAGCTCTCCTCTGGGCTGGGCACTGTGCAGACTCTACCTAGTTCATTGATTCCTCACAACCGTGGCTGTGGGTACTACTGACCCCATTTTTACAGATTAGGTAACTGGGACTCAATGAGGTTGAGAATATGAAGTTTCAAAGCAGTGGTCCCAATCGTGTCTGGTTCCAAATACCATTCTCTGTCTAACAGGGGTGACTGGCAGACGGCCTTAAGAGGATGGGGGGATATATTAAGTGTCACTGAGTTTTAGGTGGAGCTTCCAACTTGGTTTGAACCATAGAGACTGAGCATTAAATGGGTTTGTATGTGGGGGGCAAAAAGGGGGAATCAGCTCTCTTCATCCTCCTCTTCAAGCGATGGCAACAGTCCAGCCAGCTTCCAGGGCCCAAACTCCCTGGCCTGAGTAGTCATTGGGTGTCAAATTTTTTTGTGGGATAGCTTGTCTCACCATCGTTTGCAGGCCTCCTCTACCCCACCAGGAACTGGCTGCAAGACATCCTGGTTGCACAACTCCAGGGAGCGCTGTTCACATAGAACCTAATCTGCAATGACCACCATGGCTGCCCAGACACAGCCCAACCCCCAGCCCCATCTTCCTTAAGCGCCCTGTCTTTCCACAGATGTAGTATAAAGGAAAAGGAGTGCTCAGTGCAAGGCGTAAAGAGGGCAACTTCAAGTATATTTCTGCCTTTGGGGTCCAGAGAGAGCCTGACACAGGCTGGCAGGGAGTAGGCCCTAGGGGAGTAATAATCACCTTCATCCTAATACATAATTTAGTTCAAATCACCAAATACTTATTGAGAATCTTCTCAGTGTCTCATTCTGCTCTGGCCACTGAGCATTCAAAGATGAACAGGTCAGTCCTTGCCCTCAAGAAGCCCACTCACTGTCTGGCAAGGGAGACATACTCCATAGTGAAAATAACCTCATTGTTTCTGTAAATCAATTTTCCCTCCACAAAGCACTCTCCCATCCATTTTTTCATTCCATTCCCACAGAGTATGTGTTGTTACTCCCATTTCCGGACAAGAAATCCAGAGCCTAATGAGATTGTGGGACCTGCCCAAGGCTACCAGCAGCCAGTGGCAGCTCTGAGTACAGCACTGGGGACAGGTCTCCCTGCCCCTCCTCGGCTCCACCCACTGCACCAGTCATGCCTCTCCCTCAAGCAGACAGCTGCTGGTGGCTTCAGAGATCGCAGAGCCTGCTCTTGGGTCCCTGGTGGCCCTGCAGGGCTCCGACAAGCCACATCAGTGGCCTGGCAATCAGAGCAGAGGTCTATTGAGTCAGGGAAGAATGAAGTGTCTGGACCAATTCCCACCTCCTGGCCTTCGCTCCCTCCATAATACTGTGCAACTGTTTCCTTGGGCACCAGAGCAATTTAGCAAGTGTATTTTGCATCAGTCCAGCAATTTCTGATATTAACTCTCCCTGGGCTTTCTCAGGCCACCTCTCCTGCTCTGACACCACCTCTCCTGGTTGCAAAAGGCAGCGGCAGGCGCCACATGGGGCCAGCCCTGCTCACTTGGGAGACTGACCTACTCCAAGCCAGACCCTTTGAGTGAAGCCTCATGGCTCTAAGGGCTGGCTGGGACCTTTGGCAGTAGCCTGCATTGCTTCGAAGCACTTTTGCAGCAGATATGATCAGGCCCATTTTACAAAGGCAGAAATTGAGTCGCACAAATGTTACTTGACCCGCCCCTTTGGGATGCTGCCTATTGATTTCCACATCCAGTTTTTATTTGTTCCACTCTTCTTTCCATCTCCCTCAAGAGAAACAGCAAAACCACCCCCATTTTTCTGCATGCTTTGGCCCAAGGTGATATTCAAAATACTTAACATCCTCTAAGGCAAGGGCACCAACCAAGCAGAACAAATGCTTTAGGACCCAGCGTGGTCCTGAAAGCCCCCTGTTGTGCCACGATAGTGTGTACCTTTGGGGGGTCTGAGGCGAGGGGCCAGAGCAAGGGGAGTGAGCCAGCATTCAGGGACCTCAGGGTAGTGAGTCCATGTGTATTTCAACACTTGATCAACTTGCACACCCTGGTACTGTAATATCAGCCCCACTTGTGAATGCTAATACTCCAGCACTCAATTTCAATCACTCTTTCTCCCTCCTTCCTCTTCTCTCCTCTCACTCTCTCCCCTTTTCTCGACTGCCCTTACTCTTTCTTCCCTTTTAATATAAAGATGAAAGAAAGGGGCGAGTTCATTCCAATAATTTGAGATCCCTTGCACAGGATGAGGACATGCCAGGATTTGCAGATGAACAAAAGAGAAAGTTAGAGGAGGCTGAAAATTACCGCATGCCTATTAAAAATCAGCCAGGCTGAAGCAGCCCTGACTAGCAGACAGGGCCTGTAGCTCCAGGGAAGTGGTACTTAAGGGAATTTGCAATTAAGAGAAGCTTGGAGCCTTGCCACAGATTGCTTCCCTTGCCTTTTTTTATTTAAAAAAGAATCACAAAGCAGGACCTAAATGGAAGATGACAATAATGGAAGGTGGCAGATGCCAGTTTGGCAGAAAACACCAGGAAGACCAAATCGCCTACCTGTAGCACGCACTTCGCGGCCACATGCTCGGTGCTCCATCTCCGTCTGGAAGGCAGTCTTGGTGGCTGTCCAGGGACAGCTGTCCAAATTCCTGAGAACCAGGCTCAGCATCCAGGTCCGTCCAGCCCACCCTGGGTAAACCTGGGCATCTGCAGACGGGAGCCCCAGCCCCAGCGGGCATGCCCACTCCAGGAACCTGCCTACTCCAGCTGTCCAGCGAGGCCAGGGAGCCACTACCACCCATGCCAGCCTTTCCAGGGACTTGGCAGCCCAGTCTGCCAGGAGCCACATAAATTTTTGAAGAAGGCTCATTTTGTTTTCAGAAGCAACTGACACAGGGGCCTGGGAGGGGTGGTTTGTAGCTAACAGCTGGGATACTCAGGAGAAATAGGGGCTGCTTCTGATAGCCGGCTTGATGAGTTAACAATCGCTCTGTTAGGGACTCCCAACCTGGTTTTGCATCAGAATCACTTGGGGTGCTTTATGAAAATATAGATTCCTGGGACCACCTTCAGATATCTTGATTCAGAGGAGGCTGGTTAGGACCTGTGGATCTGTGGGGTTTTTTTTCAAAATGCCCCAAATGATTGTGCAGGTAGGTTTGAGAACCAGTGGCCCATATGGCAGAATTTGGAGGGCTTCTCGCCTTAAGAGCTCCCCCACTGCTGCCTCTGCCGCCTAGTGCCTCCTTCTCTGGGGTAACACTTGGTTAAAGCGGAGACACTATGACACCTTGATTAGCCTTCTAGATCCTTTCCACCATGGCATCTAGCTGAAGCTAGTGTTGCTGGGGGAAGGTGTGCCTGTGTGTGTGTGTGTGCGCGCGCGCATGTAGTAGAAGAGGATCAATCACAAGGGATGGAGCACGACACTGACACAGCTTGTCTCCCATCTCTATGGGGCACCCCGGCCTCCCTGATACACTTCACTGTCACTTTGTTTGCCCCAGCTTGGTCACTTGTCCATGACAGTCTCTCTCTGGAGCATGCCTAGTCACCTCCCTGCTATCCATTTTTAATATCTAATCCTAGCCACAGCATCATATAGCACTTCATGGTTTACAAAGTAGTTTTCACATATATCATTTCATTTCATCTTTGTGGCATCTGCTATGGACTGAATGTTTATTCCCTCAAATTCGTATGTTGAAATCCTAACCCCCAAGGTGATGGTATTAGAGGTGGGGCTTTGGGGGGTGATTAGGTCATGAGGGTGGAGCCCTCGTGAATGGGATTAGTGCCTAATAAAAGAGGCCCCAGAGAGCTCCCACACCCCTTCTGCCACGTGTATACCCAGCAAAAAGAGTCGTCTATGAACCGGGAAGCAGGCCCTCACCACACCAAATCTGCCAGCACCTTGATCTTGGACTTCCAGCCTCCAGAACTGTGAGAAATAAATTCCTGTTGTTTATAAGCCGCCCAGGCTGTGGTATTGTATAGCGGCCTGGAAGGACTGAGACGGCATCTGTGAGGCAGCTTGTATATCTCCATCTCGCAGGTGAGGAAACAGGTTCAGAGAGGACTGTCTTGCCCCGGGGCACACAACAGGTAAGGATGAGGCAGAATGGGGCCTCAGACTCTCCTGACTCTGGCTGCCATGTCCTTTCCAAAGACATGTACAGGTGTTCAGTGAGCAGGGCTCAGGGCACCAGCGCTCTGAAGGCTGGGCGGCCCTGGGTTTATCAGGGTTGTGGGTTGGCCTCTACTCCCTAAGTAACTGGAGTGAGAGCCTATGTCCTCTCCCAGGAGGACAAGAATCACAGGAGTATTCAGCTCTTGCCTTGTTCAGAGAACACTGGCCTCTTGTCAGGATCTGTAAGCCTTAACAAGGTTCTCAGCTCGTCTATGTGGAGCCTGAAGCCATGGGACACACAGGGCTGACTGGCAAAGTGAGGCCTCTTGGGCAGTGGAGAGGAGAGAGATTCAGGGTGAGGTAGGAGGCTGCCCCCTGCTCCATTATCATATCCTGGGGGAGCCAGGGCCCAGTGATGGGGCCAGAGCACACACCTGTGCAAGCACACACACACACACACACACACACACACACACACACAGAGGCCAGGCCTCTGGATCTCAGGTGTGAGAGCTCTCCCTTCACCACACAAGAGTCTCTGCAAAGGCAGACTCACTCCCCTCCCAGGCAGATGCTCAGAGAGACTCGGGTTGCGAACTCCATTCCTGGGAAGGAGGTCATTGTCCTGGACTGGAATAGGAGATCGGCTAAAATATGGTACAGCAGCTCCACTGGGAATGAGGGGTCCTAGACTTGAACCCACCTCTGTGCCTGGTGAGCTGTGTGACCTCGCAGTAGCTGCTTAACCTCTTTTTGTTTCAGCTTTCTCGACTGAAAAACACGGTGGTGATGCTAAACATTTTTCAGGTCCATTGCAGTGAGTCTATTATTTCTTGATAGCCTCTCTCTTAAACATAACAGCTAATATCTACGGAGCCCACTCTGCGTGCTAAGTGCTTCGTGCACATCATCTCATTTAATGCTCATAATGAGAAGAAGCTTTCATTAACCCTAGTTAGCAGAGAGAAAACAAGTTCAGAGAGGTCAAGTAACTTGCTCAACATCAACTGGCTGTCCAGTGGCAGAGTGGGGACTCCAGAGCTCCAGGTCTTACTTAACCACCACGCTATACTTTTTTTTTTTAGCTGCTTAAGAAAAGTATTTCTTTCTCTTACCAACAGTAGTCCACTTCACAGAAATACAATGAGTTTGGGTAAGAGGCAGGAAACTTGTAACATAATTAAATTCAATGCTACCATTCAAGCAGGAGTATTGTTGAAACACACAACCAGGACAGTCACATACGTGATAGCTTGCTATGCTTTTGTTCCATGAGCCTCTTCTCTCAGAGTCTATAGTGGACGTCTTTTGCTTTACTAACCAGCAGCCATTTAGCCTTCTTTGGAGGAAAAGAACTCTAATTTCTCTTTGAGAATCACTCCTACCCCTGCCTTGGATGTAGTTGGCTCCATGGAGAGGTGGAGAGGGGGTGGGTGTGTCATGTAACCCTGGAACGGTCACTCATTTCCCTGGCTACAGTAATGGTTTTGGAGATGTTCCTGTGACCTGGCCAGATCCAATGAGACATAAGACATTTAAAACAAATTTTTTTTAATGAGCCTGCTGGGGACTTTTTTCTGTCTCTGTGACATTGGACTTGGCCCTGGCAAGGATGTGGGCTTAGAGTTGACGCCGGTCATCTTGCCACCCCCAAAGCCCTGCCTGAGAAAGAAGCTGACGTAAGAGAGCAGGGCTGGTGGATGCAAATGTCATACGCCCTTGAATCCTGCCATTCCTGAAAATCTAGATCTACCCTCTGGAATTTCCAGTTACATTTGCCAATAAAACCCTCTCTTGATTTTAAGCCTATTTGAATTTGGTGGTTTGTCACTTGCCACCAGAAGAGTCCTAAATGATATATGAAAAAGCAGAGTTAAAGGAGTCAAGAGGCCCAACTGTCTGGCTTCAGCCCCAGCCTGGTGGGGGGTGGGCCACTTCCAAGGCAAAATCTCCACTCTAGGAAAGACCACAATCTGCCTGGAATTTCTGGGGATCCCTGCACCTCTGAACTGAGGGGTGCCTGGGCTTTACCTGCCAATAGAGGCCACTTCTGGGGCCACTAGAACAACTGGGCTGGAGAGTAGGAAAGCCCTAGTTGGTTGTGAGAAGTAGCCCATCCCCTCTCTCAGATGTGAGACACATTGCTGCTGCCCTGAGGCGGGGTGGGAGGGCAACGTATCTGCAGCAGTGCCCTTCCCCCAACCAAGCCACTGTTTGAGAAGGCCAAGGACTAGGGAACACTTCTGGAAGGAAATTATAAATAAACAAATTTATAAATAAATGTGAAGTCATGTATGTTATGGTCTGAATTGTGCCCCCCTCAATCCATATATTGAAGTCCTAACCTCAGTACTTCAGAATGTGACTGCATTTGGAGATAGGGCCTTTAAAGAGGTTATTAGAGTAAAATGAGGTCATATGGTGGGGTTCTAGTCCAACGTGACTGATGTCCTTATGACAAGAGGAGACTAGGCCACAGACACACACAAAAGGAAGACCATGTGAAGACACAGGGAGAAAGCAGCCGTCTTACAAGCCAAGGAGAGAGGCCTCAAGAGAAACCAACCCTGCAGACACCTTAATCTTAGACTTCCAGCCTGCAAAACTATGAGAAAATAAATTTCTGTTCTTTAAGTCATCCAGTGTGTGGTACTTTGTTATGGCAGCCCAAGCAGCAAACAAATATAAAATATAAATTAAATTATATAAACATAAAAATAAATATATACTTTTAAATATATACATGTATACACGTGTATGTGTGTGTATATCTACATATACACGTGTATATCTATATATTATGTGTATATCTAGGACTCTGTGTACGCATAGTGTTGCATGAAACCTCCACTGTCACAGAACAAGATCTACATCCTGGTATTGGGGCCCTACTCTCCTCCCCAATTCCCAACAGTCCTGCTGTCTCTTCTGGCATAGCCTGGGCTTCACCGTCACCCAACTCCCCGCCATCTCCCAATCAGGTCACCCTCTCCACACATGCTGTCCCAGCCTGGAGAGCCTTATCTTGGCCTGCCCCTCAGTGAACTTCAGCTTACCCCACAAGGCTGCAGAGGCTTTCACCAGCTTTCCAGGGGAACATGAGTCACTTCCTCCTCTGTTCTCCCCAGCTCTTTGTACACACCTCTATTAAGACATTTATTCCATTGTGTGGAATTCTGTGGGTTTGTCTCCCCACAACAGTCCTCAGGTTCCTTAAGGAAAGACCTGGCTCCTTGTCATCTCTGCAGCGCAGGCGGTTTCTCGTGGTGGACGAAGAGGGGCCAGAACGCAGTGGGTGGGTGAGGGGTGCTCCAGCTCCTGGGGCAGCCTGCTGGTGGGGTGCTTGGGGGAGCCAGCCCACGAGCCCCCTCTGGGGTTGTTTACTAGCCCCCTCCAGAGGGGGAGCAAAGGCACAATTCGGAGCGCTCCACCCCAAGGGGAGTCCAGCTGATGGAACAAACAAAAGCCTCGAGTTCAACGACGGCGGGAGAGAGAATTGCAGGAGCTCTCGATAGCAAATTAGGCATTTAAAGCCAAGCGCAGTGGCTTTCGGAGATTAAATGCATTATAGATTTGCTAAACGAGAGGCGAGCTGAAGAAAAGGTAGACAGATCATTGCTACCCTTCAGGCGGCCGGGTGGGCGGGGGACGCGCAGCGGCCATGGCGCAATCACGCCGCATGAATGCGAGACACGCGGGCTTAATTTTTCATTTGCAATCAAGGCCACGTCCCCCCTTCTCATAGTCCCAGAAACACCAGTCCTTCCTCGGGCTCCTTTCACAGGCCGTATTGCCGAGAGAAGGGAAAATTATCCAGAGATAATGGTGCTGATTATGGGACAGCAAGTGGCTGGGAAGCGCAGCCGGCGCCTGCAGATGAGCAGCGGGAGAGGGCTGGGGATGCGCAGGGCCGGAATGCACCGGGCGGTCTATATGCTGGGGGCCCAGTCCCCGTACCTTGGTGCCCTCGTGGGTCCCAGGGCTCCTGCCTGACCTGCAGCTGGAGGTCTCATGTCTCTTACCTGAATGGGGACACATTTTGGCTTCTTGGAAAGTTCCTTTTTTCTCTCATTTCATCCCCACCCTTCTTTTAATCCAAGAAAATGAACAAAGAAAGTTCTAGAATGCAGAGAATTCAGAGAAGGCAGCGCACCTGGGATTACAGGAGGTGAGCTTATGGGAGCCAGATTCAGGGAATCAGAGGACTTGCATCCTGGTCCCTGCACCTGCCATGGACTCACCTTTGTGAGTCTGGGGAAGCCAAGTGCCCCCCTGGATCCATTGTCTGCACCTCAGAAGCAGGAGTAGGACCAAGTAAGCATCACTATTCTATGCTACACAGCCCGGCATGGAAAGTCTTTATGCTCCTGAAGGAATATCAGAAGGAGACTGGTGCATCTCAATCACTTCTGAAAAGGAAACAAAAGAAAAATTAACTTGAGTTGCAGCCTGAGGGATTCAGGTTAGACCTAAAAAAAGAATTACCACAGAGGAGAGTTGTGAAAACATGAAATTGGATACAACAGGAAGTTTCAAAACTTCTGTTTTCTCTGGAATGTTAAGGAATCACAACAATGCGTTACTCTGGGCTAGACTGTGCGGGTGCCTCCTCTGAGTTGTGGGGTGGATGGACCCCACTGCCCTCTGCGCTTCCTGAGTCAAGTTAATTGTATCTGCTGTCTATCAAGTTCCTCTACAGGCTGGGCACCCACCCAGGCACTCGGGGTGTACTGTTTCATTTAACCCTGCATTCAGACCTAGCAGGTGGGTGTTTTCTCCCCAAAACAAGCTCACACAAGTTTGGTGACTTTGCCAAGGTCACCACTAGCCGTACATGGGAGTTGAATCTGAAACCAAGTCTGGATGGTTTCAGAAGTCATACTCTTTCCAAGGCACACATCCTCTCTTGCTAGAAAGAGGAAGCAGGCGGGATGGGTGGTGAGGGCTCTGAGGGCATTTCCACACAGCCTCGGACGGGAACCGACTGCTCACGGCTCTGCGGAAGGAACCGCATTCATGGTGAAGGGGGGGTGATGTCTGAGAGGCACATCTTGCGTACACTCTGCAGAGGTGGCTGCAGAGTCCTGGGCTGGGGCTGTGGACATGAAGGAGGGGCCTCAAAGGACTCCCAGCGGGCAGGAAGCACCGGCCCAGGACTTCAGAGGCTGCCGGCTGACAGCAGCCACCTGTGATCAAATATTCCTTTTGCTCCTTTTTCAGGCTTGGAGAATCGTTGCCACAAGGCCGCGTGCTTCTGACAGTGTGGAGGAGCAGGCCATCAAGTCCTTGGAGAGAGAGGAGGGGCCATCAGCCCTGGAAGGACTGGGAGGGGTGGCTGGGCTGCTGCACAGCCCCAGAGCCTCACTCATGGCCCTGGCAGCTCTGAGAGCCTCAACAGCTGCAAGGACCCATGCTCATGCCCCGCCGCTCAGCCTCTGACCCAGGAGAAACCCCCCTGACCTAGTAGCTTCCAGAGCAAAAGGTCCAACTGCCCCTGCTTCCCCTGACCCACTAGCTCCCATAAGAACACGAGGCTGCAGTGCCCCTGGGTGCAGAATGGGAAGCCAGGCCGAGCCCAGAGGCACAGCTGCAGGTGAGCAGAGACGGGGGCAACTAGAGAGACGACACCGGGAATCCCCACCCCAATGCTGGCTTCGTGTCGTTGGGCGCATGTGACCTGCTTCACCCTCAGTTGCCTCCTCTGTAAATGGCAGCAATAATAATACCTGCTTCCAAGAGCAGTTAGGAAGGTTAAATGAGTTAGAGCATCTCAAGTGTTTGGAACTGTGCCTGCCACGGAGTCGGCGCCACCTGAGTGTTAACTATGACCATCGTGGTTAGTACCCCCACAACCACTGCCACAGAAACCACTGCGGTGAAAACGGTGGAGGCAGCCGTACCAACGCAGGAGCAGGAGAAACAAAGAAGAGGTCTCTTTTTCTTTCTAATGTGATTCCTTCCCTACTGGAACTGGGAGCCTGTCCCCAGGCTCCTTCTGGGAGGTCCGAACCCAGCCTTGTTTAGATGTGAAGCACAGGCTGCAGAGAGTAGGAGCTGGGTGGACGAGGGCCACCAACTGGTCCAAGTTTTAGCACTGAAAAAGTCTGTGTTCCAGAAACCTCCTTATTCCCAGGGAAACTGGGATGGCTGGTCATCCTACATCAGCAGTCACCTCTGGGAAGACAGCAGTGGGACCACACGATTATCACATCTGCGGTCTCTTAGCACACACTGTATTGGTGTGTGATCCTCCACTCTTCCTCATTGTCTCCTTCCCTCCCTTCCCTCCCTCTGTTCTTCGTTCCTTCTTTCCTCCCTCCCTTCTTTTTTCTCTATTTTATTTATGTATTTAGCCTAGATTCTCCTCTTCTCTCCCGTCTCTTAATGTGCTTACCCGGCAGGCATAGACACACTCATGAAAGGGCAGAAACCAGAGCCAGCTACTAAGGGATGGGGAAAGCCTGTGAAATGACCAGGCAGGGTCTGGGGTCTGGAAGGGGGCCCAACTCAACCTTGTTGCTTATTAATACAAAAGGTTCTTGCTGGGGAGAGGGGAGGCAACATTTTTTCACCAAGTCCAGACTCCCTCTGGGTGGCCCTGGAGACACGGGGGACCAGAGGCCCTTGGCTCCCTGTGGCGGCTGAGAGAAGGGAGAACGGAGAGATGGAGCCCCCGCCCACGGCCCGTGTCCCTTCCTCCCACCGAGGGCTTCAGTAGCTGCTTCATCAAGCCTTTCCTGGCGCATGAGATGGACTGCTCCTTGCTGTCCAGGCGTCTGTGCTTGTTTGTTTAGGACAGAGGGAAGAGACTAGAGAGCAAGCAGGGGTCAGAGTGAGGGAAAGAGTGGACGTGTGTGTGTGCGTGTGTGTGTGCGTGTGCAAGTGGGCAGGTCTGTCCTGGCAAACAGTTCTGAGAGGCAATTAGGTGCGAGTGGAAGGGAGAGCAGGAGAGGGAGCTGGGGAGGAGGTGCTAGGAGAGGACTCCACACAGATGGGTGCCAGGGCTTTGGCCATTCCTGGGGGCAGGGCTTAGGGGGGGAGGGGCATCCTAAACATCACATCTAGGACCCACACTGCCTCGGAGCCTCTGTCCCGGCACAGTTCTGACCCAGGATGCAGAGCTGTGGTAGGGAGCATCTCCCCTCTTGGCGCACAGTAGGTGCGTGGCAGAGGTTCTGGCTCCTGATAGAGGGGCTTTGGCTGTTCTTTGTGCCCCTCTCTGCAGCCTCACTCGCCCTCTTGGGGACTTGATGTGTCATCAGGAACAGGGCAAGCACAGCTGAGTGCCTCTGCCCTACAGTGCTGCTCTGCATTGCAGGTGGCAGCCAGGGACGGAGTTCCAGAAGGCAGTCTCCAGGACTGCAAGTGTTGTGTTCTCTGACCTCCTCCCGGGGTCCCTTGCATCTTTCACAGGCTGCCATAGTGAATGGGTGGGCAGCTGGAAGGGGGCCTCTTACCTCCATTGGCCAGGGAGAGAGCGCCGGGCAGGAGAGAGCACGGGGCGCCTGTCTCTGCTTTCTGCAGCCCTCATTCTGGAGCAGAAGCTGGGCGGCAGCGGTTTCCCACAAGTCTCTCGTGTCACTCAAACTGCAGATGCAAACCAGTGCTCACAAAGGGGCCAGCGGACGAGTGGGGATGGTTCAGTGCTGGCCCGTCCACAGGCAGGAAAACGACTGGAAGGACTTTCCCAGGTCCAAAAGCTGGGAAGTCAGCTGGTCACCCTCGGTTTTGAAGCAGTACAAGCCCATCACGAGTCCTCTAGACGCAGGGAGCCTGTCCTTGTCCTATTATCTAACATACTGAATATTTATTTCTCTTTCCCCGTGAAAATGTAAGCGTCGTGAGAGTTTTTTTGTTTTAGCTTCTGTCTCCCCAGCACCTAGATGAGTGCTGGGCATATAGTAGGTCTCAATAAAAATTGTTGATTGAAGGCATGAATTAGGCAGCATTATTCCCACACCAGCCCCATTTTACAGACGATGAAACTGAGGTAGAGATGGTTAATTAACTCACTGCTAAAGATCCCTCCTACCTTTAGGCATTTAGAGAAGATGTGCTTACCAATAGCCAGTACCCCTTGGAAGTTCTTCTACTAGTCTTACTTGCTTCCATCCTAATACAAGAACAGCCCCTTTGCAGTGGTGAGGATCAGCTGAGAAACACATTCCTGTGGGGTCCCCTCTTCGGATGAGGTGAATGGTCCCAGGTGAGGCTGCCATGTTGGAGGGAAAGTCCTTAACCCCCACATCCGAGTAGTTGATTGTAACAGAAACCGCCTCCACTGTACATCTGTCTTTTACTGCACGGAAGGGGAGGGAGGCTTCAAATTACTTTAGCTATAGATCTCACAATTACTCTCCCTCTCTCTAATTTGGATGTTAATGTATTAGCTACAGCTTTGCCTTCTAGGCTAGAAATTGTTTTTTCCCCCACCCTGAAATTATACATCCAGATAGAGTAGTGTTCATTAAAGTAAGATTAGGAGAGGATAATATGGGAGAGGTATGTAATCTTTTGCAAATGGTTAGTAAATTGGAACTACCCCAATTACAATCTTGTTCATCACACAGGGCTGAATTACTCTGCCTGGGACCGGCGTCTCAGCCACAACTCTGCTCAGCTCACATTTCATAAATATTGTATATACACGATATTCTCAGCCATCTGCTTCGCTGGTCGCCGAGCACATTTTCTGACTTTCTGGTTGACTGAGACAGTGGCGGGAGCAGGGCCCCATCCTGCCTGCCTGCCCCAAAACCCAGCGAGGCTGGCCTTCCGCAAGGGCTCTGCCAACCCCGTGTGCCTCAGGCAGTCCCACGGACCACGCCAGGCTCCATGCATCCTCCTCGCAGGGGAGATGCCCCCACGCGTGCCTCGCTGTGGCTCCAAGGGTCTCAGCGAGCAGGGCCCCATGTGCTGGCAGGGATCATCTCTAGAAGGGACACACGGAGGCTGATTGAGGTGACGTAAAGAACCTGCATCACTCCCTAGCCCAGGGTGGTGGGGGGCTCCGGGCGACACCTCAGGTCGGCTGTGAGGCTCTGCCTTGCAGGGGCAGACGGTCTGAGAACACGGAATGGTGCACCCACAGTTCTCATGGGCAGTCTGCTCAGCGTCGGAAGCTGGGTCCATCTCTTCCTCTCACCCCTCTGGGTCCGGCCAGAGCTGCTGCCTCGGACCACTTTGTTCCCCTAAAATCTCATTTCTTTCAAAGAGGCAGTGAAGTGTAGTGATTAAGAGTGAGGACTCTGGAATCCGAGTGTCTGGGTAAGATCGTGCCCTGCTCTTCACCAGTTGTGTGATCCTGAGCAGGTAGGTTAACCTCTCTGTATCCAGGTGTCCCCATCTGTGAAATGGGTGTAATAATGATAATACCTATCCATAGGGTTGTGGTAAGTTAATACCCAGAACAGTACCTGGCATGCAGTAAGTTCTCAGTAACCTTAACTGTTATTTTATTGCAATGGTGTTTTGGTCTCTTCCTGCAGATCTCAGCATCCCTCACAAAGAACACACCAGAGTGCTTGCGCGGGGTGTAAACTGAGCAAGAGGCAACCAGACAAAGAGAAGGGCAGGGGCCTTGTAAGTGCTGACAATGTGCTTGGCACCATGTTTTACAGAAGGTATTTCAGTCCGTTCTCACAGGCCTTTGAAGCATATATATCATTATGCCCATTGTACAGACGAGGAAGGTAAGGCTTGAAGGTGAGGTGCCTTGTTTAAAATTTCAGTTTATCATTTGTGTTAGGATAAAATCCCAAATCCTTAACATGGCCTATAAAATCCTCCACAGTCAGGGTCCAGCCTCCCTCCTCATTCCTCCCCTGCTCACTCTTGGCACTCCTACCTCTTGACCTGTTCTTGGTCCATACCACATACCCTCGTGCTTCAGGACCTTTGCACATGCTGTTTCTTCTGTCTGGGCTTGACCTCCCCTTCTGTTTTTGCTGAAATAATTCCTATTCATCCCTCAGCTCTCAACTAGCCATTCTCCAGAGACACCTTCCTGGGATCCCCCAGGCTTGATGAGGCCCCACTGATAAATGTTTTGATAGTGACCTCTATGTCTCCTTCAGAGCATCTCTTACAACTGTTACTAAATTCTCAGCTGTGTGTGTGTTGCCCCAGAGGGCAAGACTCATGGGGCAGGGTCTGTATGAGTCAGGAGAGGCTGGGCTCCACCGTGGAGACATAAATCCCAACTCTCCTGTTTCTCTCTCGTGCCACATGTTCCGTGTGGGTCAGCAAAGGCCTCTGCTCCACCTAGTCACTCAGGGGTCCAGGACAGCAGAGGCTTCAGCACCTGTGGCTGCACCATCTGGAACACCCAGGCTTCTCGGTGGCCGCAGCAGGGGAAGGGAGAGGCTGGAGAATCATGTGTGAGCAGGGAAGACACAGCCTCAGCCCCAAACGATGCATATCCCTTCTGCTCAATTTCACATACTATGTCCAAGTGCCAAGGGCTGGGTCACATAGGGCAGCAAGTGGAATATTTGATCTGCCACAGGGATCTTATCCAACTTGTTCTCTTGTGTGTTCTCCATGCCCAGCACGTTGCTTGGCACATGGCAGGCGTCCCCCAGGTATCTGTGGAATGAGTGAGTGTCAGTGCCAGTCGGTCAGAATCACCCAGTGAGCACACAGTTGGGGAGCAGGCTTCAGACCACAATCCTCCCAATTTCAAAACCTTTGGCCTATGCCCTCTACCTTGTCTTCCCAGGTCTATGGAAGGCTTTTTTTCTCAGTATGTAGAGAACAGAGTATTATGCATTTAGGCACTTAATAGATTTGTTTTTCCTGATGAAGGTGATGAAAGTTGCATGTCCTCCAATCAGCCTTGCAATCAGCCATCCAGCCACTCACCCGAGACAAGTGGCAATTCAAATTCAGAGAACATTTCTTAAGTGCCTACTATGTGCTAGGCGTGTCATCTTGGCTAGTGCGTACAAAAGCCTGATGATGTGAGTGCTGTTTTCTGCTTTACAAATGAAGACACAGTAGTAAAGCCTGGATTCAAATGCAGGTTTGCTGGCTTTAAGCCCAGTGCCCCTTCCCCTACAGCCGCTAGTGGCTCTCACACTAGACCATGTGTCAAAATCACCTGGAGTGCTCCGTGACATGCAGAGTGCTAGGGTCCATTCCCAGAGTTTTCAATTCAATAGATATGGGCAGGACCCGAGCATCTGCATTTTTAATGAGCCCCAGGTGACCCATGCTGTTGAGACCCACTGCTCTGCAGCACGATGCCTAGGGTGAGCGGCGAGGCACGCTTCCTTCATTAACTTGGCTCCAGTGTCCGGGCTGGGGAGGGTGGGGATTGGAAATGGAACACTGGCGGCTGATATTTGGCACTTCTCTGTGAGGCTGCCTGCAATCGAAGTGTATAAAATGAGGGGGTTGGACTGGACGAGCTCCGAGGTGCTCTGCAGACCTGACATTCTATATTCTATGATTGGATGAACTAAACCAAAGCTACAGATTCCATTTAAGTCTCTTCCTAGGTGGGAAGTGCTACAGACTCAAAATTGTCTAACAGTAAACGCTCAGAGAAGTCAGGGAGTTATCGAGCAGCCGCTGTGTGCTCAACGTACTGCGGGGCTCTAGGGAATCCAGAACGAGGGTACGATGTGAGCCTGCTGCGCGAGGCTCTAACAGCCTGGTGTGGAGACAAAAAACACGTGAAACAATGAGAGGAAATGTGTCAGAATGTAACCAAGTGCTAATTGGTGTGAGTCTGTTTAGGGGCGACTGGCAGGGTTTCTGGGAGCCCCAGGGAGAAGATATGACTCCTGGAGCCTAGAAGTTTGATAATAACCTGTAACTAACATTTGTGTAGCGGCACAGCATTTTTACCTACATGATTCCACAACCTGGTGTGAGGTGGATATTTTAAGGTTGAAGAAACAGACTCAGAGACTTGCCCAAAGTCAACTTTTATTAAGTGAAGAAGTTGGTATTTGAACCTGGGTCTGCTGATGATAAAGCCCGGGTTCTTCAAAAGATGGGACAGGAGGAACAAGGGAGGTGGGATAAGCAGAGACCTGCCAGGTGCATCCTGCATAGGCCACGTGGAGGGTCCTGGGTGAGGTGAAGCGGCAGAGGAGTTGCATGGGTGAGGTGTACGCCAACTCAACAGATCCAAGAAGCCTTCCTGGGGTCCCTGAGTATGACGGGAACACTAAGGATCATGGAATGGCTGCAAGTGCTGACTCTGTCACCCAGGGATGTTCGTGGGGAGTGGCCAGTGCCTGGGTGGAGCAGTGCGCAGTAATGCAGCTGCTCTGGATCCTGGAGGCTCCGGGTTTCCCCCACCTCTCTCCAGGCCAGTGATGGGCCATACAGCATCTTTGTTTGAATTGGAATAAAGGCATGCCTTCCTCCAGGAAGATGCAACTGGGCATCAAGTCACCAAGCTTGGCTGGCAGAGGGTGGGCTGCATCCCCGTCCCCACGCACCTGCTAGATCTGACACTCTTGTCAACTGAACAGTCTGTACCAACTATATCTGGTAGCCTTGCCTCTTTCCTAACACACACACACACACACACACATGCCTTCACACACACAGTCCAACACCCTCTCCTAGCCCAGGGAATACACTTCCCTGGGGGGGACTGGAAACCTCTGTGACTTCCAGCCGCTTGATCCCTCCTTCCCAGCAGGCTTTCTCACTGAATCTCTTCTAAGAGGGGCTGCAGGCTGGGCTGGAAGCAGCTCTGAGAATAAAATCCGCAAGGTCGGGGAGAAGCGGAGTGGGAAGCAGTGATGCTGTGCCTGACTGTAAGGATCGAGTAACGAAGGAGAGAGTGCGGAGAGGCACCATCAAGGGCAGACCAGGCTTTCGAGGCGTCCCCTCCCCCATCAAACTGTTCACATGGAATACAAAGCTCAAATCTTTATTCCAAAAAAAAAAAAGGGTAGCAGCCGCTGAAGAGTGCAAGCCAGTGAGAGGGGAGAGAGGAGAGAGCCACACCAAAATCAATACTGGCCAGGACAAGCATTATCCCATGTGGAACACCTCAAGCCTCTGCCTAGAAAATTTGATTGGATCTTCAGAAAAACCTATTAGTGTGTTGTCAGGACCTTCTGGTGATAACTGACCAGCTCTCACCAATCGATGCTCTTCACTTGTGGGGCTCCTGATTTTTTAACAGCATAATTGTTTTTTTAATAACGGGCTGGCTCACCCACTCCAGCAAGCCAGGAGTCAAAGTCAGACTCCCAACCTAAAATATAGAGAAACGCGATGCTCCAGCCACTTCTTCCTAATTGCACAATTACTTTGCAGAGCACCGTGGCTGTAAGACTGCAGAGGGGTGAGGCTTTTTCAGCAAAGCCAAGTTGTTAAGAAAAGTCACAGAAGGAGTTACACGAGTCAAAATTATTTACTAAATGAAATTCATTCTTCACAAAGGAGCTTTTATTTATTTTTAAAGAAAAAGAGCAAAAAATTGGGTGATCTCAGCATGGCAAAGATACCACAAAGCCACAGTGGAATTAGTCGTCAATTATTACAGCTTTTTAATTTTCAACTCGAGAGCTGGCAATGCATTTTATTTGTGGTCTTAAATGCACTATAACAGCAGCAGTATTTTTGCTCTTTACTGGGCCTTGGATCTGAGATGTCAAAGTACTTCACAAACAAATAACTCGAAACAACTTGGGATTGAGGCTTTTATAGATGGAGAGCAGGGCCCAGGGAGGAAGCGATTTGCCCAAGGTCACGGGCTGAATCAGAGGCACAGCTGGAAACACTACTCATGAATACTGGCTCCTGGAGTCTGAGCTCATCACCACCAGCCTACCCGCCTCCCACACACGCCAAAACAAAACCCAAAAGCCGGAAGACAGCAGAAGGGCAGAGGTCACCTGCCCTCCAAAGCCCAGGGTGTCCAGGCTGACAGTTTGCTGTATAGATTGGAAGCCGGGCGTGCAGGTCAGCTATCTCTACAGACTGCCCATGCAGAAACCGGGAGAAGCAGCGGCGAAGGAAAGTTTGCTGTGTTCTATGCATATGTGAGGCCACCTGCTTTCCATCCTGGGCCCCCGGGTGTGTTCCTCAGATGCTTGCAGAGTGTCAGCCTTCCAGGAGGGCTTGATGGCTCACACACTTTGCCCACCTGGCCGGTCTGGGCCTTTCCTGGGCTAGCTCCCTCCTGAACCTGGTTGATATGCTCAGGGTTGGAGTGTAAGATTCAGAGGAGAGGAGACAGAGCACAAGAGGGCGAGAGCAAGAGGAGAAGAAAGAGGAGAGAGGTGGGGCTGTTTTAAAAGCTCTGAGGGCTCTAGGACCTCTTTTTACAGAGGCTCTAACCCACACATCCGATACATTGCAATCCCACGTAGAATACAATTTATCTGTGATTATTTACCAGTTCAGTTTGGTTGCAGTTTCCTGGCTGACAACATTATGGTTTTGTAGATATTTAATTAAACATTTAATAATTTTGCTTTTACGGTTTTCTTCTCAGTATTTGGAGCTCATATTTTTTCTTTCCAGCTCTCAAATATGTTCACAGGCCCTTGAAATGTTTATAGGACATAGTCACTATACATCCTGAGCTTAATGGATAAAACGGCCCAGAGAGACAGAAGAAAGGAGAGAGGGGAAACGAGTAGGCTGAGCAGGACAGCGAGAAAGGGAATCAAAACCAAACCGAAACAAACACTTACAGAGCAGACAGAGGGAGTTCTAGAAACTATAGAATTGCTGGTTAGAAAGAAGAAAGAGAGCAGGCCTTACCAGGATATTTCCAGGAAAGAGACGGACAGATGGACCCCCAATCCAACCACAGATGAAAAAGAATTTCGCTCATATTATTCAATAATTTATCGAGCACAGGGGCAGATACTGTGCTTGGCTTCGGAGATATGGAGCTGGATCAGATAGAGTCTCTACTCTCAAGGAATTTACTCTTTTATTGAGGGAGACAGAAAGGTAAACAACAGTTCAGATATGTGATAAGCACACGAATTGAGTTGAGCATGAGAGGTTGGGAAAGCACAGAGAAGTCACCTAAGGGAGAAGGAGGCTCCCGGAACGTTCAAAGGCACAGAGGTGTGAACGGTAATGAAACGGGACCGGATGTGAGGAAGGGTAGGGGCAGGGGCCAGGGCATATGAGTGGTGGGGGTCACAGGGTGAGACTGGAAAGCCAAACTAAATTGATGGCAAATTGTGAGGATTTGGATTTATTCTGCAGTCAAAGGTCAACCAAGAATGGTTTCCAAGCAGGGGAGGGACCCGTGTACTCCTTTTAGGACTGATCATGGGCTGAGGGCAGAGGCAAGGGAAAACCAGAGAAGAGGCTATGTTCCTGTGGTTGAAGGTAAACAGCCTGGACTAAGTGAGTGACATGGAAATGATGAGGTTCGGTCAAGTTGAAGAAGTATTTAGGGGGCAATGGGCAGGAATTGGGAACCAGTTGGAAGTGGAGATGAGGAAGAGGGAAGAATAGAAAATGACTCCCAGGTTTCTAGTTTGAGTGACTGGCGATGCTATTAACCGAGAAAGGGAATAGAAGGGAAGGAGCAGGTTGGGAGGAAACTTCATTTCCCCAAAGCCTCGTGATCCTACGGTAGGTTCCATGCTAGAGAGGATGTCCCAGTGATGCCCTTGAAAAGCTGCCAAGAAAACCCAGCAACACTCTCTAAGAGGTGGGTAGAGTAGGAATGTGGAGAGATTATGTGGGTAGATTATGAGTTTCTTTTTGGGCATTCCGTCAAGACGGAAACATGATCCAGAGACCAAACATTCGAAATTTGTTCATTCAGCCTCAGAAGGAAGGGGCTTGAAGTCAACAGGGACCAGGAGGGAACACGCCAGATACCTCTAAGGCCATGTTGAAGGCAGGTCTGGGGGTCCTGTTGTGATTCATGGTTGAAGGCAGTTTATTGGAACTCAGCTAATGAAAGCTCAAAGTTCTACCCAGAGGTCTGTATTCTCCCTGGTTAGCAACGTAATCTACGTCATAGCTAGTGTGGGGGCAGGGTTGGACTGACACACAGACATCCATCAATCACACCAAATTCACTGGGTTAAAGTCCCATCACCCAGAGCTGACCCTTTGCTACTGGAGGAAATAATGAGCTAGAAATAGGTGCCCTCTGAAGCTGCATCTAAGTAAATCTGTGATCATGGACATTTCAAGCCATAGCTTCGGTTTGGTCTTTCAAACAGATGGATCCTCTACCATGAAATTGCCAAGATTAAAAACAGAGCCCTAGTTGAATACACATGGCTGAGGAAGTGTCCGGGGCCATCCATGGAGCTGGATTCCCAAATCCTGGCCCAGGACTTGCTCAGCATTCACAGGACGTAAACAGCCCCAAAGCAAAGCAACTGCATTTCTTGCCCGGTCTTTGATGTTGGCAAAGGGAAGACAAATGAGGGCTCTCTGGTTTGGGGACGGCATGAATGAACCACACATGTCCATAAACAAACCAGGAGCCCTCCAAACACGCTGCTCATTTGTTCATACAAAAGCCAGGCTGGCAGCCCTCTCGCCGAGCCATGTTCACAGTTGGATCCTTAATGCGTTGTGAGCATTCAATCAAACTTTTAGTGGTGAAACTCTGGAAGCAGAAAGCCAGCTAAGCCCAAATGGTCCCTTTGCTTTTCCATCTTTTGTGGCTGCCTGGCTGTGCTCTTATGGGTTTTGTTGTCAACAAACTCCTGGCTTGCCTTTGAGCACTCCAAATTATTGAAAATGACTACAGCTTAAGACTGGCAGGATGATTGTTAAAAACAGCCCTGGCATTAATCATAGCTTAAGAGCTTTTGGAAAATGATTCTAATTCAGAAGGGGTGGCTTACAAAGAGGCTTGTCGAAAGCAAAGCAGACATCAAATTCTGAAAGGCAAAAAGCCTCCTTGGTATCCACACCTGGCTTCTTCTGAAATCCAGCTGGCAGAAGTGTGTGTGGGGAACAGCTTACCCCACTAGCTCACCCTATCTGAGACCACCTTGGGTTTTCCCCTAGTCACACAGCACCCCTCCCCCTGGTCTGGGGCCCTTAGATGGGAGCGCCCACAGTGACAAGTCTTACTGGCAGTCCTTGGAATAAGGAAGAGGTGGCCAGGCACCTCGTATTCTGTCCGCAGTTGGAATGCCTCAGCCCAGTGCTAAAATAAGCTGTGTGCACAGTGGCAGCTGCGTGGGCAAACACATGGTCAGCATTTGCAAGGAGCCAGGCAGGGCAACGAGCTAATACTTCTGCCTTTTGCCTGCCTGGCACAACAAAGGAGAATGATTTTTGCCATCAGCATTCTCCCTATCACGGAATCATCGCACAATTTAGTATGATTAATGGTTTCCATTTAGGAGAAGCTGAGAATGAAAACAGTAGGGGGGTGGCGGCAACTCGGCTGGGGGTGTTTGCGGCTGCAACTAGAGGGGAAGGGTGAGGGGGATCTGGCGGGTGCCCGCGGGCCTGTGCCCTCTACCTTTCCTTCCTGCCAGGACTGGGAAGGCACTCTGGGGCGAAGAAACACATGGCTTTTGACATGCATTTGCAGAAACAGTCAGAAAGCTGCAACTTTGTGATGCACTGTTTGCTCTTTCATCCTTGCAGCCTTCCAAACCTTCGTGACCGGGAGGCCGCTCCCTCTTGACCTGCCAAAGGGAGTTTCATTCCCAGAGGTTCCTAACTAAGGGTAGGTCTGAGAGGCAGTGCGGCGACGGGGCTGTACGGCTGAAGCTAGCATTCCTGGCATTCCCAGCATTCTTGGCGTTCCTGATGGCCACATGGGGACGCCACACAGGGAAGGACCCCACCCCTTGTGCTAGGGTGGTGGTGGTGGTGGCCTTCAACACAGCCACCTCTGTCTCTGGAGCCCCCAGGCTGGGGGACCTCGTCTCAGCTCTCATCGGCTGGCTTTCCCGAGAGTTCTTCTTCTGCACTCTGCAACGTCCTTTTCTCTCCACCTCTGCAGGCACTGCTTCTTGTCAGGTCTCACGGCTGCTGGAGGTGGGTGGTGAGACAACGGCGGCCATAGCCAGAGACTTGTGGGTGCTGACAGAAACCAACCAGGAAAACACAGAGGATTCAAGATGGCCTGATTTTTTTTTTTTTTTTTTTTTTTAGTAATAGCTTTTGTAACTGAAGCCAGAAAGGGAGAAAATTGGTGATCTTGGCTAGGTCTAATGTGACTCAAGGCCCTTCTCGATGGATTGGTGTCTCTGCAAGGAAATCTATTATTTTCCATAAACTGTCTTAAACATCTCCCGGGCTGCATTTCTGGCTGTGTTAAGAATCAAGCCATCAAGAACAGCTGTGAATGTTATACACTTTCAGCAGCAGCAATGGGCTTTGCCAGGGAAGTAGGAGCAAAAAACCCAAGTAGGACATTTCAGTTGACAGTAATGGCATTTCCCCTTCCTTGTCCAAACGATAAAAGATTCATGCTCCTAATTGCAACACTATAGCTGCCCCCATCACTTTATTCTGGGAGAGGAGGTTAGAGAAAACAGGCCTAGAGAGAGGGAGAGAAAGAGAAAGAGAGAGAGATGGATCGTAATTTCGTCACTAGCTAACAGAAACTGATTAGTGCAGAAGACTTCCTTCCACAGCAATACTTTTTAATCAGGTCTGCTGTGTCTGGGCAAACAGCTTTTGTGGATTAGCTAGACTTGAGCCTGCCAGCGTCCACTGCAAGCTTAAACGATGAAATACACAACTACAGAGAAAACAAACCAAAAAGAGTAATAAAGTCATATTTCAATATTCAGCAACCATTAAGGGATTTAAATATTTGCTTGCTATTAAAGGCCTGCATTAGGCTCTTCCAACACCAGCTCTGGAAGACTGAAATATCAATTACGGATCAATTTTCCCCCTAAGTAAACACTAATGCAGGATAAACAGTATTAGAAGATGCAATCGTAACATTGCTGACTTCAGGAGGGACTTCCTGCTGGTAACAGCAAGTTTAAGCCTGGTGATTAATTAACCTGAGAAGATAGCACTTAAGGAAGATTTAAGGCGATCATGTCTGAAATATGACTGTGAGTCAGTGCACACTTGGAGGGCAGCTGGAGAAGTCCTGGGCCCTAGCACGCGCTGATTTGACCCTCAGTAGTAGTCTGCACTTGCCCCGGAATCACCGCCCCACAGCTCAACACCTCGAAGGATTAGGAGGGAGTGAAATGGGAGTCGAGAGTGGGCGTGCATGTGTGAGAGAGAAAGCAGTAGACATTAAGTCCGATTCCTTGTTGGAATTAATTCCATATTTAAATATGCAAGGCCCGAGTTGCATTTCTTAGCACTGACCACTAGGGGCACTAGACAGTTTATGTTCACTTTGAAGGAAAAATAAAAACATAAAAAACAAAACAAAATTTCCTGTGTACAGAACAGCCTGGAAACTGAGGATCAGAAGACTTGAAAATAGAAGATTCTTGCTTTCAAGTCTCAGTTTTGGGGTGCTCACATTATTCTTCTGCCTAATACCCTCTTTCTGGCATGTGTAATGATGGGGGTTGGGCGGTGATGTGGGGGCATTGAACACCGTGGCTCTTGCTGGAGACACATTTCACAGTTTTGAGATGAACACAAATAAGGCAAGGAATATGGTTTGAATCTTTCTAACACGCCATGCCTCATTCGGAAGGCCCCTCAGAATATATGCTAGCAATGGTGAAGCTTTGCTTAGCCATTACCAAAAATGTCATTCCCATGGGGAGAACAGGTATCCTGTCCTGGCAGGTCCTTGAGAATGATGGGACCAATAGCAGTAAACTCAGGGCTAGCTGGCTCATTTCCTCAAGGCCAACCTGAAAGCTATCTATATTGAGGGTGGGCGGACTTATAATTGTCAAGGTTTGAAATACAGAAGTGACCTCTTCAGACTGAATATAAAGTGAGACTCAGGCAACCAGGTGCTTGGCTAGTCTCCCTGTAAGGAATTTCTACCTGCTGAGTGCCTACTTTGCACCTACCACTGACTTGAATATATTGGCCCCTAAGGTCTTTTGGATGACTGCCAAGAGTCCCTTCTTTTTCTCCTGTACAGTGGGTGAGGACATCCAAGTGCTTCATTTTGGAAATATTTCCAAACCATATATTTGTGGCTGTGGATACAAATTTCACTCTGAAGGAATCTGGCTGCTGAGTCTTCATGACTGAGGGCTGTGTATTTGGCATCCTGGCAAAAAAGTGTATTAGTCTTAGCCATAATTTTATAATTAAACAAAGTGCCTTCACGTAAGCAGGGTCTCTCTACCTGTAGCATGGTGACTGCGTGGCTGCTTTAAGGTTCTGGATGACAGAATCAAAGGAACATTTCTCCATGGAGTAAGTCCACAGCAGCACAAGAATTACATTTCAAGTAGACAGAGGACAGTGAAAGATTGCACCAATTAACACTCGCATATCACCTCGGGGTTCGGGTTGATGTATTTGGAGAATGCAAGCAGGCCAAAACATTTGTGGAAACTCTCCGGAGGAGAGGAGGCCCATTTTCACTCCCATACCAACGAAGGCCTGGGTAACTTATCAAGCTCCCGCTAAAGTGGATGCTTCTGGCGCCTTCTCATTTGCATACCCTGTGGCACTCAACCGCAGCTGTGCAGCAAGTCGCCACCTCCCATCTGCCTCAGTTCAATGAACTTCTTGGGTCCCTTTTTCGTAGGTTACAGCTGAATCTGGCGCCTCATGCCACAGACAAGGGGAGGGGCTTGGGGACACGAAACACACTGTGTGCCACATGGCCTGGACTAACTACACCAATGAATGGTGAGAAGGGCTCATTAAACACTCTAAGGCAAGCATCACAAGAGCATGGGGTGTCCATACGCACAGGAGCCCAAATAGCTCCCTCCACTTGAGTACCAACCACTTCTTGGTAGCCATGGGTAACCTTCTATCTTTTTAATTACCATCCGCCTCTATCCTGTATTATGACCAACATGTTACTCTGTGTCTGACACCTTATTTGCTAAGCACTTATTGCCTGTCTCATTTCTCTCTCCTAACAACCCTTACAGCGATCTCTACTGTACAGAGCAGGAGACCAAGGCCAGGCAAGTTGAGTAAGTTGCCCAAGGTTTCACAGCTAAGTGTCAGAGCAGGGATTTGAACCCAGGCAGTCTCTTAGCATGCTCTCCTGATCTCTACCGTCTGTCACCTATAGGGTCTGTTGACAGAGCTCTGATGACTTAGCGCTCCCCACTGCCCCCTGCCCTCTGGCAGAGGCTGGGAGAGGCCCCTGAAATCTTGACTCCTCTGCCTGGACTTGGAGATCAGCCACAAGATCATCCCACCCTATACACCTCATCTGATTTCACTTTATTCTTCCCGTGCCAATCAGCAGGCTGGCGCAGCTTACTGCCTGTTGTACTTTGGACTCGCATTCCCTCTTCACTAAACCATCCTTTAAGGTCTAGCTGGGGCCCCAGCTCCTCTAGGAAGCTGTCTTGTCATGCCAGCCTTCACCGATATCCCTTCTCCAAGAAATTCCCACAGCATTCTCTGGGCTCCTTAACTGTATTCAGTGTGGCCCCCATGGCTGAGGGTCATTTCACGTTTTCACGTGGGTGTAACTGATGCCCCGGTTAGCCTCCAGAGACCATCTTACACTTCTCTGTGTTTCTCACAAACAGCAGGTGCTCAATAACTGCATATCTATCTGGTTAGCTGATGTTTACTGAGACAGGCAAAGCCCAGGCCAGGATGGAGGAGGCTGAAATGAGATGCACAGCCTTTGGCTTTCTGGAGCTTACCTTTTTTCCCCCTGCTGAGCCTTCCCCGTTATCTGCCCAAAGGAGAAAAGGGGAACTTAGACACAGCTGGGTGAGTCGGGGGGAAGGGCAGTTTGGGGCTGCTCAAATATTATGTGTGCATTTGTAAGATCAGTCACCATGAAGTGTAGTCATCGCTCACTTCGGCCTGCAAGACAAGGAGGATGACAACAGACCGAATCCTGCGGTACACCCAGGCCTGGAAGTCTCAGCAGCACGAACAGTGAGAACAATCTTCCGTAGGCAGCCAAGCCAGTCCTCCGCAGATTATGTTGTCTTTCGGTTAAAGGAGAGAGAACTTGAAATGAAGAAGGCAGAATGAATTGTTAAGACACGAAATCCCAAAGTAAGAGACAGGTGGAGCAGCCAACACAGGAAAGTTGGTGCGGGTGGTGGGTGAAAAGAGGGAGAGGGAGGCAGGAGATGAATCCACAGGAGGGGCCTGTCCTGGCGGGCCCGCCACCGCATTGCGCGCACCTGCACAAATAGCTGAGTCAGCGCTGCCAGAGCACCTGGCCCACCTGTCCACGGAGAGGGGAGAAGGAGGAGGAGAGAGAAAGCGGTTCCAAGAAACCCAGCCGGCAGCATTTCCTAGCATCTACCGCCCGCGTTCTTGGCCCTGCGCAAGGTCCTAGGGAGGAAGCTGGACCAGGGGCCCATCTCTTCTCTGGCGCCGAGGTGTCCATAAGAAGTCCATAATGAGATTAAAGGATCACTTGGTAACATTAATTTTTTTTTTATTAAGAAGACAGATATTTTATAGTACTTCTTTTTTTTCTTTTTTTTTTGTAAAAATGGTATACATGAACCAATACAAAATGCGAATGGGAACATATGGATATGGAGTTTCTTACACTGTAACATTGTTCATGTACACCTCAGAAACAGAACTGGCCTAAAGGGAAAAATAAGACGTCGGTGTGACTAAAGAACAAGCTTATTTGGCATCAATTATACATCCTTCATTATTTTATATTCCTTTAAAAAACACAAAAAACAAGTTTGTTCTTTCTTCACTCTAAAAAAAGTGATCAACCTGTACAAAGTAATACTCAACAATACATTTCAAACAGTGCACTGTATACTTAAGAAAAAATACATAAACCAATATACAACTAAAATCCATAATTTCCTGTTTTTGCTTTGTTTTATTATTATTTTTTTTCCAATGCGTGGGGCCTACACTTTGCAATCTACCTGAGACGGAAAACACCAATCGAAACACATGAACCTGAGACATGTCAACATTGTAAGCCATAAAGTTACATCAGGAACACTGCACTACTGTACACTTTTCAAAACAGAAAGATGGGAGGTCCCAAAAACAAGACGCCAATTCTGTGAGCAATGGTACTTTTTTTTTTTTTTTTCCTCCTAAAAAGAACAACGGAAAAAACCTTTCAACAACATGCTAAATGGTTCTCACCCTTTGATATGGTTAGACTATGGTCAGAATGGGTGCTAAGGGCTCGGAATAGAGCTGCACGTTATAAAATTCATTGAAAAAGGGATGTTCATTGTGGCTTTTTGTCTTGGTTAAGTGCCTAGGGATAGGAGAGGGGAGAACGAGATGCTGCTCGATATGGATTTTCTTTTACATACCAGTCCGTTCCCAAAAGGCCCCCATATTGCAATGGTTCTATCAAAGGTTAAAATAAAGACAAGAAAAATAAACACGCTTTCAAATAACAAAGAGTTGACACTTTTTTCCCCTTAAATAAATCAGCGTAAGTTTTCCACATAATGTAACAATAGTAAAAATGCACCTTGCAAAATCCAAAAGTACTCACTGAAAATGTTATATAATATATATTTATATATATATATAGATCTATCTTTTTTGATGCCATCTTTCCATAGGGACTGTATCCTGGAGTCTGGAGCCTTACCAAAACATATGGTAAGAGTTTAGTTTTCGTCCTTCAGGACTACTTCTAGATTTCCTAGATGTTTCAGTGAAAATCCCCACATTTCTTTAAAAAAAATGTAAATGGTAACTTGACTCCTCTACCTTTTCCCAAGGCTCCCCATTGAAGATATGTTCAAGGTAATTTATTTTAGTAGCTATGCACTATGGCTGCCATCATGCGAGGATCAGTAATTTTTTGGCAGATGGTTCTTAAGGCTGAGGAAAGAGGCCAAGGCTAGTGTATGAAAGGTAAAAAGATAAAAACACTCACATTTGAGTTTGATTAAGTAACTGAAAATCCCTACATGCTGTTTTTCCACCTCTGCTCTGACCTTTCGAGAACTGAGATCGATAGCAGACCAGTGTGAGAACAATACCGGCCCTTCTTTTGTCCCTCCTGCCTTTGTCAAGCCAAATCTGAAGGAATGAAAGTTTCACACAGATTCGAGTTGGAAATCCCAGCATGACAAATATCTGTAATATACAGTACATGCAGGCCACATCCTACTGCCTTCCTAACTAAGCACAAAGGAAAAAAAAAAAAAACCCTGTCCCACTCAGTCATTCGCACACCACACGTACTTGCTTTTTCCTACAAATTAGTGAGAAGTAAGGCCGATTGGGAAAGGTGGATGGAATCATTTGGAACAGAAATAACCAGAGCAGAACTGTCTTTCCCCCCTCCCTACTTCCCCTCCTGTGGCAACTCAAATTTGTCCACTTATATAAAAGGAACAGGCCTCACCTGTCAGGTCTGTTTAGGGCATTGAAAAAGGAGGAGCCCTTTCCGCCCCAAACCTTTCTACAGTGTGGGGTATCTCTACTGAGCCGTCTACAGTTACAGAATTAAAGACAGATTCAATCTCATTGTGACACACCTCACTTGCAGATAACCCTGTACAGTAATGTAGTTCCACAGCAAACAGAACAGTTTCGGAATCACAGTCTAAGTTTCTAGTCTTCACTGCTCTAAGTATTTGAAACATGGGCAGCAGCAAAGAGTGCTCATTGTTTGTTCACCCAAATCTTTACGACAACAGAGAAGAATGCATTATGGATACACTAAATTCTGAACTATGAAATCTAAAGTGTGCTGGTTCTCCTTTTATGAAACTGAACTTTGAACAGAAAGCAGTTACTTCAAAGATAAACAGAAAAAGTCCAAACAATAACAAAATAAGGGGAAGAAAGATTCTAAGGAATCCCAGCAGGCAAATTCCAAAATGGGAGATTTTGGAAAAAATCCAAAATTTTTTGGGAAAAATAAATGCGCACAAAGGAAGAAAAAAAAAAAGGTAACACAACAAACAAACAAAAAACAAGGCACAGAATTTTCTGCAATCTATCCAAACTAAATCCAAGCATCCAAGTTTGACTTGGTAGGAAGAAATAAAAATTAAACAAACAAACCAACAAGAAAAAGAGGTGTCAAACAGCAGAGTGTACTTTTCAAAGAACATTTTTGTTACACAGCAAATCCCAAGCCTTCCCAGTCTCGCACCTTTCCACCCATTCATTAAAAAACACACGAATTTCTCGCAAGTTCCAATATCACTGTCTCTTTATCATCTAAATAGGGCCAGTTGGACACCTCATTGAAACAAAAAGGCTGATCTAGATGAAGTACTCTTTCTTTTCTTCAGAGTTGTTCTGTCCTCCTTCTGCATTGATTATAGCTGTGTCTGCGTCTGCTGCGTCATCGGCTCCTTTGGCTTCATGAGTGAAGTATGTACCTGAAAGATGAAGGGGTAAAGGACCGTGACTGTCTGATGGCCTCTGTGTAAAGTGGTACAGAGATGGCAACTTGCTTTATGGCCATCATCAGCCGAAGTGGTGTGCAGGCAGCAGAGGGGAAAAACAATTGGAAGAAGAGAGCGAGGTGGGTGAGACAAATGGGGATCCAGGGGTTCCAAAGGCACCACTCCAACTGAACCGCTGCGATATAATTCAGCAAATGAGACATTAGAGCAGTGATTATGACCAGAGGATGTCAGCAGAAGAAGACGTGAGTGGGAGCTAAAAATGCAGAAAGCTGGAGAGCTGCTGACTAACGTACACACAGTAAACGCCCAGGACCAATGACCAGATGTGTGCACGTACATGGGTAAAGACCAAAGCGAGGGAGAGCAATTAGCCAATAAATGAATTAGGGCCCTGATGATGTTCTATTGTCACCTCAAATCGTTTATCTGCACACTTGTCTCCTGCCTCCATGAATCGTTGCCTATCTGTAAGCGAGAATGTGCTTGAACTTGCACATGAATGCTTGATTTTTTTTCTGCCTTTCATTTCAGAGTGGGGTTCCAGATTGAGAAATAATTGGATATCACAACAGTCGTAATGAAGGCTTGGCATCTGCCTTAAGGAACAAGTGATTCTCGTTCATAATGTAACTCTAGACCGGACCCGGATTCATGGATTTGCTAATTGGCACAGCCACTTTATAATGACAATAGACAAAACGTTAAAGTTGGCGACACTCTTATCAGCAAGTCCCAAGAGTTTACATGGAGAAAGACAAGGACTGCACCTCAGTGTGATAAATAGGTAGAGTTTATACTGTCTATTATAACCAAATAACCCTCCTCCCATTATATGCTGCATTCTTGAAAATTCTTAGGTAAAAAAAGGCTGATACATTCACTGTATTTTTAGGTTTTCAAAGGGACAAATTTGAGAAAGCAGGCGGTCAAATGCTCCCCTCCCGTATCCTTTCCCCTGCAGCGTGTCCTTCTTCCCCTGGGTCTCCACAGCTGCTGCACAGACTTCCGCCCTGCTCTCTGGCCTCACCCTGCTGGCTTTATCAGCTCAACACCAAGAGGCTGGGAGTTCTCAGTCAAACAGACTGCCTCCTGGGCGTGGCGTGGACAGAGGGTACGCATGGTGCTGAGGGTCCCCAACTGTTTTACGCTCAAGATGGGCACTTGGGATCCTAACGGCAGCCGTCAAGTACCTCGGACCTCCACTGCTGTGCTCAAGGGAGCTTCCCCAAGCCCAGGTTCTACAATCAAGCAATATGCAAGCGCTACAGTTAATCCTATAGGAGAGCCCCGCAAGCTCATTGCACAGTGCTTGAGAAAAATAACTGAGAAAGACAAGGTCCGACAAAGAAAAGGAAGAATAAATTACCAAGAGGGGAGGAGAGGATCAGAGCAGCATGGGGCAGAGAGGAGGAGCGTTGGAAAAGATGATTGCCCATCCAGACTGCACAGTTGATAAGTGTGATGATTAATGGCAATTTAAATCAATTGCACTCATAATTCTAAAAATACATATTTATGTGGCTTTTAAGGCACATAAAACCAAGGAAGCAGTCTAGCTGCTGTGACCAGCTTCCCCAGAGTTTGGGGCCAGGGAGCAGAGCTAGCCCACCTGCTTCCCAGAAAACGGTAGGTTATGGGTGTGCTCTTTCCATGTTTATCATTTTGGGGTTCACACCACACCAGCCCCTATTTGTAAATTTTTACTCTATCCCCAATTATGGATTGTAGAATAACAAATCTAAAAAGCTTTATACTGAGAGAAAATCCAAATCAAAGAGTGCTACTCATCAGCTCTCAGAGTCCTAATCAGCAGCTGCTAAGATTTTTGTTTTTTTCTCTCCCCGTTTCAGAATTCAAAGAGGCTATGTGGCCACATAAACCAAATTCCCTATCAAGGACAACCTTATAAAGTCCCAAAATGTAGGGGCTGTGGTGACATGAGACCTCCTGCCTGCCAAAGCCCCTTGCTTACCTTTATGTCTGGCAAAATAGCGCCCCAGAATGATGAGCAAGCACAGCATGGCGAACACCACCACGGCCACGACGCCGCCAATCACGGCATGATCCACTGCCCTTATCGCGCCTTCTTCACCTGCTCGAGAATCTGTTGAAATCAGAAGAGGAATAGGGATGCAGAGCTCATTATAAGACACCAGAAGCCCTGGAGACACTGCTTCCAGGGTCAGGTCACCTTCTTTTTTAATGGAGGAGTCAGAGAGAACACTGAGATGGATCAAGTTACACCGAGGGAACAGACTACCTGTCCAGTGCTGAACTGATCTGTTCTCCCCACGAGGCCACTTCATTATAAGCAGCATAGGAGCGCTAATGCATGTGGAACAAGCTTAGGGAGCAGAGGGGAGAAATGGAGTCTATCCAGTCCTGACCTGGTCTTAGCGTTCACTCGATCTGTATCCAGTTGCAGATTCTATTAAGGAGGCAGACCTAACTATTTAAGGGCGTCGGAATGGCACCTTCAGGAGGTAACGGGAACTGTGGAGCGGAGGCTAGATGCCCAGCGACTTATTCCTTGCTAGGCATATGCATAGGAAAAGGAGCTCAAATGCCACTGCTGCCTGGAGATAAAACACGGATTAGAAGACTAAAGACAAGTGACATGCTTGCTACATTTAGGATGTATGAGGGAGGAAGCCTCAATCTAAAACCTAAAAACCTGTTTCAAGAAAGACAGCGAGGAATAACTGTCCATCGCCACAGTTTTTATTTTATTTATGTAACACTTCACAATGCAATTAATTTTCCTTTATAAGCATCACTCCCTCAGGGTGTCTTCTTCCAACTGAGGCACGACATGTTTGGCTGGGGAACAACTCCAAAATGGACCCAGAATGAGCTATGGCGATGCAGGATGGATGTATGGCAGTGTAAACAATTTTAATTTAGGAATGTGGCTACATCACCCCTTGCTGAAATTCTAATGGCACCCGAGATTTATAATGTAGTAAAAAACAATTATTCTCCCGCTGATTAATACATTAACATTTTGGAGTGGAAGCTAAACCATTGTCTTTTTTTTTATTGAGTCAAGTACGACACCTCCATTAAAATGATTTACTAGCTGTACCTTACAATTTAAGCACAGCAGCAACAGAAACGGTAAAAATCTTTTAACTTTACATGATTTGTGAAGTCATATGTGAAGGATTTACCATTTAAATCTTTCAGTACAAGCAGCACATGGCCTATAAATCTGTCCCCTTGCAGTTGCTGGACGCCTAAGAGAAATGCATTTCACCAGGAAGACTGAGAGTGCAAATTCAAGTCAATTTTTAAGAAAGATTTATCTCTGTCTCTCTCTAAAGAACAGAGCAAATCTCTGAAGCCTCCACCTCTAATAATATTTGAAGTTTATCGATCAAGTGTACAGATCCGTGACAGCTAAAGGTAATGGTGCTCTTTTGAGCCGAAACCTGATACAATGCTTTCAGCAGGAGGCCATGATTTACACTTTCTATCGATATTTCCAATTCTGCTCTGAGATTAAGTACTGAAGGATGTGGGGAAATAACTCGTGACTGAGGGGTCCATGAAAAGTGCTTTAATTAAAAGAGTTTAAACTAAAAATTGAAGTATTTAAAGTGTTTCATTAAGTTACCTTTGAAAGGACTACAAAAAACCCCCAAATCCAAACCCAAACAGAAATGCCAAATCAGAGGCAGCGGCAGGTCGCCCAGGACAACGGGATGATGGGAGTTTAATTGGAGAATGGAGATGGCGTGGAGGCAGAGAGCACTGCAGCCAATTAGCCCGCTCCGTGATGTGGGAGCCCCTCCAGCAACACGTCTAATAAGCTCGACTTGAAACGTGGTGGAGAGGAATCTCCCTCCTCAGCCAGAAGTGCTGCCTCCTGCAGATGCAACTGCCTCCGTGTCTTCCAAGTCATTTCCACAAGGCGGAACTCAGCCGTGGGAGGGGAGCGCTCCCCTCAGGGTGCCCCTGGACACGGGGTACCTGGAGGATAGCGCATTACACACTGGAGACTCTCACCCCAACTGCACAAATTCAAAATCGCTCACGGGGAAACGAAAGTAACAGAAAAGCCAGCAAGTTGTGTTTTCCTCCGGGAGCTGTCAAAATACAGGATCTTGTGGGAATGAGAATTAACTAATCTCCAACTGCCGTGAGCTTCAGACCTATTGAAAAATAAGGGTCTTTCCACTAACTCGATATGTCTTAGAATCGGGTGAGGAAAAAAGGTGATCGTAGCTATTGAGAAGAGGGAAAAGTGAGGGACAAGGGGTGAAGGCAGGTCCTGCCCCGGGAAGACTGAGAGCAGAGGGAGGCTTTGAGAAGCTGTCCCAGGCACAGACCTAACCCCTGGGGGAAGGCACTCTCATGTCCACTGTTAAAAGACTGCCTGCCTCCTCCATGCCTAGGCAACAGGAATGTTCTAGAAGCCTAAGAAGAGAAAGCGAGAGAGAGCAAGCAGCTCTGTGATAAAGAAAAACAAATAAACAGAACCTCACAGGGCATGTGTCTGTGGTGTTAATTTCTCCAGCCAAAACTATTCCTTTGACCTTTGCTCCCCATGAACTTACAGCTAAATATGCTCGGTGCTGCTCTTTTCCCCTGCACTTTGCCCACATTAAATACCTGGGTTCTAGCTATCTTCCCTGCCCTCAAGGACATACATATTTTACAGATACTTATTTATAAGGGTAATCTCTCCAGCTATCTTCTGGTACTCACTTTGATCAGAAAGTTTACTACCACCAGTTAATCACTGAGACGTTTTCCCTGCCTTCATTTACTGCAGATGGACACAGAAGGTAAGCGATGTTTAATTTACAGGGAACGTTGCCGGTTGCAGGCTCCTTGCCGCCTCTTGCCACCTCCAGCCCACCCCCGGGTTTACCGAGGGAGGTACTGATGGAGTTGTGGCCGTCCACCGGTGCCTCTGTCACGGCTTGGCCCCCCATGAACAGCAGCACTGTCCCCAGACTCATCTCAGTCCTTTCTCGTTCTCGCGTGTGGGTGGGCGGGCGAGGTTTACAGTGCTACTGGCTGGCCCAAGCTGGTGGGGGCAGGGTGTAAGCTGGTTGCCTACTGCTGGAGCAGAACTGCCTGCACTGCGGGCTGGGCCTCACTCAGCACCAAGCGACAGCTCAAGAACTTACACCAACAGGCACCGGGCTAACGGGGTAGGACGAAGACTGGGACCCGAAGAAAATATCCACCACCAAAAGGAGCACGGCCCCAACCAAGTCCGTCGCCACTTGGCCCTTCCTGTTTCGCTCACAAAGCAAGAGCTCTGGCCAGTTCCCTGAGAAATTACTTCTAAGTGAAAAATTTGGGTAAGTCTATGACTTGCACCATCACCCAAAGATCCTGCTCCTCGTGGGGTGCAGACCCTCGCACTCAGGTCCTGCGAACTTTCCTAGGGACATCCTCTCCAGATTTTCGGGTCCTTCCCTAAATTAGAGAAGGAAACCAAAGAGCCAGACTCTACAGCTTCCCCCAGCTTCTACACTGAAGAATAAATGTATGCACGTAAAGCACTTATCAACATGCCAGATCCTCAGGCAAGTGGACAGCTCTTCAGTTGAGAAGGTAATGTTTTCTTGTTCTCTAAGAGACTACAATTGTTCCTCTCACTTAGTAACAGGTGTAAGCGTGTTCATAGTTCTGGGACTAAGCTTTGCCCCATCACCCTGAAGTAAAGGCATGTTTCTGCTTGTTGTGTGCTTATGGTATAAAGGTTATTGTAGCCTTGAAGAAGCAAGCATGTGTGGGTGACACGGTCCGACTGAAGTGAAGAATGTCGTCCAAATCATTTCACGTGTGACCTCAAGTAACTCAGGCCTAGTTGTTCCATAAGTCTCACTTTTAGGTGCACTTTGTAAATGTTGGGAAGTGTTCATGACAACTCATAGTTGTGGCATGGTCCTTCCTGCCTACACTGTCCCATCCTGCAGCCGTGTCTCTGGCTCTAAGGGTGACATGAGTCTCTTTAAGGATAGATCAATGATGAACTGTTTAGTATTCGTGAGTTAGCTTTTCTTTTGGCAAAAAGCTGGAACAACTTGGCTCCAGGTGAGAGTTTACAAGCTGCTTGCAGAATGTTAAGTTGGCTACTACTGCTTGGGTCATAGCTTCAACCACCCTGAGTTTGCGTTAGCATCTTAGAAACTGCAAGGACAAAAATATTTCAAAGAACTCCCAAGAGCGAGGCCCCAGACTGCTCAGATTTCTTTACCTTGGGCCAGGTAACCTGGCCCGATCCATTGCTCATGGGCCATATGAAGGGGGGATTTTTTTTTTTTTTAATAATTTTATTTATTTATTTATTTTCCCCCCAAAGCCCCAGTAGATAGTTGTATGTCATAATTGCACATTCTTCTAGTTGCTGTATGTGGGACGCGGCCTCAGCATGGCCGGAGAAGCACTGCGTCTGTGCACACCCAAATCCGAATCCGGGCTGCCTGCATCGGAGCGCACGCACTTAACCGCTAAGCCACGGGGCCGGCCCTGAAGGGGGCAGTTTTTTTTTTTTTTTTTTTTTTAAAGATTTTATTTATTTATTTTTTCCCCCAAAGCCCCAGCAGATAGTTGTATGTCATAGCTGCACATCCTTCTAGTTGCTGTATGTGGGACGCGGCCTCAGCATGGCCGGAGAAGCGGTGCGTCGGTGCACGCCCGGGATCCGAACCCGGGCTGCCAGCAGTGGAGCGCGTGCACTTAACCGCTAAGCCACCGGGCCGGAGGGGACAGTTCTAAAGGCAGTAGTTCTCTAGGGCCAGACAAGAAAAGCGATTGCTAGTGGAGTCAGTCTCCTTCCCCTCCCTCTAGGGGCCTCCTCTTTCTCTGCTTTCCTGCCTCAAATTACTTGCCAGAGTTGTCCTTAATGCAGTGCTCTGGCAATCATGCTGCCTGTGTTAAAATAGGGCTCTGCAACGGATCCCGTTTCTACGGCTACTTTACCGCCTGGCGTGGGACGCGAAACAGAAATTGCCAAGCGAACGCCTTAATCGTGGATCTGTGATAAGCCTAAATGGCTCTCTGCCAAAGGCAGGGATCCACAGGTAGCCAGGGAATGGCCAGTATATCCTAGACATGCTCCTGGCAAATAGGGACCTTGGCAGAGGAAGTCACTGAGCAGTCGGCTCACGGCATCTGCAGCCGGCCCACCCTGCAGCCCAGGCTGCACAGTCTGAGGCCAGTCTTTTTGCCAAAAGTACATCAAGTTTTCTACGTCTGAGGAGCTGAAGGGTGATACAGTAATACGTGATAAAACATATCGAACAGGGCATGATAGCCACCCTGCACTGGCTTACCTGCACATTTCAAAACATCCCTGGCTCAGGCTTTAAGACACATTTAAAAAGTTGTGGAGCACTAGACACTCCCCTTAAACGCACATACCTCTTCTTTTCCTAGGTTATAAACTACCTTAGGTCTCACCTTACAAATTAGTATTTAAAACATGGGCGAGGTTCAACTTCTATTTATTGGACAATTCCAATGCTCAACCTTCTGCAACTTCCTCATCTATGGATGACCGGAGAAAAGTGAGAATTGTTGATTTTTTGCAAGAGTTCTCTCACTTGGTTTAGTTCTGGTCTTTTTCCTGGGCTGAGGTCTTGCTGGACAGTCAGTTTAATTAAAAACTCTTAGAATTAGTGTTTATAATGGAAATGCTGCCTCCAGCTTCCCAGGGCTGTAGGATTAGTCTATCTCAGAGGAAGCTTAATGACCATGATGCGACTTGCTACTTCTCGCTAGAAAGAAATAAAAAGCCTGACAGTGGATTTTCCAAATCTGAGACAAAAACAAAATCTGACCTCAAAGACAAAACCAAATCAACAAAAAACCCTGGCACCATCTGAAAAATGTAGCTCCTCATTCTCATCATCTATTGTAGCTCCTGTCACGGCAACAAAAATAAGCGTGCATTTTAAAAAGCACAACTTTATTACTGAAGGGGAACAAACTGAATGGCATGCGCTGACAAAATGCCACATTATTTGCTAATCCTAATATGTTATTCTTCTTTAAGATTTGCTTTTCTCAGCACCAATTCAATTATAGATGCTACAAATCCTTCTGACATTTAATTCCCTCTTGTCAGAGTAGTAAATGTATACAGTACATGCACAGCTTTCCCATTAAGATGTTAATATATATTGGAGCACACCAGCCTCTGCAGCATAACCTTTCTTTTCTGTCTTCTTAGAAAGTGGAAGGGAAGGAATAAATGTAAGGCAGGAAAATCACGAAGATTCCCATATAGCATCCCAGGCCGCTGGTCCTCCCCTTCAGCTGTATTGAATTCTAGCAATGGAACTGCAGCTACACTGGCACTTCAAAGGAACTATGTTAAGCTACTCGAAGGAAAACTGTGGTGATCATCATCCTCGTGCCACCCAAAGCTCAGCATGCCTTCATTTAAATTACAAGTACTGCGCACAGGCTTCGGCTGTACATTGTCATTACTCAGTGATCAGGGTTCGGGGCTCTCTTAGGCCGTTACTGCCTACATTATCCTCCAGAAACAGGCCCAAACAGGAGATGCAGGAAGAGTTAGGAGCTCGTCTCCTGCATGGCCCACTGGAAGGGGACTAGACTTGCCGTCAGATCTGGGGTAGAAGCTGGGCTTCATGACTTTTCTCTGTGACTTCAGGCAGGTCGATCAGCCACTCTGAGCCATTAAGCACAATCATACACTTGTCATTTTGAGAGGCCAACGTGCTGCCAAATATGAAAGTGCCTATCTGGCCCAGGGCTTGGCATATCATAGATATTCAATAGGTTATTTAAATCCACTATATTAAAGCCTAAGGAGGGCTTGACTCTAGTTCTTATCACTGATTCAAGGCAAACACTTATCAGCTCTCTGCAGGTAAGGGTTGTACTGCACATGCAGCATTGTTCTCAGAGGGTAAGATGCCCCATAAACACCTGCTGTGTTGAAGTCACCAAGCTCTTTCTTTTCATTTATGCAGAATGGCACACAGTGTGACTGACGGCCCACCTGTCCTGTGTGGTGGTCAAGGCCATGGGCCTGGCGGCTGAAGGCCACCTAGTCCAAGTTATGCTTCAGGTGTACCATTCGAGTATCAGGATATATTTTTTTTTTTTTTAAAGATTTTATTTATTCAGTTTTTTCCCCCCAAAGCCCCAGTAGACAGTTGTATGTCATAGGTTCACATCCTTCTAGTTGCTGTACGTGGGACCCGGCGTCGTGTTGGAGGGAGAAGTGGTGCCTCGGGGCGCTCCCGGGATCCGAACCCGGGTCGCCAGCATCAGAGCGCGCGCACTTAACCGCCAAGCCACAGAGCCGGCCCTAAGTATCAGGATATTAAATACTTGTTATCAGCTAAATATGAGAACAAGTGTTTTTTTTTTTTAAATGTTGGTTTTTCTCCCTTCTCAAGTAATTGATTTAGTTAATTTAAACAACAGAGGAAATGACTTGATGTAACAGGATGTAAGTCCTCCCAAGACATTTAGCATCACGTGAGAGACCAAAAGGCACACTCCTGAGTCCTCTCTATTCATTTCATAATAATAATGACTTCAAAGTGTGATTGCCTTTTCCATCTGAAGCAACAGGAAGGCAGTGAGGATGATACCAGAGTTTTCCTTAGAGGAGTATAAAGAGGACAGAGTTGTACAGTATTTCCAAACATACATGTCCCACTAGAATCTCTCTCTGGAGAAAGATGCTTCAGTGGACCTCAGGCATTTGGGGGTGTGAGGATGGATTAATGAATATGGTGAAATCACCCCAAAGCAGTGTCCAACCTGTAGGACTGTAAGACTGGAATTCACATTTTGTGTCGTAGCCTGCCAACTTTTTAGTTTGGAGGAAAAGTTCCTATTTAATGATCTCCTTCCTCCCCAGCAGCATGTTGGGGAAAGAGTAGCATGTTGGATTATGGGAAGATCAGCAATACGGTAAAGTTTAAACCCACACTGTGGGGAAGCCATGGAGAAGCTGGCATGGACCCAATACGATTTGTCAGTCTACTGCCTTGTACTAAACGGAACTTAAAAATAAGGGAATCTTATTTATAAGATAAAAATAAGTGCAATCCAACACTTTCCCATGGCATTTAGGACCATCTCAGCGGGAAACTGATCCCAGAATTTAGGAGAGTCAATGGGACTATGGCACTGAAAATATCTGAGCAGAGTTTAAGGTCTTCTTTGAAGGGGGCAGAGCTTGATTTAATGCTGGATGAGATCTTTCCAGGTCAACTGGCATGTGGCTCTACACCTAACGGGCTCTGGAGAGCCCAACTTTTCCCTCCTCATCCCCTGGATGCACAGACTGAATTGGAAAGGGTCCAAGAGGAGAAAGATTCCCAAGAAGACCCCAGAGCAAAGTTTGATTTCACAGGGGAAGGATAACCACTTTAAACCGAAGTCTCTATTTCCTAGAGGCAGGAAGACCCATTTGTTCAAATTCTGACTCTGCCTCTTGAATAAATCATTTAACCTCTGGAGCCCCAGCTCCCTCATTTGTAAACTGAGACTAACCACCCTTCCTCAACAATCTCACAGGATTTTCATGAAAATCCTCCCATGGCCAGCTCATTCTCATCCCTGGTCTTCCCGCCCTAATGGCCTCCCCTGGTGAGCTTTTCTAAACTAGCCTCCTCCTCTTCCCAGCCCCACTCACTTTCACTTTACCTAGTTTTATTTTTTCCACAGCATTTGTCACAGTCCGACAATATCTTGTGTTTCGAGCCTGTCTCCCCTTCTAGTTCTAACAGAACTGTACAAGAGCAGGGGCCTGGCACGTGAGATCCATGCCAGCACCCGCTCTGGCTGGTCTTGTTCACTGCTGCATACCTGCTGCTGAGCCCACAGGCCGGAACGTAGGAGCTCAAACAACTGTGCTGAATGAACGAAGATCAAATGAGATCACTGACATGTGTGAAAGAGCCTTCTACGCTGTACATACTATGCAAATATGAGCTAAATCATACCACATTTTAGACTTATGGGCCATATCTTGAATGTATCTACACAGTCCAGCTGGTCTTTGTTTTCTTTCTCATCATTATTGTTATTATTATTAGTCTACCAAAGAAATGAAATAGGCTGTTTGCCAAATCTGGGCCACAGTTTAGGTGGGGACTAGTTAAGGAAAGAATTCCTCAAAATGCTATGCCTATTGGCAGTTTCTCACACACATTTCAAGCAAGTTCAGACAGACTTTGAGGACACTCACAATAGCCAGATGGTCTTACACCCCACCCTGGGACTGACAATCTGGACCCAAGGGCCTTTAAGTGCCTCCATTATCTAAAAGAGACTGTATCTTGAGCCCATGTTTCCTTTGTAATCCATTTAGGGCACCAGAGTTGACTCACCTGGATGCCTCCTTAACACCTGGCATGGATTATCAAAGCCATGAGAATGTGCCCTCCACTTATCCTTTTCTACGGATTGGGAGGGACATGTTGTAGGAGTTTTCCAGATCACTTTCTCGTTTGTAGGGCAAGAGTAGAAAACATGTTTTTGGGAAACATGACAGCTCTGGAATTTCTTGTTGGTGCCTTTGCTTCAAAAGCAGAAGACTGATGGATTGCTCTGACTGTGCTGGAGGGCCATTCTCTGGCACACTGTATATTTACCACCACACTCCACTAAACAGTCCCCAGGGCCCTTCCATTGCTGAAGGGAGGGAGGCAGTTGGAGACATTTTTAAAAAGTTTTAAAATAAAATAGAAGGATAAATATGCTTAAAGCTATTCTATTCCACATGGGTGGCAATAACCACCAGCTGTCACTGGGAAACAGCAGATGTAATTGATAAAACAATTCAAAACTCTTGTGGATCAGTCATCAATAAAGTTAACACCCAAAAAGTAAATGAAAGGGTTCAAAGTAGAAGTGGATAAGCTTCCCAGGTCTGCCAATAATTAAATCACTGAACTACAGACAGGCATAATTTTTTAATGCAGATTAAAGAGGAGGATCAGCTGGGCAACTTGCTTTCCTGGGTGAGGATGGAGCACCATATGTTGCTTATGAAATTGTCATTAGCTGAGGTAGCCATGGTGAATGGGGAAGGTGGGGGAAAAGAGGGCGAGGAGACAGACCATCGTTATTTAGAAGGAAATGCAGGATATAACATTTATCCGTAATGAGGAAAGGATGAAATTTCTACCCAGATGGAGCAGGGAATGGATGCTAATATTATTCATTACCACAGTTTAGCATTAAATGTGCAACACCTACTCTAATTTATTGATGGACTGTTTAAGACGGGTGTTAACCTGTTTGTCTTGTATTATAATTGAATTCAGTCTCTAGGCTACAGAAATTTGAGAAGTTCATCCTTTCTCAATCAATATGCTCCCCTTCAGTGACCCATTTCAAGACAGCTTCATAAAAAATAATGTATTTTGTTTTAATAAATTTAAACACTATGACAGCTGCTCAATTTTTATTGGTTGTTTTTTTTCCCCTTCAGATGTCTCTTTGCTGCCGAGTGAAGCCAAGCTCACAATCAATAGTAATTGATTAATCAGCATCCCCTTTGAACAAAGGTGCTAATCAGTTTTTGATTAGTTCATCAAACCAGATGCAAAGGCAGCCCAGCCCCAGCCTGATAAATCATTAGTGTTCTACATGACTTACGGCTCCTGAGCAATACAGGACTGCAGCGTTCCTGGAGAAGGTGGGGGAGGGGGACAATGTAATTATTAATTTAACTGAATTATTATGAACACAAACAGTTGTTGGTTTATTGCTCCTGACTCCGGGGTGATTGATAGAACTGCAGCAAGGCCACATCTGACTTGGTGCAGAGCTGAGAGATCCGGAGTATTCCTTAATTGATGATACTGGGGGAAGGAATGGATGGCTGATTTAGTCCCATTTTCCTAAAGAGGAGAAAAATTACTTCTGCATATCTGAGTAATCCTTGTCTGGCTAATATGCCAAGAGGGATCAGGCCAATGAGAACACAGTCCTTTCTTAGGATCCTTGAGAATATCTGATTGCCAGGGACAGTGTGTCAGAGAGCTATTTTATTTAGGGTCAGGATCAGACCTGAGAGCAGATTGCTTATGTCCAGCATTACATTCTAAGCAGGGAGAAGGGCTTATCTACTCTTATTTTAAAAGAAAATCGGGCTAATGTTTTTGCAACTTCTCTAAATACATCACAAATAAGAGGCAAAAATGAACCACTCCCTTGATGGGCTGGCTGTCTTTCTAATCTTATATTTATCTCTCTCTCTAAATTCACTGGGATTTGGAATTCATTTATTCATCCAACAAGGATCAGTCGAGTGTTTACTACATGACAGGCATATAGCAGTGAACAAAACCAACATGGCCTCCTAGATCTTCCACTCTGTGGGAAAATCCAACAGCCAGGCTCAACCTGGGACATGCTACATAACAGGAAAACAGAGGCATCCCTGAGGTTTGACAGAAGCCCATAGTAGGGAATAAATCTCTTGCATTTTGAAAGACTCCGTGGTACTATCTTAGTCTCTCACTGGGTAAGACCTGTAGTTAAGGACCGCACCTCAACAACCAACATTCAAGGGAGCTGCAGTGACATCTCCTCAAGAAGGGGCAATATGGAACCCTTCTTTCCAACAGGCTGGAGTAAGCGTCTACAGTCCTATGCCTTGGTTTCTCCATCACAATGAGGACGAAGGGGACTTCTTTATTGATTTATTAAGAAGTGACTGATCAAAATGTTTAAGAAGCTCTAGCTGGTTGGCAGTGAAGTCCCACAACTTCATGGGAGCTCACACAATTGTTTAGCTCTGACCATTTTAAATCTCCTCCCCCTCCTTTTTAGGATATGCTTCTTATTCTGGATTAGTAACACCTAAATCCTGGAATCAAGCATGAAACCTACTTTTGTAAGAGCTCAGTGTACTGTGAAAAAGGTCTGAGGTGGATAATTAGTTTACATCATGGTGTGTGAAAAACAATTGCCCCCCCTTCCTCCTTGCCCCCTCCATCCCCTACTTCTAAGATAACTATGACATGGCTTTTCTAGTCTATTCCACAGAAGTAAATGGTCAATATGAGTGTTTTTTAAAAATAAAGATCTTGTCTCATAATCCAACATCCTTAAACTGCTTTATAACGCAACAAAATTTCTCTTGAACCATTATACATCTAGAACATAAAAATTAGTTTAAGCCACTGAACACAGAGTGGCTTTAGTACAATCCCAAAGATGGCTTGACTTCCACTGCATTAATAGCATCAGCCCCAATCTGAAATATACACACCACTAAAATAGGGAAGAGAGGTGGGTGGGGAGGAAGAAAGTGTTAATGAAAATTTGCTTTTCTTTAGTCTCAAAATCCACAATTGCTAATGGATTGCTCAGTAAACCAATTGGCCATTTTGTAGAAGTGGACAGAGCACCCACAGGTTGGACCCAGCAGTGCCTTACCTAATGACTAGCCCTTACCTGAGAGGTCCTCACTGTCCAGTTCTTCTGCGGAATTGGGCAACTGAGTAAGGCCTTACAAGTAAAAACAAATCGTTTTTCTTTTCATTCCTCAAGGGACATAAACAAAACACTTAAGAACTGAGGATGAATTTCTTAAAAAACATGAGCCAAATCTCTTGCTATCTCTCTCTTTTTCAGATAGCTCGAATGTATTAATCTGTAGGTACATTTCTCCAATCATTTAATTTTGTTAGTGATACACAATCGAGGCAGAAAGATTCCTCAGTCTCCACTTTCAAAGCACATGAAACATGAAGGTGAATGTTTAAAATCACTCATTCATAACAGCATGCAAAAAGAAGAAAATAAAGCCTGTTAGCTGTCAGTGCTCTGATATCTCTCTTAAATACAAACATACTTAGATGTTACATACTGATGTATGTAAGGCTTATTTCACATTTTACTGTAAATTGAAATCCTTTGCCAATACTGACAAATACAGTTCATTATCAATTTATGATGATCTTGGATCACTTATTTCAGAATGGTACAGCATCTGCTAACTGCAGATTGCAGGTTATGCCTTCATCAGAAAATCTGATTCGCAAAATGATTTTTCAAAAAAGAGAATTTCAAAAATCAGTGGTATTCCTGAAAAATAAAACCCTCAAAGCTGAAAAAGCAGTTAGGTCAGGAGATAATCAAGCAGGGGCTTGAAATACCTATATCCGAATCCCCACCAGTGTTGGCCAGCTGGGAGGGCTCTCAGCTAGCTGTGATTTGAATTAAAAGAGGTGAAGAGGGAAGGGGACCAACAATAGGAGGCTCAGCTATGAGATGGCTTCCATCTCCTCATGCTTCCTTTACAGGCTGCTCCTTAATGAAGTTTATTAAACAGCACAAAATATTAAGACAATCCAGGAGGCCTCTACTTGTTCTTCATGTTCTGCTCAAGGTCCTGTCTGATTGTTCCAGGTCCTCTAATTCACACGACAATTGGTAATGTTTCTCCAATGAGATTTGTCACTTTTGAAGATATTTGTAGACCTATTACACTGCAAGGTCTTTGAAGAAAGGGGCATGTCTTATTTATCTTTTCATCTTTCCCTTCTCTTATGGCCAAGCACAAAGTATACTCTCAGTAAGTATTTGCTGAATTAATGATTTGGGAGTAAGGCTCAGTGAACTACCAGCCAGAGTATAAAAGCAACTGAAGAAATGCTCTGGAAACAAGCAATGTGAAACTGACTGCACTATTTAAAAAAACCCAAATTAACAGAAACACTCATGTAGAAATGGTCAGTAAAAGCCTGGATTTTGTAAGTTGTTTTATAACGAAGCCAAATGAACATTGATAGTTGGGCTCCTGCTGTGAAAGGAAGCCATCATATCAGCTCTTGAAGAAGAATTGCGATCCTCTATGACCCTTGGGTGCCAATATTCAAGGGCCGGTGCCAGTTAAACATGGGAAGATGCAAGTCCACGGATGCTCGCAAACTGTGGATTTAGACAACTAAAGGAAAAGCAGTGAGTAAAGCAATAAATTATAGAGGCAACTGAGTAGAGATACTATCCATTTGTTCTGAAATCAGATTGGTTGAAAGTCTTCCTATTTCTAATTGGCTTTATCCATCGTATAAAGACTGATGAAGACAATTATTTGAATAATTGTTATAAATGGGCAACATAAAGTACTTCTCTGTAGTTAATTATGAATTTGCAATTCTCAGAAGGCTAATCCCTCACTTCTACGTGGCCCAATGAATATCAAAGCATTCTATGTATGTGCTTGGCACCCACTGAACCATATTAAACAGGGATGTTTCAAGTAGGCAGCTTTACTGCTTGAAGGCTTGTTTCCTTGGGGAGGGCATTAGAAAGCTAATTTTAAAAAATAAAGACAAATATGTTTATGAAATATCATTGATATGCAAAGTTTCCCATTAAAAAGTAACAGACAGTTGATACACACCTCATTAAAGATGAAACTGTCACTTCTAATGGCATAAACTTTAAAATATATCCAATCACCTGGAATCTACTGCTCAGATTCCACCCGAAAGTGGGAAGCCATTTAGGTTAGTGGCGTCAAATTTGCTTTTGCACTACTATTGTATTTTATGAATCTACAGCGCTCTGCCATAGTTGGATAATTTCTGAATAAATATAATTAGGAAGAGTTTACTGAAGCACTGAGTGTACAAGTGAGGACAAGAAAAATTTACCTCCTGAAATTGCTTTCGCTTAGGTCGTTTTCTTTCATGTTAAAAATTATACACCTCTCATTTTCTCAAAGAAAAAGACAAAGATGCATTTTATGAAGCAGAGAATATTCTTCAAAAGGAAACTTCACAATTTAACAATAAGTGAGAAATTACTTCTGGGTTTTTCTCTTTAAACTTTTGTTATCATCCGTTAAAGCCCTTTCTTGTCACTTCTAATTAAAATATATTCAACAAATTTCTTCAAACTTTGTTAAACAAATGAAAGTTTACTTTTGGTCCATATGGGATTTTTTTTGAGCAATTCATAAAATCCTAAGGTGCAAACATGATAATTTAATATATGCACTCTAATCGTCTCTTCTGCAGAGACGTGCATTTTGCTTCATGATGCTGTAAGGTGCTGCACACACCCTAGGCCGCCTCAGATGGTGCTACTGCAACTGTTACTCCTCCTTTTCAAAGGAAATCACTGGCTTCTAAAAGTGGTATGATGTGGCAATTTTAAACCAGGTTAAGGAAAACCTCCAAAATTAGAAACAGTACGAAATCCTAGAGATATTTAAATAAATTCAAGGTCAAGGTTAAGTAAAATTTAAATGCTTGTGGGTTCAGTTCATTAGAGTTTCATTTTTTCAGAAAACTTCAAAAAAGAATGATCAAATAAAACCTCTAGGAAAGGAAAACTTAGCCCACTGGCCCTACTACCATTCCCATTATGAAAAAGTAGGTGATGGTCTCTCTCTTACCTAAGCGGCATACATCTGATCACTGGGCCATATTATGGAAACTGTTACTTCCATCACCAGCCATGAGAGTTCAGACGCCCCCGGTAGTTTTAATCTAAAAGCTCAGTCATCCTGTTCTTCCTGCTTTGTCAGCTTTTGTGGAGAGTTTTTCCCTTCTTCCCATTAGCAGAAATTTGGTTCACACCGTTAAACAGTAGCACACTGTTTCCAAACCGCATATCAAGGCTGAAACACAATCTTCAGGTCCTGCAGCCATTCATAAACCTCTTTAGCTTTGTTCTTGAGTAGAACATACAATGTCTGCAGAGTCCCTTGACTGAATGACAGCCTTTGAATGCCACTGTTGTGTACTCATACAGAGAGATGTGCATAGAGGTACACACACAGATGGTGGACATAGAGGTTGTAATAATGCGCACTGCTGGCTATTTTTCTTAAAAAATGGGTTTCAGAATTTCCCCATAATTGAATAGAAAGTAAGATAAGAATTTCATGTGCTTTTAGAATTCTATCCTGGCTTGCACTACTTATAAAATAAGTCAAGGAAAGGCAGATTCATGGGGAAGTTACCAAAGGGCAGCGGACTAGGGTATGAGCGTGTCTCTAGCACAGGTCTAACATTTTGAAACCAAAACTGAAAGTGAAACATTATTTCTGAGGGGTTCCCAGTTTGAGTCTTACTATAATTACATACTGAATTAAAAACTATTTAAAAACTCATTTGGGATATATAAATTCATGAGATCATCAGCCTCTAAGGTATCAAGAGGTTGAAAGTGAAAGGACAGGTAGACTTGAAGATAATAAGATAGCAGAGATTGATAGAGACAGAGACAGAGAGAGAGAAGCTCAAACCCAGAGGAAGCCAGCTGGCCGCAGTGCAGCAAAAGCACAAGCACTATTCCAGACCATGGGCATGCTGTCCCCCAAAACCTCACGTGGGGGAGGTGGGTGGGGGAAGGGAGAGGGGACACACAGGGCTGGAAGAGAACAAGGCACAAGACACTCACAGAGAAGCGCCCACATGTGAACAATCAAATAAAAACCATCACACACACCCACACATCAATAACCATAATAACGACGACACCATCCGTGCTTTAAGTCACTCATGCATTTCTGCCATCAATTTCAGACCATGTGGTACCAGGATTTGGCAGAGTGTTTTTTGCATTGCTCAACATGCATACACAACACAGGATTCTTCCTGTCCAGGCCTGAAGGATGAGCTCCAAAAACACAAATGCTCAAGATCCTTATTCAAAGATCCCTTCGGTCACCCTGGTCTAAAAATCCCATTCTTACACTCACATTTATCTTTACTATCAATTAGATCCTTAAAAAGACATTGTGGCTGATTGTTGTTTGGTTTCTTTTTGGAGAAAATCCATTTGATTTTGAATCATGCCCATGCACTTCTAACCTTCCAATACATGCTTATTCCAATCAGATATTGGTAAGAACAAATGATCAACATACATCAACAACTGGTATACTTCATACATACTCTAGCAACACAAGCTTGAATAAAATATTTTAACGAGTCTTCAAAGGGAAAGCTTTTTGTAAAATTATTTTTTTTCCTTTTTATAAAAGAAAAGAGAAATATGGAAGAAATTCAGTATGAAAATTTTTAAGACCAGTAAAATGGTCACAACTGGCTGACCTAGTATGTCTTGTCATTTAAGTTGCCAAGTTATCAAACCACAACATTTTTCTAGGCCCAGATCTCCATAAGGAACATCTCAAGATTATTTTCAAATGAATCCAAGTCAAATGGTTGCTGCACCAAAGAAGTTGGGTTTTAGCCATAATGCACTCAAATAAAACCAGCTACCTTCATCTCTTTGGAAATCTGGTCCCTTGCTTTATAATTTTCACCATATTCTATAAGCTTTTCTATCCTGACAACTGACCTGGAAGACTTTTCCCCCTCTGTCAAGTAAAATTCCAGATATTACTTTGGCTTTCATTAAAGCTTTCTTCTGTGGGCTGTAGAGTATGCTGTTCAAAATAGTGGTAGGACCCCTTTGTGAGGATGCTGTGAGGATTTTAGACAAGTTGGAGAATGTATTTATAAATGTGTTATATAGGAATCAACCTGGGTTATCACTGCTCTCCTCCTGCTGTTAAGGAATCATATATATATACGGCAACATTGTATATACATATATACAGCTATTCTTACTTCCTTTATTTCTCTCCCAAATTTCTTGGCTCTAGGTATATTCCTCATGCACTGCCAGTCAATAACATCCTATTGAGGTATCACTGGCTTGAACACTGTCCCCAAACCAATAAGACAGTGATTGCTTCTCATAGTACACAGGCATCTCTGTTTCCTGTCACAGGAACGCTATAAAGTCTTATTCCAAGTGTCTCTTTATTATACCACAAAAAGAGAACAACACTTTCACTTTCTCTCTCTTCAGAGAGAAAGACCTATCAAAAACAGTATCCTAAAATCGGGATTGCACCCTAAGTTAACTTCTCATTTTTCAGGTCAGGGGACATATTTCCTACTTTGAATACCTCGCTCAACTACAAGACCTACATCCATTAGAGTCACATAAGTACATGGATTTTATTGAAGGGACCTAGAAAATAGAACTCCGGAGTCTTAGGAGATAAATGATCAATATTTCTTCAAAGATCTCACAGAATTCAGGAAACTTATGGTTACATTTGACCTTGAAGTTAATTGTAGGAAGCTCAGAACCTAAAGATGCTTAAAAAGAATAGAACAAAATCTCTTGAACTGCATTAAAATAGTCTTAAAGCTCTGAGAATAATCGATAAAAGTCAGGAAGTGCTCAATTAATGATGAAACCTACAAATAACTAAGCTTAATGGAGTGCAGTGCCTGAGATGTAGCAAGGACTATGGGGCATTACCTTAGCAAGTGGAAGTTTTATACCTAATTGATTTCTCATGATTGTCGGGGTATCTGGCCCTTTAACTTATTTTATGAACTTTTCCCTTTGTGCCAAGGACAGGAAAGGGCAGGGGAGGCAGGAGTGGAGTGGGAAGGCACATATCGCTCCATACCTAAGCTTGTCTTACTTCCTCAGAATTCTTCATCAGCAAGTCCAAATATGGGAGTGACCTGCTAAGTAAGCATCAAGGTCTGACCTTCAAGGACAGTTCACACAACAGAAGTTTTGTTTAAATTTTTCCAAATGTTAAGTCCTCAAATGAAGGTCTATTTAAGCAAGTCAGTCGTGCCAGGAAGAGATGTTTCTCTAAAAGTTGAATGAACGGTACAGGGTTGGCTGATCACCTCCTGTCATTTAAATGATAGATTTCAACCCTGCACAACATGCAAAGTGATTTAAGTAGGCCCTTTACCAAATAATTCCCTTGGATTCAATTATTAAAATTCAGCCCATTTTTTAACATATCTTTTTCCAAAAGCATAATGTCACCAGGGTTACATTTGAACTAAGTAATAAAGGAATATACAGATGAAACATGATTCTAATTTTCTGATTGGAGAGACTTAGCAAAGTTAATAGACTTATTCCAACCTAGTAAGTCAGTGGTGAAACTGGGCAAAGGATTTCCCAAGACCCCCTCCTGAGCTTTTACTCAGTTGGTTTTCATCATCTTTTGGTTAAAATCTTAACCAACTTTTAGTATTTTGTCTACAAGATACTCAAACACAAATGATTTTTTCTAAGTCCCAGTTAATGCTGTTAAAATTTATATATGGTATCATTCTTGGTTTGGGGCTGTTTCCCGCCAAACGTTAGCATAAACTTTTGTAATGCACACACAGATTAAGGGTGAACCCGCAAGAGGCTGTGGAGGTAAACATGATGGGGAACATAATTAAAAGAAGAGCAATGATCGTCCTCATCGCCACCTCCTGAATTTAAATAGGAATCTTCCGCCTTGATCTGTCCTTCAGTCTCAATAACTAAGTGACACAAATGACTCCTCTTCAAAATGGACCTGGGACTCTAGCCTATAAACGAAGAAAGCAACTGGGCCTCTAATTCAGATGCTATGATTTTTAGGCACATGTTAGTTTTTTTGAAGTCCCTTGTATTTCAATGTCTGGTGGTGGTATATAAATAAGGACTTTGTGCAACTGAAATTTCGGCCATTCCAGGCAGCCAGGGAGGAGGAGGCCTCGGCGCAGACGGCAACCATTGGCTACTGAACTCACAACAGAAATGACAAGACTAGACATCCTTTCAGGCCTTAAAAATTATAGTACATTTATGAGATCAGTCTACTTGAAACATGATTTCCCTTGAAGACTACATTTCTCTTTTTCCCAGGCTTGCCTTGCCTCTCAGCAGTGCTGAGAAAGTAGATAAACAGTAATGTGATACCAACCGTGAACTGCTGGTTCTGTCGTCGCCGTTGTGTCTACAGACGGGAACAGAGGATTGGAGGAAGGGAAGAAACAGGAGGAACGGCATGCAAAAAAAGGGAAAATGGAAAAAAATGGAACAGGTAATATATGAGCAAGCTTTCAAAGAACATCGCGTGACAAGCAATAATAAATGAAAAGCAAAAAGCATTTGAAGTGAGTTGCACTGTTTTAAGACATGCCTTCAGCTCAAAGCTGCGAGCCAGTGAGGAAAACAGTAAATTCTTTGGTTCTGGGGGTCTTGCCATGACACATCTACTTGCTAGTCAATAGTCAGGGGAACATGCAAAGTGATGAGAAACACCAGTGCAAACTCAGTGACTGGCAGATGGCTCTTAACGCATCAAGGCTCAGGACTGGGACAGTAAAGCTTGGTCGGAAGGCTGGTTAAACAATAGATTCATACATTCAAACATTGCCTTTGTTTTAACCCAACCCACCCAGGCACTCCGGCTTCATGACTGCCAATTAGATGTCACTGAATCCATCGCACTTTTAGGATCATTTTACGGCTTCTGCTCAGATGCCTGTAGATGAATATACGGGTTCAAGTTTTCCATCCAGTGTATTATTTCAGCAGAGTTCAGCTGGAAAGTTCAATTAACTGGGAGGCGATGGGAATGAACATGTTAAAGATTTTCAGATTAGTTTCTGTACATACACACACACACACCCCAATCCATTCTTCGCTCTGCAGATCTTACTGTTATAATCTAAGAGCAAAAGTCTGTCATGGAAATGCCCAAGTCCACACAATTTGCCAAACAACACTCCTAATCATGTGACATTCCAAAAATTAAAGTATCCAGCCATTCCTTTGCTCACAATTCAGAACCACATTCGCTGTTGCGAGCTGCCAGGAGTCCTGCCTTCATGGCTGCATGAGGAGATAGCACATGATTTTTTCCATTGCCAGATGCACTTGCTGTAGAAGAAAATGTGGTTTGTCTCTGTCTTCTTCTATTTCTGATGCTGTTCAAGTTTTCTTCTTCTTCTACTAGGCTTCAGAACCAGGCCTGCTGTCCTGGCTCCTCCTCCCAGGAAATTCCTCAAGGGGCTCAAGACATTTTCTCCTTATTTTTGGCTACAGGGGGAGTGGGATAAACATCTAACAAAATGCACGACGACATTCTTTTCCCAGAGTTGTGTTAACACCATTCTTCGAGCCAACTTCGTTCCAACGTCAACCCATCTGGCCATGCTTTAATTTTCAGTTCTACACCTCTCAAGTAGGTTTCCTTCCACTATCCCCTTCTGACCAGAAAGGGGTAGTGACACCGACACACGAGCTAGTCATCTCTAGCTGAAGTGGGATTCTGGGTTAAAACTGCAAGTAGTTACCTGTCCTTTTTTACAATGTAGCTATTTAGCTGGTAATATTTTCCTGAGTTCTGGAGACTCCAAAGACTCTTTCGGACGCGACACAGGCAATGTTTAAATGCACTGGAATGCCAAACATAACTTTTTTTTTTTGGTCAAACGAGCCTGGTGCTTCTGATTTATAAATATGACACATGAATTCACACCAGTGTTCCCCTTCAGTTGGCATGCTTTCCTCAGGACCCTATACCATCAAAAAATTAGAGCCCTTCTAAGGAGCCAGCATTCACCAGAAGTCTGAGAGGTCACTGCAGCTTATATAACTTAACAGCTGAGTTTCTGAAGAATAGATGAAGAAAAACATACAATACACCGCATAAGAACACAATACTTACTTACAAGTCAAGTCTGTATGCATAAAACAGCAATAAAAAAACAATACCAAAAATTGTGCAGTTGAAACATCTCTCCAGCAGAGTCCCTTGACACAGTTGGCATGTCTCCTTACTTGAAATATCCAAATCAAGCATTAGTTTGAGGTGCTTTCAATTTGAGGGGCAAAATCAAATATACATTTGTACAGAAACACTTATATGCATGTTAATACATTTTATGGCTGGGCACTGGCTCCTTTCCAAAATAAAAAAAAAAGCAACAAACATGTTGGCTCATTATTTTTGTAGCAGCACTTCTAATATGCTCTATTTTCACAGGTAAATCATTAGTATAAAATGAAAGGAAGGGGGTGGAGTAAAACCTAAAGGTAAGAGTCCTCAAAAATAGTATCTTAGCATTAACCAGTGACTCCCCAATTTACTGTCTTCCTACAACACAACATTATGTCAGCTTTCCGACGAAATTAAACTAAGGGAAGCTAGGCGTTGGCTTCCATGTGGGCACTGGAAAAACAAACCAAGCATAGTTCACAGTGCTTCCCCATTTTGGGGATGGGAAATCCATCAATTGCGCCCAAAAGGGGAGGAGAAAGGGATGTTGAGAAGGAAAAAACATGTTCTAAAACAGTTAAAAGCAAACACATGTTCAAGTCCAACAACACAGTTACTGCAGCTGGCAATGGTAAAACCATGATCAGCAATGGAGAAGGAGACTGCGGCAGAAACACAGGCTGGCCACGAAGTTTAGACCAAGACGGAGGGTGCATCGGGGGAGTCGTGGATTCCATTTCTCCAAGAGCATCTGGTGTGCTATCTCAACAGAGGCTATTTCAAGTGAAGAATTAAAAAAAAAATTCTTTAGAAGTGACTTTGTGCTCCCCGCAGGAGAGCACTGTGACAGAATGTAATTCTCCTTCATAATTGCATTATGGCTTCATGCAGAAACCACAGACACCCTGGCTCTGAAGTGACTGTGGCTCTGTGAAGTAGGATTTATTAGGGTATCTTAATCAGAAGACTGGAGAGATGTGCAAGCCCACCCCTGTGAATCAACTTGTGGGGTCATTATATTGTCTGATAACATTCTACGTGTACAGGCAAAATGCAAACAGTAAATTTCCAATATAAGTTATGAATGCTGTAATTAGCTTGAAAAATGCGAGTGCCTAATTGCTCTAACAAAGGCTTTTTTAAACTTCATTTGTTGCTGTCTTTAATTGAGCTAGGTCTATGAGAAAAATAGGTCACAAAAAGTTGTGTTGGATTTATGGTGGTGTAGGGTTATGAAATTAAAAAGGCCTACTGAGCTATTGTCTCTATTTTAATTTTAATTACGATGAGGGCAAATTTATTGTACGTTTATTTTATATGGTCAACAAAAAAACAATCTCACGTTCTTGCAAACCCAGTAAGTGTGTATGGTCTTAATAGTCACTCTCTAGCTGTTTTATGTGCATAATCAAACATGGTATCCAAGGGCGGGCCCTGCACTGCTATTTGGAAGATGCACATTTCACTAAATATTGACTTCTCTTAGTCTCCCAGCCATTCAAACAGTTTATGGGACCCTATCTTGAATAAATTAAACATCACATACACTTCACGTTGCAGTATAAGATATTTACAAAATGAAAAGGCTCTGAGAATGTGTGAGATTAGAGACACTAGCCATTTAACCAAGTCCCAGAAAAAAAAAGAAAAAAAAAATTACTGCATGAGAGGCAGCTGGGCAATATTTAGTTGAAACAGTCATGTGTAAGCTCCACTGTGGCACATTCTAATCCTTTCATATGGATTCTCTCCAACTTAGATTGTTCATTGAGTGTGACAGACTGGGGGTTTAAAACTAATCCATAAATTAGTCCGTGGTCTCAAACACAACGGGTGCCATAAATGAAAATGAAAATCCTAGAACAAAATTAAATTCACAACCTTAAATACTTTTTCTTCTCCAATTGCTCTGTGGTGCTCCTGCTTTACAATGCACAGATTCGCTGCAAGCCTGCATTTTGGGGTGGGTGTGAGGAGGGTGTCCATTAAAAAATGCACAGGGTCATAATCCAGGGAACCCAATCTGCTCAAAAGCAGAGCTTAATTGTAAAGAATTTAAATTCTCTCATTTTGATCGTCATAAGCTTAAATGAAAGCATACTAAGCAGTCCAGACATATTTTAATACACTTTCTCCCAGTTTATTTTCTTAACCAAAGTCAATAAGGAGCCAATGGGTTTTCTTAACTGAATTCCCCTCCAGTTGTGTTATGGAGCTGCTTTAAATCTAGACGCTAGGGAAGGCAAGGAATTCCCCTGACAATTTTATTTTCATAGCTGTGCTGCGCTGGCCAATATATATTAAATATAGTTTTTTTCCCCTTAATTAATTTATTTATTTTTGACTTATTTGAAATCTATTGAAAGCAAAAATACGTGCTGGAAAATTAAACTTTAAAATTTATTTTCTACTGGTTTCCTGGTTAATTTTCTTTCCATCTATGTTATACTTTAATTAAACTCCCATTTCTCAGGGATGGGAGAAGTGGATGGGAACAGAACTGGAGCTAAAAGGCCCAGACAGAAGAGCCATAATAAAGCTCTCTTACTTCTTAATGTCATCTCCCCTTTGAGTGAAGACATTGTGTGCCACAGAACAGCAGGAAGGGGAGTGGATTTTTTTTTTTTTTTTTTTTTTGGTTAAGCAATTTCAAGTTTCTTTAAAAGCTTCTTCAGAATTGTTCACTAGTGCTGCTGCGCCCCTGAGATCTTTTCATCTGCAAACCAGATGTTCTGAAAATAATAGGAATCTGTACAGCGGTTTCATCTAACAAGGAAAACAATTACTCTACCATGTTGCATGTGAATGCTGGGTGGAAGGAGGGACGGAAAGGGGAAGGCACAGGCAAGGGGAGGGAAAGAAGAGGGGTTTGCACGGAGGGCAATGGTGGAGAGAGGGACGTGGCTCGAGAAATCACAGCTAATATTCATCTTGTGTCAGACACTGGAGGGCCGACTCCTTCCTGCCAGTCCTTTATTTCCCACTCTCAAGATAGCTCCAACTCTCACTTTCTAACCCTGAGAAGCCTGTATTTATGATATTAGTTTTTTGCACTGTTGATAAAGCTTTAGTATAGAAACATGTCAAGTCTTTATCGCTTGGATTATTTTTTTATTTTTTTGGTGAGGAAGATTAGCCCTGAGCTAACATCCGTTGCCAATCCTCTTTTTGCTGAGGAAGGTTGGCCCTGGGCTAACATCTGTGCCCATCCTCCTCTACTTCACATGGGATGCTGCCACAGCGTGGCTTGATAAGTGGTGCATCGGTCCGCACCCAGGATCCGAACCTGCAAACCTCGGGCCACCAGAGCAGAGAGCGCAAACTTAACTGCCACGCCACTGGGCTGGCCCCTTGCTTGGATTATTTTTAAACAAGGAGCATAAAAGTATGGAAATTACGATAGAAGGCATTAGAAAAAAATTTCACTCCCCATCTCTCATTCCTTTTTCAAAAAAATGCAGAATCAAGTGACCTTCATCACTGTAGTATTCTAATTTTTTTCTATTCCCTCATAAATCAGTAGGGGCCAAAAACTGGTTGGCTATGATGCTATTTGTAATAGGTTTATAATCATCTCCAGAATAAAAAAGTACACACTTAAGACGGTATGAAAAAAATGGTCAAGTACTTTTGGGGCAAAAACTTGAAATGGTGGCTCACTACATAAAAGGAGGCTCATGAGTACTTACTAGTGTCCTAATAATATTCTTGTCATCAGGCATACTGGCATATCAGTAACACTCGATAAATATTCAATAAATGATGAATGAAAAACAGTCTTAATGGAGTATATGCTAACTCTGGAAAAAAGGCAATTTAGTAAACATTCTAGGATGAAAGATGTTATTTCCTAGCAACAACAGCTTAATATATGCCTGGAACATAAGTACACACAAAACAGACACACATTGAAGATAGATGCTTGAAGTCAAGTTAGGCCTTCATGCTTAATTTCCAAAAAGCCATCCTTTCTAATCCACATTCTCTCCATTCTTTGATAGCACAGACCAAATCCTACTTCTCCTGTGGTGCTCTCCTCAGCCTTCTGCCTGTGCCACTGACTCAGCCCTACCTGCACAGTATCTCGTGCTATTGAGTTCCAAAGTCTATACCTATTCTCTAAACCATGTTTTACGGGGTTAAAGGAATTTTTAGTCTCCATAAGTACTAGCGTAGTGCTGTGCATATTATGAGGGCTTGATATTTGTGGAACGAATGCCTAAAAGCAGACAAGCATGTACTCCTTGCACCATGCAGTTATCAACAGCACAGAGCAGGAATCATTAAGCTAAGACCCTGGTGAACAGACAGCTCTATGTGGAGGGGAGCAAAGCTCTCTACGATAATTGAGATGGTCATGTTATATAGTCAGTCTTAAGTACAGGTGTACTTCTTTCCTTTATATTTAAGAAGCTGAAAGAAAACATGTGCTGTGGTGTTGAGTTTCCCCAATTTGGCATATTCTACAAATATCACTGAAGCATAAGGGCTGTCCTCACCTTCTTGATTTATGTGATTTGATCCATATCATACACAAAAAACCTTATGATATTAGACTATGAAAGCCAAAACAGTAACGTGAGCCTGGGAGTGGGACTTTCTCCAACATATATTAGGTTTTGAGTGCTTAGATACCAGTAAGAAAAACCTTGCTGTTTTCTTTTCCAAGAAACACAAATATTTAATTAAATATGTATTTTTAAAAAGAGAAAAATTCATTTAGAAATGACCTACTTCATTCTTATGAGAGATTTTTAAATGTGTTTCAGAATTTGGCCCCATAGCTATTCATCTCTTATTCTAGGGTGATTTTAATTTTTTAATTTATGACAGCCACATGTGTAGTGGGACGTACAGGTTGAACTCCTCCCAGCCGGAGTTTTACATTTAAGCTGCTAAGGGTGTTAAAACCAAGCCCTGAATGCTTTCCATGGAACTCCTCGTCAAGCATCTAGCTCAGGACGCAACCAGACAGAAACAATACCAAATCCACATTAACTAGGAAGGTAAACACGAAATATTTTCCTAAGATGATGACAGCAAAAAGCTTGATCCAACTGGCAGAATGGGGCGAAAGCTATCTCCAAACACAGAATCAGGTAATTTTATGTACACCTAATACACAAAGTCAACTAACCTCAAAGAAAGTTCAAAACACAACAAAACATAACACACAAACAAATGCCCCAGTGTGGCAGTAGATTTTTCTTTGATTCTAGTCTCTGAGGGGAATCTGCACAAAGGCCTCCGAGCCCGGCTCACGGCTGGCTGTCTCTGTATTTTACCAGAAGACTCCAGGGACAATTGAAACTATGCAGTTGGCTCTTCCATATTGCAGCATACATCTTCATGAACGAAACCACATTGACAACTCGACACGATTTAAAAAAAAAAAAAGTAAATCAAGGAGCGGGGGGCCTGCCAATAGCAATAGTTGAAACAGAAATATATAGTCAGAATATGAATGAACAGGAAAGAGGACAGAGACACCAAAGAATCTTATGGCAAATCACTATGGGGCTCTGGATGGGTCCCGTCCCAATCCTGCCAATCAAATGCTTTTTATTTGGAAAGAGATTCTAATGACATTAATGGCCTAACAGTTATAAAGCCACACAATGTTGATATGGCAAAGTGACTCAAATATTCCTTTCAGTACTCTAGAGGCTGTGAAAAGTCTTCCCTAGATAAAGCCACCCTCAGAGGTGTGCCTTCACGTGTCCGTCAGGAGTCCTGCTCCGCGCGGGATGGACAGGAGACAGAGATGCCCTGCTCCTCCCACCCGTCAGGTCTATGATTCTGGGCGAGCAATGTCGAGTCAGACCGGCTCCCAGATCCTCCCTTTCAAGGGTCTGCAGGATGAAGCTTTAACATGTTTTGAGGGAGTCGGGCGACTGGGAGCTCAATGACAGTCTGCCTCCCTAACAAGGGCAACAATTCGATTATCCTGGTTATGGAAGATAAAAGATAACACTGCAACACTTCCTTTCAGGGAAATCAGAAATCAACTACGACCTTTCAAATTTAAAAATATTTTTCTATTGCATTTGTACATTTTTCTTGTAATGAAACTCTGACCTGGGGAATGGGTTTCAGTTATTGCACTCCACCGGGAGAAAAGAAACAGATGACTGCGCGCTGCTGCTGCTGTTTTTTCAGCTCAGGCTTGATGTTACTGTCACTGGACTTAGCTGTTGAAGCTTTTAAGGCTAATGGTGGCTGTAATGTACCAAACAGTGCAAGAGAGAAGAAGAGTGGAAATTAATTTAGCTATCCATTTGTCAAGATTCAGTCTGGGAGATTTTTTAGGAACCAATCTAAATCTCAGGGATAGCCTGGACCTTTAAAATGGGACACAGAATCATTTGGCTCCATAACCTTTAATCTGTTTGAAGAAAGGAGCAAATGTTAAATTCCACAAGTGTACTTTCTGAGCAAGATAAATATATATAAGACTGCTTGTTAAGACACAGTAAGCCTATAAGATCACATCCATTAAGGCAGCGGATTCTACAATGTTGTTTTAGTGGCAATTTTAGTTGAACTACTCCTGGGCGTGCCAGTGAGAATCTGGACGTTCATTCCCACAAATGCATTCTGTGTGTGGAGAGGGTTCAAGTGCCAACATCAAGGGGCTAAAGGGCATCGCTGAGATCATCTTACATTATCTTGAGCTGAGAGGCCAGGAGCAGAGAGAGAGAAGCAAAGACAGGCCCCTGTGAAAGGTACCTTGGATGCGGACAGAAATACAGCCTTGTTTGTTTTTAAAATTTCCTCTTAAACGGAGTCTCTGCAGTGGGGACTGTGATAACAGTGAGTTGTAGCTGTTTGAGGACATAAGATTAGCTTTAGTCTAGAGTGAAGGATTAAAGAGCTGTGAACTGGAGCGCCTTTGCTGAGTTCCTGAGATTGATTGTGAGGGGGGAGGAGTTCAGGGAGTGTTAAAAAAGGTCTTGAAAAAAAAAACGCCTAAGCTAGTGAGAGGCTGGCCACAAATGGAAAGCGTTGTCCCATATTAAAGAGGAATGTAGTGCTTATACAGAGTAAATAAGGCCTCGCCTGCCTTCAAACATAAACCTGGCTAGCTACCTACATGGGACCATCTACACTGAGAGGTAATAAAGGCTGGCTCATACCTGGGCAACTTCTGCAAAGACAAGACAGACTACTGAGGGGTTTTCACATATGCAGGGCAGCAGAGAAGGGGGCGATTTACACAGACATCCAAAGGGCCATTCCCAGGAAATTTTATGAAGACCCGACAAGAGCTCAAGCCTAATTCAGTTTACAGCCTGGAGAAGAGGTAAGAAATCACAAAAGGTAAACACCTAGTGTGCTGTATGGAAAGTTGACAGCATGCTTGCTCTGGAAATCAAAGTTAGGAAGGAGCATCTTTGCTGTGCTTATTAATGATACTGAAAGTGGGAGGAATCTATGCACTATAGTAACAAACTGAGTTCACTTAAGAAGCAAAAGGAACTAACAAAATGCTAAAACAGAAATACACACGGACAAGAATTTAGGAAGCGGCCTGGATGGAGCTGAGTTTAGAGTGAGACACAAAAACCAATTGATGGATTTTCAGAAGATTTTAAAGTAAGTGCAGGCACCGATGTTTTTATAAACAACATTCAGAAAAATCCTCACTAGTGGCTTATTTAAAAGCTCTCGTTGTTCCACTGTAATGGTTAGAAAGGTGAAGAAAACTGAGATTAGACAATCTATTGTTGTATTTCATAAACTGATGCATTGAATGCTTTGAATTTTCATCATATCTATCTCACCGACTCCCACGAAAATTGAAAATGTCTCCGGAAAGTCAACGTAAAGGATGGTTGCCATATCCATGGTGGTGAAAAGGATTTACACATGAAGAACGATGAGTAAAATATTCAGCGTTTTTAAAGAAATCCACTGACAGGATTGTATACCGGGCCATGTGGCTCGGAGAGAACTTGCAGTCTCATAACAGCATGAAGTAGAAAAGTTATTTTTTAAAGAGATTTGTTTTCTCATAGAATAATTACCTCTACATGTTTCTGTGGTAGGTACCTGCAAACAGTGGGTGGAGAAGGCCTTCCCTAAGGAAATCCTGCATGTCTACTTGACTTGGTGCAGACATAACCACTCCTCCTTTGGAAGGCAGAGGAAACTCCAAGGCTCCCAGACAAGCAACATCAAGCAATATGAGAGCCACTGGGTACCAGGAAGGTCATGGATGGCATACCTCCTCCCTCAGTGACGGTCAGAAATAAGAAACAGTGAAACTCATTTTGAATAAGAGTTTGAGACAGGCCAAAGAGATAAAGCCACAGAATTACAACTGCTGTGGCTGCCTCTTCCACCCCTCCAGCATTTAACTGAGGGCAGCGAGGGGTACATGAGTGCCCAGCATGGAAGAAAGAGTGACACCCTCTGATCTCCTGTGACTACCCAGGCAACATAAACAGGCAGTAACACTGCCAGCAGGCACCCTCTGGGGCAGGAAGGATGATGCTGCATTTGGGAACATGGCCCACATGGGCATGTTAAAGGGTGTGTATTTTCCTTCACACGGATTAAGATGAAATTAAGACAAGGAGAAGATCCAAAGCCAGAATACTTACCATTTCGCCAACCATGGCTAAGCATAAGCTATCAGCATGTTCTCTAATAGGCAGGCTGCCATTTTGCCTAGCATTTTTCTTTGAATAATGATGTTTAAAAAAAGAATTCTCTTATGCGTAAGCTGCAAAATATCTGATCTACTGTTAAACGCTTGGATGTTCAAGATTTTCTGAGGTCCTTAAGATTCAACTTGAGAACACAGTATTTAATGTCTTTGAAGTTTCAAAATAAAGGAACAATTAAATTCCAAAGATTTAGAGGGAACTTTTAGGCTTCTTTTTATACATACCAGAAAGACAATATACATTCAGGACATTTTCAATGGTAATGAAGGTACCATACCTGTGATGATGGTAAGGATGGTGGTGGTGGTGGTGGTGGTGGTGGTGGTGGTTGTTGTGGGAGGAGGGATAGTTGTGGGGGGATCTGGATAAAAAAAAAAAGGAAAATCAAACCCACAATGCTGAACACAACAATGATCAGTAATGAAAGAACAAAGGCATGAGGACATTGAGATGTTTGTTTGATGACTCCTCCCTGTAAAACCAAAAGTTCTTTTCCCCCCAAAGATTTATGTCTTGTAATTACAGTCATGCTTCGTTTAACGATGGGGATCTGTTCTGAGAAATGCGTTGTTAGGCAATTTTGTCGTTGCGTGACCATCATAGAGTGTACTTACACAAACCTAGATGGTATAGCCTACTACACACCTAGGCTCTATGGTGCTCATCTTATGAGACCACCCTTGTACATGTGGTCTGTCATTGACGGAAACATCGTTATGTGGCGCATGACTGTATCTCCCAAAGCCTTAGTTGGAAGAGCTAAGAAAAGAAGGAAAGAGATTTGTATTAATGAAGTGAACTAGGGATGAGGAGATGGGAGGCCGAGAAGGCAGGAAAAATCAAAACATATGACACCCTCCTACCCCAATCCGATTTCAAAGGTGAGGTTAAACAGACTGGGCACCGAGAGCATATAATGGCTGTCATTTCGTTTTATACTTTCTCAGAGGGAGAAAGGAGGAGGGGATGGCGCTGCTCTATCTAAAGGGCTCCTATCGGCCAAGGATGAGTGTGCTCCTGCTCCTTGCTCTCCATGACTGTTAACTTCATTATTCTCCATCAATACATCCCAGCAGGAAGTAAAACTACTTCTATACTTGTAATAAATACAAAGAAGAGAGAATGTCACCACTAAATATCAAGTTCCAGGTATGTGAGATTTTACGGAGATTTTATTTTTTACAAGTCAATAAATTTTACAACTTATAAATATTAATGTTAGTTGCCTTTGCTTGTGTTAAAAGCTTGACCTAAGTGGACGACAATGATAAAACTAAAGAATATTTGCCATCTTGTAAACGAGAGAACCAAATATAAATGAGGCTTGACCCTCAAAGCCAGGAATCTGACAGGGAATCCTCTGTCAGATGTTTGATATACTGTATACTCTTCTATCATCTCAAAAACTATTTGGGAGAAAAGGGAAGGGCAAATATGAAAGAGACAAAAAAATTCTAAGCCCAAATGATCAAACTGAATGTGTTAAACTGTCAGCAAGACTTTGAACTAAGCAATCATTCTGCTATAATAGAGCATAAGACGAGTTGAAGACTTTTTATTTTAAATTTTATCTAAAGCATGCCAACTTTTTCTCCTTGACACATTTGGTGTCCTTTTATCTCCAAGTGAGCTCTCAGATTGTCTAATTAATACATCAAAACTTTAATTATATACTGCACCTTTATTGGGTTTGGTACAACTTCCTGTAAGTTTATAAAAACATTATCTTGGTGCTGGGGTGTCAGGTCCGCTTAAAATGACTCCTACTATTGATCAATAATCTGAGGCTTTAAATTTCCTCACAAACTTCTCTCACACAAAGGTATGAATTTGGTAGGGAAGAATTAACAGCAAATTGTTCTGTTTTACTAGAGACCTTGTTAATTTACGTTGGGGATGTAAGCAGTTTAAACTATTGTTTAAAGCAGCCTCACACAGGAGTCCAAAAAGGAATCCATGAAAAACAAAAACCTCATTCTCCTCCAAGACGTAGAAATGAGTACATGTTAATTTCAAACTCTCTCTTTAGAAGAAGAGCAGGCAGAATGTCCGGTCCTGCTCCTTGGACACTGCCTTATGGAGGCCACAGGTGGGGAAGTATTTTGTGACCTGGCAGGTCATTTGAATGCACCTGTACCCTGCTGCAGGCACAGGCGGAGATACAGATGAACGAGGGGCACTGGCCCCTGAGCCGGGCACTGAAGACACTCTGCTCCCTCCACTACCCAACTCAACTGTACCCAGAGAGGTGCCTGCTGCCCAGCACGTGGACAGCTAATGTGGTTTTTCCGTTCTGGTTCGATTACAATATTTATCACTGAAAAGGAACATCTGTACCTGGGAGACTTCTCCTGATGTATCAGAATGCTATCTCTCTACCTATCTCTAGAAGTATTGGCAGAAAATGTGTGATGTCCACAATACAAAGTGGACCTGAAGGTGATTTGAAAATATGACTATGAACAAGAAGTGGACCAGACTAACGAGGGCAGAGACTTCAGAAAAAGGTCACGAGTCCCTTTCATTTTGTGAAACATCACCCACTTTCAATTATTTTCATCACTACTGGGGTAACCGTTGTCCTTCACATCTCGCTCCAGCGACCTGAATGAATCGGATTCCATTAACAGGTGTGACCTCAATGCTTAGACCATTTCTCGCAATAAGAGCAACGTGAGGCCAGTACTTAAGAAAATATCGAGTTGGAGCTAATGAGCTGTGTTTGACACATAGAGGCTAAAAGAACAAAACCAACTGGGGCTCAGGCGCTAACCAGCTACATTCTCCAAGTATAGAAGTTACTTCCAGAGAATTAAACATTTTAAAGGCATGTTAACTCTTAGTTCATAAAGTACTCTGCAAGTTACTGTAGTACAATAAATCACCCGTGAAAAGAAAATCTACTCACCATCTTCTCAAATTGCTAGAATATTTTATTAATGGACTAACAAGACCTCAGGTTAGTATTCCAGCCTGCCATTCCGAGTATTGCTAGTAGCACAGATGAAGGGAGGGAGGGAGTATATTGTAGGTCTACCACATCCCTTGACAAGGATAAGTGCACCATCCTGGGTTGGGGAGGTATGTGTATGTAGATGTGCTTGCCTAAACAGGTGGGTCTCTATGTTTCCTGGCTTTCAAATAATGCTCTCTGGCCCAGCAAGTTAATTCCAAAAGAAAATCTTATATTGAAGGGAACTGTTCTAATGCGAAGTAATGAGAAAAAGAGGAACTACAAAGAAAGACACGAATTTTGCTGCAGACTTTGGACTCAAAGTATCATAGCTCTGAAACATATTTAAGTAACCTTGTGAACCTGGGCAACTTACGTGACCTTTCTAAGCTTCATTTTATCGTCTGTAAAATGGGATGACGATCATGCTTACCTCATGGTGTTACTGTGGAGATTAGAGGTGATCATGCATGTCAAACAGCCATCCTAAGGCGTGGAACGACATGAGCACTCAAGAAATGTGAGCCATAAGCTAGTGTCCAAAATTATTCAAACGTAGCTGTCCATCAAATCCACAAAATGTTTCTCATCTTGAGATGTAGGAACAGTAGGTACAATAAATCAAAATTGTTTTTCCAGATAACTTAGTCTTGTGAATCAAGGAAGCCTATAATAGACTGGTGGAAATCTGTCACTGCTTTTTAAAATCTGCACTTAGTAAAAGAGCAGGATGAAGGTCTGTAAACCGAGTAGTAGTGGTGGAGGGGACTCGCATGAGGCTCAAACCCTGACGTGAAGAGAGGAGAGGGGAGAAGGTAGAGCAAAAGGGAGGGATTTACCTTCCACCCCCTTCCATCTGCAGATTGTGAGGAGTCTGAGGAACAGAGGGGTCTCTGTGTATTGGAGACTGAAAATGGGGCGTGCAGCGCCCCTCGCCCCTACATGGAAAAGCCATTCCCTTCACTTTGATCTCCTTAACTACTGGGGAGAACGAAAGCTATTATGTGTAGAGACTACAGACAATATGGGTAGTGTACAAAGAAAACACACCTCAGAAGTCTACAAATAAGGTCATCAGACGTGATCCTTTAATTCTGCACATGCTAAGGGAAAAAAAAACGCTCCAGTATAGGCTAAGGATTATACTTTAATGTCCACGTAGATACGGTTGAAGCATGCCTCTATTTCATCAAAAAGACTGCTACTCCTATTTTCTTCATAAGGAAAGTGGCCAGGTTCTAAGACATTATGGTGTAAATATTCCATGTGTATATTTATGTGTCTATATTCACATACATTTACACTTGGATTATTTATACTACTAATATGAAGAAAGAAATGCACACATATATTCATATATTTATAAGTCATTAAAATTTTCATGCCTATGGTTTACTCATTCTGTGTCATGTCAGTTCGTAGCTATTTTTCCTGGTATAAAACTAAGAGACTTCAATTGGACAGAAGAGACTCAGTTTGTCATCCTAAGACTAAACAGGCAGTGCACTCCTCAACTAAATAGAGAATATTCACCATACACAAAATTGACAAGAAGATAAAAATGGGAAATAAGTTTAAAGTGGCTGGTACATAGTAGATGCTCAGTAAATATTTGTTGATTAAAGAATGAAATTCATGATAATATGCTTTAATAATCCTGTAAAAAGATATTAAGAAAACAGACAAATTAAAAAAAAAAAGCATTTGTGTCTAAAGCAGTAGCTATAGGTGGTTAATGTAACTACCAAGGACCTTATATTTTTTTTAGCATTTACTGGCATGCAACATCTTCTGGAATGTAATGGCTTCATGCTGAAAACAGGATAGTTCTGCTCATGAAAGCAGGAGAAAGGCTAGCCCAGGCATCATAGGAAAGCACCAATGGGAATAAACTTTTTGAGCTGAAAAGCCATTAATTCGTGAGGCTGAATTTTGCAGTCATTATTTCTAATGTAATCTCCATAGCTTGTGCCTGAGGACACAGCTTTCCTACTCAGCATGACCAGAGACTGTGATCCAGTGGGAAATCTCCACGATTAGAGACAGAGAAGAAAAGTCACTGCCCTCCTGGTAGAGACACTGGAGTCCACCTCCGGCCAGGCTTCTTTAAGTTCTTGAAGGAAACAAACTGGGTTTTGGTTTTCAACTTAACCAAAAAGCTTTGGGAGTGCATCACAAGTAGCAGCTACATGTAAATGAGTCTAATGGCAGAGTGTTTTATCTTCTCACGTACCGTATACATACAGCATATAATCCGAATGAGCTTTCCCCACTATGTTTGAAGCTTCACAGCGGTATGTACCATTATCTGTTTTGTTTAGGTTATTGATGAACAGGTTGGGCCCGGACAGCACGGCGTGTTGAGGCATTTCGTCATCCACTCTCACCCAAGTCACCATCACAGGCCTGCAGAGGAAAGGGGAGAAAAACAGGTTGCATTATTATTTCCCACTAAGATGTCTGCATCCAACTTCTCACCCATGCATTAAATGAAACACACCTAGGGTGACACAATTAAAGAGGATCTACTGGAGATGTCTTAAGTTCACAGAATTACAACTGTGAAGTCTCCAAAAATCTGTTTGGAATATACTCTTTTTTTTTTAAACATTATCAGGTGTTGGAAAAACTTTCAACAGACCACAAGCAGCAGTCTCATTATTTCCAATTCATCTTCAACAAATCAGCAAATAAACCAGTGCGCTCTATTTTTATGTCCTGCTGTGTGGTTTCACACCAATTCCAACAGGACAGAGCTCACCCATTGTTAATCATCTCATTAATTAGGGGGAAAAATCAAATTCCTGGCTAGTGATACATGCATTAATATGATGGTTACTAACACACTCAGACACTTGCTTAGAAGCCACTTGTGATATTTAAATGGATTTCGAGTTTCACAAAAAGGAATGGACTGTTACATCTGAATAGCACTTTCTTTCAGCCTCTGCTGTTTGAAAAACCACATCTTCTCATTTTGGAAAGATGCAATCCCTTCCTCTCCCCTTCATTCCTACCCATAATCTGCCCTCCTCCAACCCAAGATGCCATGGCACCTCCTAATGCCCCGGTCCATCTTATCTATGTGTTCCTTGACAAAATGCCTTCCTTCACCGGCTCTCCAAGGCCCACACACAGCTACCCCTTCCCCTACATGTGCACCTGCGGGCCCTGCAGCTTGAGGGGGAGACTCCCAGGTTAATCACTGCGGAGGCATCTCCGCATGGACTCCTTACCCCCTATGGCACTTGCTCATCAGAGACAAGTCTGTTTTAGTGATTCAAGGTTCACAGTTGTATCCATCAGGAAACAGCAAACTTCACAAGATGCTCCAGAGCCAAAATTGCACACACACAAAGTATCTTTCAAACTCACTGAATTTAAAACTTCAAGGCATCTCCCTCAACCTCCTAGGAAATCGAGGCCACATCTAGGATAGTGCCTGAAAACTTTCATTTTAAAGGAAGGGCAACATAGATTGGAACGCAGAAGTAAGCTCCTTTCAGCTCCTAAGGCTACGTCTAGGAGCAGCGACATGACAAAAGACCCACGCTTAGTGATGAAAGGATACTCAAGTCAGACCCGTCAAGTAGCATTCCCATTTTCAAATGGGATGTGAAGTTACAATTTTTCTTTAATTACACATGGGTTTGTCATCACGACCCAGTAAATTATTTAAAAATTAGTACTGCATATGTGCTCCTTGCAGGCAATGGCAAATGGGTCTGCCTGGCAATCAGACCTAATGCCCTGCTGCTTGACAGCTGAAACAATCAGTGGGGGTAAGTGCGGAGAATATTCACAACATTTAATGGCAAGTTAAATTACCATTTTTATTGTATGCAATTTCTTGAGAAAATAAATAGGTAATATGCTAGAAGGGATAGCAGCCGAGTAATGCGTGCTCGCTCATACAACCATACACCCGTTCCTATTTGAGAGGAACAAACACACACCCTCTCTGGCATAAACGTCCTGAAGGAAACATGTAATTTACTGTCCCCGTGGCACATTCAATTGAACATGGTACCTTCTTCAGGGGTAAAAATACAGAAACAAAATATAGGTTAGCAAGCCAGATACCGTAAATGTGGTTAATGTGGCTGAATACAGGTATTGCAAGTGGTAAGGGGCCTGTGAGAATTTTGTTTTCTCCACTGGATTGTTTTGGAGGTAAGGAAAGCTGCTAACTAGAGCAGAGTTCAAACAGTTTATAAAAACAAAGATCTGAATCTTGTGCAGTGTTCAAAAGAGAAAAAGATTGCTCTGTCAAAGCTTGAAGCATTTAAAACCAAATAACTTTGAAATGCCAGAGGAAAAGAGAAACAGAACCAAGACCACCTCCTCCTTCCTAAAGGTCATCTCCAAACAGCTAGTGCAAAGAAAGCAAACTCTAGTCCATGGAGAAGCAGCACAAAAGAGAGAGGGTTGAAGTGGGAAGAGAGAGCAGGCAGCAGCCAGGCTCCCTTTGGTTCTCTGGCCTCTTATCATAAATCATTCCTTGGCGGAATGGGGAGAATTTTCCAAAGGTTTGGGGAATCTTTGTTAAGAGGCTCTCAGTTCCTGATAAGACAACTGTGAGAATGACGCTGGTTAGCAAAACTCTGAGAGAAAAAAAAAATCATAGCACAGGGACAGCAGAGGGAGCTCAATGCTGTCTTTTGTTGGGGACCACTGAAACTTGGAGTGCTCTTAATCCCAACATGGACCTGCTGCTCCAGGTTATCATTCCATGGATTGGTTTTTTCCTTAAAAAACAGTTAAAAACAATCTTCACCCTACTAGAAAGATGAAAGATTCCCCTCTTTCCCAAACTAAACTGAATACTGTCTAAAGGAGTGCCACCACATGGCTTTTTTGCTGAATTAGTGATATGCAATTCCTTTAATTTGCTTTAGATCATTTAACAGGGCAAGTGAAGTAGCTTCTTCATACTTTTCAATAAAATAAGAATGTTAGTTGGTTCTTTTCTCTCATGCAATGGCTTACATATATTCCTGAATCATTCCTTACTAACACAAATATTGCTAGGAGTCGAGTATGACATTTTTCTTTGAGGGAAGAAGCAAAACTAAAGGTAGGGAAACTTCATTTGCCTGCAGCTGGCTCTAAACACAGCAGCTTAATTTAAGTCCGAAAACCATCTTCCAGCAGCTTAGATGTTAACACAGAAGGCAGCAGATATATCATTAGATTGTGGGCACACTAAAAATTTATTAGGATTATTTTTTGTGTGTGAGAGAAAATAATTCTGACAATCATGTTGATGATAATAAAACAGAATTAGCTGAGATTTCAATCTTGGCTGGCATTTCATTTTTCTTCCAATCCTGACCATTAAGAACCAAAGATATTTATTCCCCCTTTCACTGAATAATCTTTTATTTTTTGAAAAATCTTCCATCCTTTACAGCAGGAGACAGGTGACAGGCCAATGAGTTGTGAATGCACATTTCTGTGTTGTGACATTTACTGCTCGTGACCCTCTGCCAACCTCGGCCTTCAGAACTTACTGGGGCTTCCCGATGGCTTCACACGTTAACTCAAGCGCGTCCCCTTCCCGGGTTAGGCCTTGTAGAGGATAAGTCATCTGAATATGCACTTGAGGCTTATCTGTGTGACAACAACACAAAGTAGAATGTTTAGCAAATGATATCATCAGGCAAAATCAGACTTGCATGCTGCCACAAACCCGTATTACCAGCAGTCACTGTATTCCCATCCTCATGCCTTCAGTAACATCCTTCTAATTAGTTAGTAATCCTGGCATTTGCTCAAATTAAATTGACTAATAACTCTAAGGAGTGAACCGCAAATAGATAAGAGATTCATAAGCCAAGTGCGCCACATCAAACATTTCCTGTGAAATACATTTTGTTACATTGCAGTTTATCTCCAAACTCACTCAAGCTAAAGGAAACTCATTTGCCTTCATGCTGAGGTGAAGCCACAGATATTTGTGGTGCTCAAAATTGATACATTTTATCATATATCATATATTACTATATGACAATATGTTGTGACACTGCATTTTAATAAGTTTGCCTCTTCTGTGCTCTTGTTTTCAAATGGGAAAGGAAAAACTTGTGAATTCCACTCAAATGGCTTTAAGAATAAAGAAGTGGGAGGTTTTGGTGGCTCCTACTGGAACTCTTGAATGTCTCAATGTAAACACATAAGAAGGAAGGAAGCTAACAGTTACCGAGAACCTAATATCATAGGAACCATCATTGGTGGTGGAATAAGCCCAGTTTTAGGGATGAGGACAGTGGTACCCAGAGAATGAAGTAGCTCATCCAAGGTCACAGAGATAAGCTAACAAGAGATATCCCCATGAAATGTATGTTGGAAGGGATTTCTGTTCAAAACCACATTTCCCAATGGCAATCCATAATTAAAACCAAGTATAGATTCCAAATGCAGTGAAGTACTTAGGTTAAGTGATGTAGGTCTTCTTATCTCCACTAGCTACTTAAAAACCGTGTCTGTGAGTTTGTGGGGGTATGGGTATGAGAGAGAAACGCTGGGAGATGCAGGGAATAGGGAGGGATGTGGAAGGGGTTGAAATGAGCTTAGATACATACACAAATACATCTACAAATAAACCTGAATGGAATTGGGAAGTTTTTTTCCTGTGCTGAACTAACAAGATATTAATCCCTAAATCAGTTTTCTCATTTAATTCTATGGCTCTGTAACTGCATATTTTTGGAAACGTATCCAAGAGTAATAAATGTGAGAGGGCAAGACATCAGTTGGCTGAAAGGTCAAAACAATTTCCATAACTTTACTTTCTCAGACAATCACACCACCTAAACAACAGCCCCTTGGCCTTTTACAAGCCATGGTTAGCTCACTAACATTCATCCTGTGGAATAAGGGAGAAAAGAGAAATACGGCAGAGCTCAACCAATCTCAGCCTGTCCACAGCTAAATACGCTGCACAAAGGAGTCCTCTCTGGGGATGGCTGCTTTCCAGAGATGCCTTTAGATAGTCTCGTTCCCATCACAGGTCTTTCTCTTATGTCTCTGAAAACCACGTGGCATTCAAAACCTTTAAGAGGGCCTTCCTCTACACCAGTGTGCATTGCACACCGTGAAGTGGTCACGCTTTCTGAGAAGCTAAGTCACTTGCCAGAAAACATAAATCAACAGGCCCGAAAGCTCCAGCTGACCTTGCAAATAACACGGGTCTATTCTTGGACTTGTTGGCAAAGGGGACGTTTAAGAGCAAAATGGCATAGGGGTTTCCAGACACTGAAAACTTGGTTGGGAAGGTAGTTATTAAGCAAAGGCAGAAATACGCATAAAGGATAAACAGGATGACCATGAATGAGCACTGGCTGCTGGGCGGAAGCAAGAGCTTCTGGGCACCCTCCTGTGAGACCTACAGACTGTATCATAGGCTAAACACAACTACTGGGTGACATATGTGGGTCTATTATTTTTGGTGGTATAACACACACAATGGCCACACACACACACACAGAGCTAGCTGGTGGAGTTTATTAAAAAAACCACAAGATACAGAAAAATTAATGGGAGAAGCTTATGCCACTGAAAACACAGACAACAAAAGACCTGCTCCCTCACAGTTCATACCCAGAAAATGCAACACCCAGGGTAGGGGACTTCTGTCATTCTCACCCATGAACCATTCTTGGTGAGGCTAAGTTGAAAGCCCAAAATTTGGGCTAAAATGTAACATTTGCTTATAGGTCAATTTCCGATCCACAGAAGGGCTACATTTTCCATGTACTGCTGACTTCTGCCTGTTAATTAAGGAGAAGTAGAATGCTTGCTGGCTTATGTGGAAATTTTATTGTTTTTTCCTTTGTGTAATTTACAAGCAAACAGAGAGGGTACATTTTTCAGCACGGTGCACTAAGGGTTTTACATGCTCTAAAGAAAGTGTTGAAAATTTATGCACCCTGCCTTTTCAGTACCACGGAGTTTGTTTCAGTTAAATGCTTTTTTATGTTCCTAATGGCTGTTTACCAGTTGTCAATTACTCACATAAATTAGGAAGAACAAGCTGAGGACTTGCCATACCTGGAACTTAACGTTAAAAAAAAAAAAAAATCATATACTAAGCCATAGAAGATATACCTCCAATTTTGATAACTGATTTTCCCAATTTATTCTTTAGGTTTCTAGAGAAACATCTACCATCTACTTATGGGTACAGCTGCCACAGTTAGCTGAAAAGGTAAACATTCATCTTGCTTGTATTATACAGAAGAATGTCCTCCTCTGTTGACACATGCAGTATTTATAGGCATATTATCTGACCGTGGGCAGCTGAGCTATCGTCACGCCCAGCCTAGGAATCAGATAGAGGGTCTATGTGCCAAGATCCATCCCCTGGTGAAGGAAACTTAAAAACCAATCCTGTTCCCCTTCTTCTGCTCTGAAGAAGTATTCTCAACAGGTGGACTAGAAACCCTGGGATTCCACTGGCACTTCTAGAACTTAGGGAGGTTAAATTTTCCCAGCAAGATCTTGACTGCAATATGAGGATGTCAAAATACTGAACAATCCAGATGGCTGATGGAATAGCCCAGAGCTCATCATTTATATTTTAATTATGTTCATAAATCAAACGTTATAACCCACCAAATCTTTTCTGAAACAGAACCAGACTCCAAGATTTATTTTTAAGTAATGAGATAAGGCCCAGTACATTTGCTGGGTGATCATTTTACGCCTTGGTTGGTGTTGTAAGGCACAAGGCTAAAAGCCAGATGACACTTTCTACCCAAGTGCAATAACTGTCCAGAAATGCATCGCTCAGAATGGCTTAATGTCATTATAAAATGGAAGTGCTATATAAAAAATAAGGAAAATAGTTAGGTCTGTGCACTTATGGAACATTACAGTTATAGAGATGGCATCACCAGCAGCCAATCAATTAGGTCGAGGGATCTGAGGTTTTCATAATACACTGTCATTTTTCTAAAACCTCCTAAAAGACATTTAGCGAGACTGCTATAGCAGACAAAATTCGTTCACTAGTCAAAGCTGCACAGAGGGTTAAAGATCAGCAGGCTCTAGGTCACACTACAGTGGCAACCAACTAAAAAATAATATCAGAAAGACATTCTGATTTGATGAGACTTTCTTTAAATGGGCTTTGCTCTCTCTATAAAGGGAAAAACATATATAAAAGGAAACTCTTAAAGAGGTTAGAATGGCTTGCTGGCAGATTACAATTGATTTCATGCCAGTCTGACCTTGCACCACATTGTATGATCTTTTCAGAAGATGAAACTCAAGACTCTGTAACCTGTATTCCACTCTCCTATGTAAATGAAAAGGCAGAGTCTCCTTCTCTCTAGATCACAACGCTAACACACCAGGTCTTTAAAATTTTTTATTTAAAAAAAGATATTTCGCAGTTTCCTTTTGCTTTTGGTGTCATCCTTCCCACGTACAGAGAGGAGTAGAGCAGAGGTCAGTGGGAAGGTGTCTGTGATATCCTGGCAGGAGACCTATGATCCCAGGAGCTCCTGACCTTTCTCTCTCTTCCTAAGAATTTCTAAATCAGAAATGTGGGCATCAAATGTTCTTTGACACGTTGACTGCAACCAGCCCCAAGGGCTTGAATGCAGATCTGCTCCTGCAGCTGCATTTGGGACACAGGCTCTTCACATTCCTTTCTTAGATTTCATCCAATCTTCTGAAACACCATGTAGAGTGGGACTGGATGCCTGTGGACCAAGTGCTCATCATTTCAGGGCCTACCAGGGAGAACCTAAGGGCAGCGTGGGCCCAGATGTGTCAGAATGGTGGGGAGAGGGTTGAGGTCAGTGCCTGTGCATTCAGCTGGGGAAGCATTGAGTCTTTGACAATCATGGAGGACTACTGCAGTGGGAAGAGTGTGACAATGCAAAGATTAACCTGAGATTTATGAGTTATTAGGGGCTGTTTGAGCTCAAAGCAAGAATCAGCCCCTACACTATGGCTGCCTAAATGGTTGGGAGAGGATGGCTTTGCGCTAAAGGAGGGCAATGTCTAGTAACACCAGGTTATTGGGACTGGTTAGAGAACAGAGTCACACCAAACTCTCAGAAAAGTTAAAGAGAACATCTTGCAAAACGTTTGCTTTCTATTGTCATAATACATTCATGAATAATTTTCACTGCCATTTATTTTGTTTGTTTGCAAGGTGAAGGACCTCTTGCTGTTACATCTGTTGTATGAATTGGAGCACTTCGACTGTACTTCTTGAGGAGGGCTGAGCTATTATGAGTGGGATGAGTCAAACCTGGTGGGACTGATGTGGGACCAAAGAGCATGTGCCACATCACCAAAGTAGAATCCAATTTCTTCTTGCTGCAAGTAGTTTTGTGGATATTATATTACTGTTTACCCAACAGAATCAAATTTTATTCTGTGATGTTGTAGCAGAACGTTATGTTTCCAGTGCTTTTTAAATGAGGTGCACACTCATTCACATAGCACTCTTCCATATCTTTGAGAAAACATCAAAATTTGAAAGCGAACACTGGGCAAGAAAATCCTCACAGCAAGATTTGCTGCACAAGAATGTTAGCTCTGTAAGAAGAAAAGTTTTTGATGTTTTTGTATCCCTGGTGCCTAGAATAGTGCCAGTGTCTGGCACACAGTAGCTATTCAATACATATTTAACAAATGAATGAATGAATGAGAAAGCAGAGAAATATTAGGACTGGACCTCTACTCCTAGCTCTGCTACTGATTAAAAAAAAATCAGATCATGAATACATCTTAGCCTTGTTATAAGATAAACTAGGCACATTAAGATTTTCAAGAGTTTATTTGAGCATACATCAATTCGAATAGGCAGTACCAAACTGAAAACACTCCACCGATTAGAGCTAGGGGAAAGGTTTCTATAGAGAAGACTCGAAAGCAAAGCAAGGAAATTGTTTGATTGGCTGTTGCTTAAGCAGCTGCCTTATTTAGGAAAGGCTAGTTGGCTGTTTGTGATAGGTGGTGCTTCAGTTTCACTTTCTTGGCGTGCACTGACTCTAGTTTAGGTTTTGGTTTGCTTATGTAGGCTGCCAAGGCTTTAGAGTGACCCCAGTCTAATGCCCTCCTTGTTTAATCACATTAACAGCCCTCATCACAAAACATAATTGCATTTTTCTTTCGGAAGGTCAATCCAGCTCCCAAAATTTGAGGTTCAGCCTAGGTGTTCTGATTTACATGCTTCCACTTCTCTACACATTTATTTAGCATTTCTGGTGTATCTCAAAGGTGATATCTTAAGGGAAATCATAAAGGATGTTGTTTGACCATTCTTTTTAGATTTTTAGATGCCAGCTTCACAACCGTTTAACCTTCCACGGAATCAAAATTTGACCTTGAGTTAAAAACCATTACGAGTGCACATTAGAAGACTCGTTTCACTATGTAAGTATTCAATGTCCACAGCCACAGAGACACATCTTTACTAAATACGTTAGGTCAGACAGTGAGATGTGGGAAGAGGGTCCTTATTAAGAGGTCTCTTTCTATAGGGCGTGCCTTCAGAAGGCAGGGATGAAGGCAAAGCCTTTCTTCCCTTAAGGGTCATGTTCTTCAAGTCTTGCTGACAATGTATTTGGCCCAACATTTACTCTGTTTTTTGAATATTGGTTACTCAGCCTCCTGTCCCCTTTGGCACTGCAGAATACTTCACTAACAATCTATAGACTTAATAATATCAGGAACTTGGACCCACCACTACTCTGTGTTAACAGAAAATGATAGGCGAAAACATTAGTTTGAATCAGGAAGTCTCCATGCCTTGATTATTTCTCATGAGGAATAACAAATACTGAAATAACTTCCCTGAAACTCAATTCATTGCTTTAAAAAAAATAAAAGAAAGAAAAGACTGGGAGGAAGAACATATTCTGTTAAAGAAAGAAACTGGAGATCAGAGAGAAACAGACCATATCTGAAAACACCAGCTATTATGCTTTGAAGAACACAACCTGGGAACACAATTGATGGGGAGAGATGTGATGTGGGAGCTGCTCTCCGAAACTATGTCTTATCCTCCACTCCAAACAAGAAGGATTTTACAATTTCCAGGCTTTTCTCCCTCCTTCACCACAGGGCACTATCGATACTGGAGAAATTTATTTTGGCACAGATAAAGAACAGGTTTTGATCATCTCCTCAATGCCCAATTTCCCCCAAATTGAGGGAATGAAAGAAAAAAAAAAATCTAGCCTTTCTCGGACCTTGGATGAACAGGAATATGGATTTACAAAATACCCGGCTACATCGAGTCAATAAAACTCATTTTGAAAATGATGCCCACGTGCACAATTAGCTGTCAGACGACAATCAGAGCAGGGAGGGCATTCAAATATCCATTTCTAGAGTCTCTGTTTTCATTCTCTCTTTCAGAACTCATCTCTTAATTTTTTTTTTTTTTTTTTTACAAATATGCACACACATAAAACCCTCAAAAGATGAGGATTTTTGCAAAGCATTTTAAAGAACAATGCTATGATGGGGGAAAGCAAAAGACACACAGCAGTAATTCAAGAGCTTCAGATTCACCGCAGTCCATAGTAAGGCTTTCCCCTTTTGCAGAGCAATCTGAATTCCATACTGAGGGTCACAGCTTTTCTTTGAATTCCCAGCTTATGTCGCTATGTGTTGCCACCTTGATGCTATTTAGACAGTTTTCTTTTAACGCTCAGACAGTGAACTGTTCTTGTTTAAACAGGCTTTCATTTGACAAGAGTTGGTTCCCTTAGATCTGAAGCTCCACTAACTGTGCTGCAATTGTATCACATTCTGCTATAATCAACCATGTTGTAAATTTGAGCACCGTTATGTACACAGACATTTGAAAGAAAAAAATGCACAGAAAGAATTTAAGGTCATAGAGCTCAGAACATTAAAAAGCAAAATTGTTCTCTGTCCAACATCTAAGGAAAGAGAGGTCTGAATTCCAGCTTGTGAGCATAATTATTTTCTGTTTTAAACATTTAACTGCGTGCTGCTGCTGTATCCTTGCTGAGTCTCAGAATGAAAACTAGAAAACTGAGAGCCCTACTGTATGTTCTTAATTCGCAGCAACGTTCCTATGAGAAAAACTTATTAATGAGCTTGCAAACAAGCACCCAACAGGGAAATGTCACAAACAAGAGCGGCTAATGCCCCAGAAAATCAAATAACTGAACACTTGGCTGATCGTGGTGCCTTTCATATTTATAATAAAAAAAAGGCGGGGGGGGGGACTTTAATTCACTAGCTCTGAAGGGGTCAACACCTTGCTGAACAAAACAACTCATTTATTTATGTTCAGAAATCTCCAGATGATAAATTACATTGATGTTAATCACTTCAATGCATACTACACAATTAATATCTGTACTCACCAAAAACTTAAGGATTATTAAAAGTATGACAGCATACACATCTGGCTGATTTTTCACATAATTGGGCACAACCATTTCTCCTGGTACCACAAATAAGGTCCTAACAAACAAACACTGCAAAATTCTGTGTTCAATTAATTAGGACTTAAATCCACAAGACAGAAGCAATTCCAAGTCGAGGCTCAAGCCTTGTCTTCTATGCAATATGGTAGCACTCCATTTCAAGGGGAGAAGTGTAACCTTTCCTTCATTTTATCCCTCCTCCTTGTTCCTGTCATATTAACATATTTAATGGCACACAACATAGGTTTTCATTATTTCATTTCCTTTTTAAAAAATATATTTTTTAAAGGATCTAATTTATACAGAATTCAAATCCATTATCTGTCATTTAACCCTGTTCATATCCTGATTAATATCCACTCATCTTGGATGAACTAGAGAGGTTTCCATAAACCTTCATGTAGCAAAAGGGGCCAGGGCTGAACCAAGTGAATATACTCAATACCAATCTGATCAGGTTAGCTTGGTCCCTGGGGTAGTCTTATTCACCCAGAGCAGAGGAATTCTTAATCTGAGGTCCACAGATGTGCTCAGTATTTCCTGGTGATAAGATAATGTTTATCATTGATATTATAAAAAATCTCTTTAGGTGGCAAAGGAAAGGACATTAAAAAAATAATTGTATATTCCTGGTGATGTTTATTATAATATATAGCAAATAAAACTCAAAATTTTATAGATATTTTTATATAGGTCTTGGGTAGGTTAAAGCAATAAAGTGACAAAGAAAAATTCGAAATGAGATAAGGTCACAGGTAACCTGTGGATATGGTAAAACTTGTGAAAGTGGTCCTCAAATAAATGAAGTTAGGAAGACTCTTTAGGGTAAATGGACTCCTTAAATTGTAAGCAAAATGCGGTGAATATGTGGTTTTGTTAATCCTTTCCAGGTCTACAGCTATCCAAGGATTTTTAAAGGGGTCAGTGATCCCCAAAAGATTAAGAACTGCTGACTCTAAGCGTTTGGGCCAATTAAAAAATAATGGTATAATGTTACACCTCACAGGGTATCCAAAATAATTCAACATCCATGCAGATGGGCTACTGAATCTCATGCATTCAAGTGTCTCTTCCTTTCTCGTGGCCATCTGAGACACGGTACTGCTTATCTGCAGAGAGAGGTTTCCTATGGGAGGAATGGAGTTGAACCATCAACACCACTGGCTAAGCACTGATAAAGCTTCAGCGCCCAATGACTGAGTGCCTTAGGCTCTGAGGCACAAGTCTTTTTGTTATTGCATAGCTGCTAATCTCAAGGAGAGTGAAGCTGGTAGGAAATGATGGAGAGAATTCCAATCGTGTTTGAAGAAGCTACCAAGGAATTCCTGGCTGACTCTGCAAAGTTCTCAGCAGTGCTCTAGGAATGGAGGGTAGTGAACCATCAGGTGCTCTAGGAATGCAGGGTAGTGAACCATCAGGTGACTTTCTCAAGCACAGAGACTCTTATTTAAGATGCCAAACCAGACTCTGAATTCCCGTTTGGAATAATATAACACTTGTAATTCTTAACCTTCTCTTATGCAAAAAGACTTTTTACCTCATATGCATTCCAAAAAAACGGAGTATCAAAGATAAAATGTTTGTGTGGCTTATGTTGCAAAAAGAACAGAGAGTCTCCCATCCAAAGGTGTCATGCTAGAGTTGAAAATGATCAACAGGTGCTTCTTCATTTTTGGAAGGCATTAGAGTCACTTTCCTGCAGTTAAGGGCCAGCAGTATTTTGTAAGATTGAAGTAAAATGGATTCAGATATGGAGTTTTATTCCTTTTCTTACAAGGACAAATCTCACCTGAATCTACAGAAGATGGAAGACAAGGCTTATAAAGATCATTATTAGCAAGTCTTCCAAGGGGTAGGAGGAGTTGTGCTTAAAATATTTTGCACTTGGGAGTGAGTGTAATTTTGTAGGTGGGTGGGGCTATATTCTACTTAGAAGATACTAAACGAGTTTAAGGGTGGGAACTGGGTGAATATCTACTCAGGTCTCACAAAGAAACTAATGTATTATTAAAGCTAATGGGCCCCTACATGGAAAGTTAATGGATATTAAGTTTGCTTAAATGAATTACATATTAACAAAGTCACAAGAAATCTACTATCTGCCAATTTAGATAATATCTGATCATTTCTGTTTTCCCATTATAGGGACATTATACCACAATAGTTTTAGTGATATGAAAATTATAAGCATGATGCCCATAATGAAGCTACATAATGAAGGAGATGAAATGAATTAACAAGAAAAACCTGCAGTATGTAATGTTAAATTGAGCCAAGCTCACAGTTGGAATGGGATGGTTTCTTTGAAGCAACTTTTTACACTTGATTTTAGCCAAAAAGCTGAGAACTGACTAGAAGCAATTTTTTATAACTTTCCCTACCCTGTTTTGCTCAGGCAATGTAAACATGTGATAAAGATTGTCATGGGTTGAATGGTGGCCCGCAAAAGATATACCCACTTCCTAACCCCTGGAACCTGTGAATGTGGCCTTATTTGGAAAACGGGTCTTAGCAGACATAATTAAGTCAACCATCTTGAGATGTGACCATTCTGGATTACCTGGGTGTGCACGAAATCCAATGACAAGTGTCTTTATAAGAAACACACAGAGAAGAGGAGAAGGCCATGTCAAGACAGAGGCAGAGATTGGAACAATGCGGCCACAAGCCACCAGAAGCCAGAAAAGGCAAGATAGGATCCTCTCTTAGAGCCTTTGGAGGGAACGCGGCCCTGCCCACACCTCGATTTTAGACTTCAGTCCTCCAGAACTGTGAGAATAAATTTCTCTTGTTTTGAGCCACCAAGCTCGTGGCAATTTATTACAGCAACCCTAGGAAATTAATAGAAGAATTCAAACAGAGTAATGCTTTTCCTTCATCAGACACCCAATCATTGCCTTTCCAACCAAACTCTTGTAACATTTTCACTACGCTTACTCAAATATCACCTGGAATTTTTCAGAGGCTAAGTTACAGAAGCCTTTTGATAAAAAGCGACACGCTGGCTACTTGGCCACAACTTTGGTGCAAGGATGATTTTGTGCAGAAAACATATTTTTACGCAAGTAGAAGACACCATCTTTAGTCCACAGGGCACGGTGAGGAGACAACCTCACTCACCACAATCTAGCTTTTATTGATGAAGCCATCAAGATTGTGGCACTGATCCCAAAGAGTTCCACTTTTAAATTCATTGCTATAATTTAAGCTAAAAATGGAAGAGAATGTGTAATTTAAAACAAAATGCTGATACAGAATGGGAATAAAATCTCTTCTATAAAAAAATTTAGCACTTATGATGGGGTTAATAAAGGGGGAATTACCCTAGATTTTGAAATTGGCATAGAAATGATTATAGTCAATATTCACACAATTAAATTAACAAAGTCATGCTGGAGCAGATTGGAATCATTTTAAAGTTTTACATTTGGATTAAATGCTGTATTTTCAAAATCCTCATTGGCATTCTGTAATATGGCAGTGTTTCAGTAAAATAATCCTTTGATTATTTTTCTACCAAGACAACAAGATAAAAATTCTATCGATACCATATAAAAACATATGTATTCAATAAATGGCTTCTGAAGTGTTTTTAAGCAACTGCTACTCTATGCTCTCAGAATAGAATACTCGGCTACTGCTATGGTTTGAATGTTTGTGCCTCAGTCCCCATTTTTATGTTAAAATCCTAATGTCTGGTGCTGGGGGTTGGCCCTGTGGCGTAGTGGTTAAGTTCTGTGTGCTCTGCTTCGGTGGCCTGGGTTCACGGGTTCAGATCCCGGGCATGGACCTACTATTCATCAGCCATGCTGCTGAGGCAGCGACCCCCATACAAAATAGGGGAAGATTGGCACAGATGTTAGCTCACAGCTAATCTTCCTCAAGCAGAAAAAGAGGAAGGTTGGCAATGGATGTTAGCTCAGGGCGAATCTTCCTTAGCAAAAAACAAAACAAAACAAACAAACAAACAAAAAAACCTAAATGCCCATTGTGATGGTATTAGGAGGCAGGGCCTTTGGGAGTTGCGTAGTCATGGGGGTGGAGCCCTCACGAATGGGATTAGTGCCTTATAAAAGAGGCTTCAGGGAGATCTCTTCCACCAGGTGAGGACACAGCAAGAAGGCATCAGCTATGAACCAGGAAGACGGCCCTCACCAAAACCTTGATCTTGGACTTCTCAGCCTCCAGAACTGTGAGAAATAAATTTCTGTTGTTTATAAGCTACTCAGTCTGTGGCAGTTTCTTATAACAGCCCAAATGGACTAAGACAGGTACTCACACTGCACTTCTAGATACCGCTGGGTCTGCAAGTTTCCAGTGACAGCAGGGTGCTCCACCTGACAGATCACTGGGACCCCATCGTCCTCCTTGTGCACCTTCAGCATCAGCTGACTGGTCACAGTGTACATGTCTGACCATTCTTCCACCTCTGATTTGCCTGGGGGGACATAAAATATACCAAGGAACCAGAACTGAGTGAATTTCTATCACTTTGTTTTTATATCCTCTGCCCCAACATTGCTATTTTAACAAAGATGATGGAAGTCACCTGGGATAAGGGTAATCTGAGGGTAGATAGATAATTGATAAAATAATGATTTTCTATTTTCCAACCTTGCAGGATAGTATTTTATATTTCAATCTCATAAAATATAGACTATTTTTATTTAAATATATTACATGTTTCTTCTATCTTAAAACCTCCCACAAAAAGGCAGCTGAAAGTTGAACCATTTTGACATCTGACTGTTCAGGGCATTTGGGAGGAGAAAAAGAAAAATGCTTTTCACCCCTACAACCTTCTGAACTTGAAACATCTTCTAGGCTGTCATGTGGTTTAAAAATTCCAGGACATGATCCAAATCCCCAAGTAATTCAATCAGTAGTAAAGACATAAACAACTCCCGTTGCCTACCCCCATCAGCAATAATTAAGAGGAAAAGTAACTAAACGGATGTACATAATTGAAATTGTAATCGAAATGTTTAAACTCTGAGACTTTTGGAAGACCACAGAAAATGCAGTGGCAGTGGGTAGAGCAAAGTAAGATACAGGCTCCAGGCCAGACGGAGACACATCCAAGAACACCCAGAAAAGGAGGGAGGAGGCTTCCGGCTGGGATGAATAGGCCAAGGCGGCCCCTTTCCTGAACTCAGCACTCCTTGGGACATGGCACACCATTAACTTTCTTTTAATGTTTTGTACTTATCGGTACACATTTAATGGCTCAGTTCACTTAGAACAGCAGAGGGGAAATGAGAAACTCCTTCCTTCCAAAACCATACCTAGGAAATGGGAGATTAAAAACAGAACAAGCTTTCTGAAACTTAAGCTGTTATATATAGATTTATCTGTTTCTAGATATAGATTTTTATATCCCCTTTCTAAAAGGACTTACTCTTTTCTTCCTGGCACCCTTTATTTATTTAACAAGCACATACAGAGCACTTACCTCAGCCCAGATACTAGCTACATGCTTTACAAATAATCACTCATTTCATCTTCATAAGAATCACGTAAACTATGTAATATTAATATCCCCATTTTAGAGGAAATTGAGACACATTGCTAGCATTTCTGTCAAATGACCAGAGGACTTCAGCCCCTGAGTCCTTAGTCCTGGGTACTGTTCGCAAGGCAACCTCGAAAAGGAAAGAATCGGGACGCGGACACGCACAAGGAACTTAGGGTAACTGACAAAAACGGGTCAAATAGGGGACAGGCTGTATCCTTTAGTCAATGCAATGGCTAAAGTGGCAGATATTTGAGGATCTAGGAATCAAACATAGGATGGCCTAGACTAAGGGAGAGGCGATGGGAGCAGGGCTAAAAGAGTCGCCTTTGCGGCAATCACAAAATTGGAAACTTTGCAAAAGAGCAGGCTGGCAAAATGGGCAACTGAATCACAGGTTTCACAAGAAAGGTGGTGCCTGCAAATTCACAATTAAGATAAAATCCTGTCCCTTTACCACAACCACCCTTGCAGGAAAGCACACAGTCAACACAGCTGATAGTGCAATAGATGTTAGGGTGACTTGGAATTCACCATGGCAAAGACTGTTAGACTTTTTAAAAAATGTATAAGATGAGAATTTGGAGTTCTGATCCACCCAGGGTCATGGGGCAAAAGCAATGAGAACAGAAGGTACAACAAAGAGAGCCTGCGTTCAGAGGACGCCTCTAACAGTGGTTTTTCCTGGTCTAAAGAGTTCTAGTTTCAGGTCTAGTTCTTTCTGAGCATCTGAGTAAAAATCCAGCAACAGAGATCACCGGGAACCCTCAAACCACAGAATGGGGATATGAATTAGAGCCAATAAAATGCGGTTATGCTTTGGCCTCTGATGCATTTAGTAAATGATTATAAACCATATCTAAATGGATATTTTTGTTTCAGGGGCATGTTTTGCATTTGTCCTTATTTCCACAAAGGTACACTCCTGTGGGAATCAAAGGCTGACTACAGTACAGGGCAGTGTGCACCTTACCTTTCAGCTCCTTGTTCCCTTTGAACCATCTGATAGTCGTGGCTGGTTTGCTGGCCATGGCCGTGCAGTTGACTTCAATCTCCTCGCCTTCCACCGCAGTGTCTTTCTGGATATCGATCATCAGATTACGTGGTGGGACTACAAATTAAACATGTGTGCTTTTTAAACACAGAATCTTTTCTGGACATATTCTTCTATTCATTAGAAACTAGCACCATTGCTATCAAAAAAGGAGACAAGGGATACTCCTGATGGGAATTTAAAACAAACTGCCACCGAAGGGAAAAAAGAAGAAATACAAAGTCATAATCAAATAAAATGAATTATGAAAAATCACTTAATTTAGAATTTCTTTCCTAAAGGTATCTTAGAAAATGACTGGTCCCCCACTCCTAAGTTATCAGTGACCAAATTATAACAACATAGATATTAGATTAGTTATCAGTCAGTCATTAGAAAATTGACCAGAAAGTAGATATAAATGTAAGAAGGGTACACACTATTGAGATTATCATCCTTACCTGCAAGTCTCTGAAAGGAATATTTCTCCTTGAACACAACCCTTGGATTTCAATCTTCATATGAAAGATTCCAAAGTGAACCAGCAAAGATCAAAAACTTGGAGTCCCTTAAAAGAATCACTCACCATAAACATACACAGAAAAATGGTGCCTCAGAACCAGTTCCATTAAAATTATTCATAGAGATCCAGAATACAATCATGACCTCTGATGGATAGCGTAGCAATAAAATCCTTTGGATATTAAGACGCAGTAATATAGGAAATGCCAGTTAATTTTCAGTAATTTTCCATATTATGAAATTCAATGATCCAGATTTTAGAAATTAAATGTGAAAAAGACTGTTAAGTGCTTGCAAGTAGATTTATACATGAGAATTACAACCACCCTTCTCTAAGCATATTAAACATACATGTAATAAAATGGTCAGAAGAAAACGTTTTGGGGCTAAAATGCTGAGCCAAATCAAGAGTCTGGAGGAGGATGGTGATGATGAAGAAAGCACTAACGTTATCTTTTATGAAACTGAGTTGACAGTGAAAACTTCACATAAGCTCAAGACTAAGCTTCTTTTTTTTTTTTTTTTTAAAGATTTTATTTATTCATTTTTTCCCCCCAAAGCCCCAGTAGATAGTTGTATGTCGTAGGTTCACATCCTTCTAGTTGCTGTACGCGGGACTCGGCCTCGGGTTGGACGGAGATGTGGTGCCTCGGGGCGCGCCCGGGATCCGAACCCGGGCCGCCAGCATCAGAGCGCGCGCACTTAACCGCCAAGCCACGGAGCCGGCCCAAGACTAAGCTTCTTGAAATAAAAATCAGTAAGAATACTGAATTCAGCAGAGTGAATCTAAGAATGTGTGCCCTGACCACCACGAATGAGCACAGACAGTTCTGAGACTTATGATTAATAAGTTTCTCAACTCAGAAGAGAAACAAGAAATTAAATATGTATAAACATGCCATCCTGATGATCAAGTTGAATAATAAATCTCTGATACCGCTTCAATAAATTATGGGATTAAACCACGTATTTGGGATTTCCAACTGTTCTAGTCCAACGGGAAAATTCTGGCCACAGGAACACTTGTACACTGAATTAAAGCAGTTGAAAATTCCTATAGAGAACGATGGAAAAGTAAAAGTCAAATGATTTGTTGCATATGTTCCTCAGCAAGATAATGTGTGGTGGTGGTGGGGTGTGTGTGTAACTATTAGACCAAAAGCAGGCCTTTTCTTTGTTCTCTGTGTAAAAGAAAAATAACACATTTGCTCAAGTGGACATGTTTCTAAAGTGATATGGCCCAAATGAGTAGTTAAACATAGCAAAGAAGTGCCCTCGCTCACATTTTAAGGAAAAATAAGCACAAAGAGAGATAGTCTAACAACCAATTTGGAGTTGCACATCTGCTAGCATTTTAAGAGACACAGAAAGGCAGTGACAGAAGTAAATGGGATGACTATAGCGAGCCATTTCCTCAACATAGTTATCCTTGCTAGATGGCAATCAGGTGGGTTATAGATTTTCGTTATACATACCTAGATAGTTGACAGGGAATACACAGAGAGACTAGATGTTTAGGACCAACAAATACTACTGAATTCTGAGTGCAGTATAATAGAAATACTGAAAAAAATGCTACAGTTGGAGTAAATGTCAAAGATTGTCCAAGTCTAAAGAAAATAAGATCTTGGTGAGCTATGAGGAACAAAATAAGAGGTGATAAAAAGGAAACAACTTAGGAGTCAAGGACCTAGGAATATCCTCCTCACAAATGTAGGAATGAAAGTCAAACAATCATAATTTCTTTCAAGGTCCAGGCAAAAATAAAAAGAGTGATGATGGTAACTTCTGATGTTGATACACAATGATTCCCAATGAGAATGTAATTAAGTAATGCAATTGATGCGATACTACTCAATTTAAGGAAACTCAAATTGATCATGGAAGGTGGCTCTCTTAAGATACAGCAAAGAGGGCAAATAGCTAAAGCTACTGTAATACACAAAGCTCCCTTTCCTGGAAAATACTATAGAATGGAGCAGATCAGATTCCAGCTTGCATGTATAACTTTGGGAGGAAAGCCTTGATGGTCACTCTGTGGTAACCTGGGAATCTTCTTGATGGGAACAGATCCAGAAGCTGTTAAACATTCCAGCATATATCACTGCCAAGTCTCAATGGCATTTAGCCTTAAACGTAGTGTTTGTCAGATATTTGTTTTCTGTGTGTTCCTGGGTATCTTTCCCTCATGCTCTCCTTTTTTATGCTGAACCCGAAGATACCCTGGCTCTCCTCATGAAGGCTTCTTGTAATCTCCACCAGCTGTTCATCTTCATGGTATTTCTTAGTGAAGGAAGAATTTATTCTCCCCAAAAGATGGAGATGGCCATAAAGATGATGGCATGTTCTTTCTACATTATCAATAATGTCTGTGTTTCAAAGTAAGGAAATGCCAAGAGGTAGGTATAAATAAGGCCAGTGGAAAATTTACCAATGTCTCTTAGATTTTGTTTGGGGTTGAGCGTGTGACTGGCAGCAAATAGGTACCTGGATTACCTATTGTTTGGTATCATCCATGTTAATTCCTCCTCTATTGCAACAGATACATTGTAAGGCTCCCTAACCTTTCAGAGTGATTCCTGTAGTTCCTAGGATTATCTTCCTAAAGAGCTGACATCATCTTTATCTTTTTTTTTTTTTCTTTGTGAGGGAGCTCAGCCCTGAGCTAGCATCTGATGCTGATCCTCCTCTTTTTTGCCGAGGAAGATTGGCTCTGAGCTAACTTCTGTGCCCATCTTCCTCTACTTTATATGGGACGCCGCCACAGCATGGTGTGACAAGCGGTGCGTCCGTGCGCGCCCGGGATCTGAACCTGTGAACCCGGGCCGCCGAAGCAGAGTGCGCGCACTTAACCGCTTGCGCCCCGGGGCTGGCCCCGACATCATCTTTATCTTGATGGCTAAGGTAAACGTGGAAAACTTCAAAAGTCTGGAAAATATGACCAGGGTAGAAAAATAAAGGATTTGTTTATTGTTGAGAAGAGCATCCTAAGAAATAGTTGAATGATTTTTTCCAAGTCTATAAATAGTCTTCTTAAGACTGTGACTAGGGGCCAGCCTGGCGGCGCAGCGGTTAAGTGCACATGCTCCACTTAGGCGGACCCGGGTTCACAGGTTCGGATCCTGGGCGGGCACTGATGCACCGCTTGTTAAACCATGCTGTGGTGGCGTCTCATATAAAGTAGAGGAAGATGGGCACGGATGTTAGTTCAGGGCCAAGCTTCCTCAAGAAAAAAGGGGAGGATTGGCGTGGGATGTTAGATCAGGCTAGCCATCCTCACACACACACACAAAAAATGCAACACTATTTACATAAGCACCAAAACAAAATTAAATACTAAAATAAAGAAATAAATAAATCAAAAAAAAAAAAAGACTGTGAGTAGTATTTCTGATCTTTACTAGGATTAGAAGAAGAAACAGTCAAGTACAGTGGGAGCTGTTTGGTTTACAAATATAAAATAAAATCTGATAATGTGAGTCATAATGGTTTATTGATATCAGTTTTTTGTTGTTGTTTAGAGCAAGACAGCTTTGGAAAATATAAATGGGGTGGTTTAAGTCTATCTTTCTGAAAAAAGAGGGTTGGACAAGACAATCTTTGAGTTTGTTTTGGTCTATTAATTCTACCCTGTTTTCCCTTTGACTTCATCAAGTCTACTCTGATATAAAAGAGGTTAGTAAAGTATAAAAATCCATTTACAAGAAAAATGAATTAAAATTGCTACTAACCAGAGAATATACTTATACATGGTCCACTAAACAGACACATTTAGTAAAAACTCCCTGCAGCCATTAATGAAAATAACCAAAGATATATCTAAGGAGGTGCATATAGATGAAAACCTGAATGAGAATCACATATAGGGAAACACCGGAAAACAGCAGAGAAATGTCAAGGTTCTTCTTAGCGAAACTCAAGTCTATAAGAGTGCTAATTATAAACATTACACCTACAACATTTAAAAAAAATCAGCAGTATCAAGATGAGTCATGTTAATTACAACAAAAGAAGAGTCTTAAAGCTGATCAGCACGTGAAATCTCATCCTAAGACCCTTTAAAATAATTAGGCTCTCCTGTTCCTGGAATCTTCAGAGTGAACACTAATCTTAGAAGGACAGGACTGTAATAATATTAGCTACTATTATCAGTAACTATATTAGTCTTAAAGCAGTGTGTTCTCTTTCTTGTTTAACTCCTCTCATGAATAGTAGTATAAAGAGAGGCCTACACTGTGATCTGGAGAAAGAAAGGAACTCATCACAAGTGGAAGCAGTGAATATCCTAAAAGGCACCCAAATGCATGCAAAATATCATAGGAGAGTGTTCAGTTTTTACATGGATAAGATAATAAACATAATAGTAACTAACAAAATACCCATCTTGAAGTCTTATAATTATACTGAAATTTTTGCTGAATGCTTCAAACAACTATTAGACACATGCATTAAAATGAGCATCTTCAACCTATCAAGAAGTTTGACAGCTGTGTAAGTATATATAGAGCTTTTTGAGAGAATCATAGATAAAAACGAAGATGCTAATATATCATTCTTCACTCATTATAATATCTGAAAACTCTAAACCTTAGGGAAAAGGTTTGAATATATGAGTATCAGTGGAAATTGTCAGATTTTGGAATATGAAAGACTCAAACATTGATGACAACAATTTTACTCCATCAAGGAATCCTAGAGTAAATTTAACGGAAAGAATGTTAAATGAATGCATAATATCTGCAAAAAGAGCATTTACCGGTATTACTTTCAAGTATATTTAAGTTAATGCTTCTATACAATACAAGCAGGAACCTATTACTTCTAGAATAATCAGACCTCCAAAAGGATTACAGGCATAAATGCCTCTCAGAAGTCTGGTGCTGGCATGCTGACTCCCAAGCACTGGGTGTATTCAGTCAAACGGGCCCAATCCAGTGGGTCTGAGAACAAATGTACCAGACAGCAGAAACCGACAGGTAGTAACTGCTTGCCAATGCCCAGATATACTCCTGAAAACAAAAGATGTGAATCTTCAGGGAAAAAATCTTGAAACAGCAGCATTCAGGATTTTATTGAAAGCAACCTAGACTAGAAGACTCAAGGTTGTGAGACAGAATAGTAAGGTCTGTTTCGAAGTCTATGATCCTTGATTCTCACCATGTGCTTTGTAACCTGGGCAAGATGGCTCACCTCTGTTATTATCATTTCTTTCTGTGAAATAAAGATATTCACACTTAAAGGTACATGTAGTGAAACATTCTGAAAATTCAAAACGCTGTAAGTATATTCCACTTGATTGCTGTCACTTTTGTGGAAATGCCATAAACAATGGTGGGTTGATGGGGAGATGGTCAGTTATGCAGCTAATGACTTACTCCCATAGGCCAACAGTGTTTTCAAATACTTCTCCACAAGTAGACAGACAGAAAACTTCAAATGCATGCTTGTGATTTTGGTACATCTGCAAAATACTAAAATAGTCATCCCAGCAAAACCTTTCATGCTTATTATTTCTGCAGGTCTAATACTGATTAAAGCCACAATTAGAGACAAACATGTACACCTGAAAGCCATCTAGCACTAAACACAGACCACATGAGACACTGTACGGCCAGACTTGAAACATGACTTTCTAAAATCAGTATTCCTCCTATCAAGAACATATATGTAGGTGTTAGGGATATGTTTTAGTTTAATGAATAAAAAAATATTTTCCCTTTTACAGCTGTGTTTAAATAAAGTAATGAGATAGAAGCTCAATATGTACATCCATAAATACATACATGTTCACACACACTAAGCAAAAACGTCCTTCATATTTATCTTTCCTCTTTAATCTTCATATCATTACACCAAAAAGCTGCAGTCTGCCGCCTCAAATAGACCTTGATTCATCATCTTCCCAAAGGTGTAAATCAGAGATCTTGCCTCACGCCATAGTGTACGTCCTTGAAAACTCAGTTTCAAAAATCTAGATCCACTGGTGTTATGCAGTGGGGTATACGTTTGTCTAAAAGGTAACTAATTCAGACCACCTTCAATACAGGAATATCTGCTGACTATATCAAAATATAGACATGGAAACCTGGCTACTGGGATTTTGCTGACAGTCACAACCTGGGGATCATAAGTGAAGACATTCAACTCCTGAGAGGGGTACCTAGCAGGCTATCAACAGTCCTTGCTTATCATCAGCCTTCTCTTCCTAGAAGCTCTTAATTCTTTTACATCCAATGGTTGCAATTTGTGGCAAAGTATGTGTTCATGGGGTATGATTTTTACAGCATAATGTAGAGTATAAGCAATAAACAAGGCAATAAGTAAAGCCAAAGAAAAGATCAACACTATTAAGCAAGGATGTAACTCAGAAGGAAAAATCATTAAGCAGATTTCATAACGGAGTCTGCCACGGGGTACAGATGTAGTAGCCCGTCTCCCTCTCTCCTGCACAGAAAGGAAAAAAAATCCCAGTAGTTAGAAACGATGACATTTCACCTGGTGAGTGATTCATTTGAAGGCTCTAAATTCTCTTGATCTTTGCTTCTGAAGCTTTGGTGGGGGTGGGGGCGGGGGGGGGCAGCGGGGGGTGGGGTTGAAACCCAAGAGCAGGTGGAATCTATAAAGACTGCTGATTGCCATTCCTTAGAGTGTTTGGTAAAATAGGCTATTTTTAAAATTCAGCAAGATGGGTGGTGATTCTTCCTAAAACGAGTTTGAACGGTAAAATTTACCATTAACCTTTTCCTTGCGGCTGCAAGCCATCTGGTAGTAAGAGCCATCCCACTCCGTTCCCAGGACAAGCCCACACCCATTCTTACCCAGGACTGTGATTGTGGTGTAACTTTCCTGTGGGGGGTCAGTGTAGAGCTGGCAGAAGTATCTTCCTTCATCAGAAATTGAGACATTTGTCAACGACACTTTGAGTTCACTGCTAGAAAAATTCAGCAACTGAAACCTGCTGTCCTTCAAAGCTGTGAAACAAAACACAGAGTTAGTGATAGTGAGAAAGATGACGGACAGTCTACTTTCCCTACGTAGGTGAGGAAGAAGTCAGGCAGCTAGAAAGGCAGCCACAGGGTAGAAAAATTGAGTCTTTTTGCACCTGTTGGGTACTTTGTACTTTCTGAATTACTATTTTGGGCTTCTGCAATGACTCCATGTAGACAAATAACTCTCCCCAAAAGGACACTCACACATTTTTCTCTCTCTTTCTCTCTCTCTCTCTCACACACACACACACACACACACACACTTTGCCACAATTCCAAGTGCTGTCGGTTTTCAGCCCTTACTCATAAATTGTTTTAGGTTTTCTATCAGAGATAGGCAAAACAAAAACGGAGGACAGCGGCGGCCCTGAGTCCCCTTTGGGCACTGAAAGTTCAGGGAGTAGGGCCCATAGGCTTTTTTTTTTTTTTTTTTTTTTAAAGATTTTATTTATTTATTTTTCCCCCCAAAGCCCCAGTAGATAGTTGTATGTCATGGCTGCACATCCTTCTAGTTGCTGTATGTGGGACACGGTCTCAGCATGGCCAGAGAAGCAGCGCGTCAGTGCGCGCCCGGGATCCGAACCCAGGCTGCCAGCATTGGAGCGCGCACGCTTAACCGTTAAGCCACGAAGCCGGCCCCCATAGGCTTTTAAATTGTCTCTCAAAATCTGAGGTCTTAAAAAAATAGTGGTTCCAAATTATGAAAGAAATAAAAAAATCATTGCTAGTAATTTCAAAAGCAAAATGAAAATCATTTTTAAAAACTTCATAGCAAAATAGTCCTATTTAACTTGGATGCATCTTTGTATTTGATATTATTTGGTATGATTTGAGGTGGAGCTGCCAAAAGTCCAGGAGGCGGGGCCTACAGAGGCCTTAGACCCGCCCTGCAGTTTTCTAACCACATTCAGCTTCACAGCATGAAACTGAGTAGGCATGAAGCAGGAAATCACAGTCACCTCAAAAGTAGTGTAGATGGGCTTTTTATTTATTTTAATTATTCCCTTTTAAAGTCCTCATATTGATTTTGGCAAAGGCTAGATAGCTTCTCTCCTTTTACCCTCCTTCATCCTCTGAAATGTTACTTAGATTTATCAACTCTCTCTACAGATCATGAATGTTCTGAGGTGTTGGGGAGAATGGGGACAAACAGATGGGAAAGGACATGCTTGACAGCTGCTTTGGTTAGGCACCAATGTGTTCAAATAACAATTTTCAAAAGACCTTATTTCTGCTCTTGCCAAGCCATGACACCCATTTGAACCGTTTTCTATGATACACAATTAAGTTTTGATTATTGGCTTTTGTGATATTACATTTGGAAAGATTTCAGCACGTGGACACCTCCAAATACCAGAGGCTAAGGCGACACGAGATTTGGTTTTGTCTTTATAAGCACAGATTATCTTGGAAACTTCAATCTTCAAACCAAACAGATTACCTTTCAGAATGCTATATTTTCCTTGCCTTACCCTATTTGAGTTGTTTGTGTCAGCTAAGTATTTGGGACTCAATTGCAATTCACCTTGAATTACTACAATCAATTCCTATTGCAAAGTAAGACTGCCTTACTTTTAAAAGGGACCATTCAAGGTTTCTATTAAGCAGAAAGATTATGATTGCATGTCTCTTCTTCCCTCTGAAGAATTGACTAAACTTTAAGCATCTAACATTAAATTAAAAAAAGGAGGCCTTGGCAATCTCTTTATCAAGACAACATGTAGGAAAAAGAGTTGCCATCTAACACTATAGAGATGGAAACTTACGCCTGAAGTCCCTGAAATAAATGGTCTGCCTGTTGGGATTCAGTAGTTGAATCACAGAGTCGTCACTCTTATTGACTTGGCAGCTGATGGTTGCAACTTCTCCCTCGATCACTGTCACGTCTTTCGTAAACAAATTCTGTCCATCACCTTTAAAAAAGGAGAAAAAAAGGTCAGGAAAAAAATTCCCATCAATTAAAATTTGGTTATCAATTAAATTTGGAATTAGAATCAACTGATTTGGAGTCAGTTAAAATGAGAAATAAGAAGCGTATTAGAAAACGGATACCAGTAGCAACATTTGGTATGGTTCACATAACTTTCTCCATAGTCCACAAAACGAGTCTATTAATCCAAGATATGTAGGGGCAAAATAGAACTAAGCCTGGAATTGACATGCTTTCAAAAGTTGTGATCCTAAAGTTCCAGCCTCCACTATTTTGTACTAGCTGAGCAGTCTGTTGGAGAGACAGGGAAAGGTCAGAGTACTGGCTTTTGAGAGAAGCTGCAGCTCTCACAAATGGAGTAGGGGAGATACGTATACTCAACCTCAGCTCACATGCCCTTGAGCTAAGCTATTTGGGCACCCCACAGAAAACTCAAGGGGCCACTTAATGGAAGTAGGTGGGAGGGCTCAGTAAACAATCTCATCGTGTTAGTGGATGTGGACATTCCTAATGTAGAGGCAGTTCAGTTATTTACTGTGTGGGAGTGAGCACCTACCCGACAGATGACTCTTTCCTGGAAAGGCTTACAGTTCAGTTTGTTACTCTGCTCTCAGAAACTCACACCTACCTGACTCACCCCAAGTCCCAGGCAGTCCTGAACCATGCCCTTTCTGCAGACCACCCTGTTTCTAGACATTTAGAAAATCTCTTTCAGAACATGTCAAGAAGTCAAGGCTTTCAGATCCACTGATATAAGGCTTATCTCCAGATCTGTTCTAGTTTGTTGCTTCTGAGCTTAATGACAGCAGCCAGGGCCCCTGATAAATGTCCTAACTGATCCAAGACACAGGTAGGAGGCAAGGAGAGTTCAATTCAAAAGCAAAAGATGAAGCAATTGTTGAATGTCTAATTCTGCACCTGGTATAGCAGGGGAGACTGAAGTACACGACATTGTCCCAGCCTTTAAGAAGCTGCAATGTGGGTGGAAACTGATGTCTAATCTCCAGTTACAGAACAAAAAGTATAGTATAGGCAACAGGTGTAATGGTCAATCAGGAGAGGGAAGAGAGAGATTATTTTTTAGCTGCCTGATTTCAGGTAAATTATTCAAAGTCGTGAGCCAGTTTCCCATTTGCAAAATGGGGATAGCAATTAAAACCTATCTCATAGAGCTGTTGGGAGGACTAAGAAAGATAATAAATATAAAGCATTTAGCAGCACGTCAAGCTTCTCATAAAACTGAATAAATGGTAGCTGCTACCATCATCAACACCATCAGTTCTCTAGATGTCATCCAAACATTTATTAAGCAACTATTATGTGTTGGGAGTAGTGTGAATACAAGAATGAAGGCTCACTGTCCCTCTCAAGGAGCTCCCTATGTAATTATACATCAACTCAGCGTGGCTTATTCACTCCCTAAAAAAACTGTGTCACATTAAGAAACAAAGGTCAAAGATAAATACTCTTCTAAAAAAAAAAAGAGCCAGCATAAACAGAGATGCAATTAGAGTAAATGGGAGGATTTCCACCTGCTATCATAGTTCTGCTGAAGGATCCTTTTTTGGCAGGACACAGTGGGAAGTATGTGAAGGGGTGTCTAAGATGGCTTTAGGCCAAATCCACCTAGAAATAGACCAGCCTCTGGTAGAGGATTAGAAAAAAGGAAACCTGAGGGATAAGGAAAAAATTATTAGAGCCACAGATAAACAAAAATTCTTGGTGCTCGAGGAGCAAACCAAAATGAAACCTGCCCTTGAGATCTCTGACCCAGGGAATTAACCCGGGTGCAAGAACGCAGGCCCACAGGGCTTGTAGAATGAAAGGGCAAATGTTCCCCGGCTTGATCAAGCAGTGCAAGTTTAGTGGGCTGCACGGTGTTACAGGATCACAACAAACGGAAAAAGTGATCAGAAAAATCGAAGGGATGCTTATTTTTCCCTCAGTGGATTACTGTGACAAACACAGAATTCAGAACCCAGCTGGAGGGAGCAGTTTATTCCCAGATTTGAGGAAAAAACCAGGAAAAGGGAATTACTGCCAATCAAGCCAGCTTTTCAAGGTGGTTTTGCTGGCCCTGGTAAAAGTATGTACAGAAAGGACAATACCCTTATCTCCTCAGGGTAACCCAATCTAGTAAGAAAATTAAGGAAAAATTAAACTGCACGATTCAAATGCTGTAATTGTCTCAAGCCATGGGACTTGCCTCGAGGAGACTAGAATACCAAACGGGGTCTACCAGTTGTGGGAGAGATTTCCTCTATCTACAGGAAGTTTATTAGCAACACAAATAAGAATCTTCAATTTATAAAAGGAACATATGGAAAGGCTACCTGGTAATAGCCTTTAATCCCTTCCACATAAACCAAAGCCTTCTAGATCCTGACTACTATCTTGCAGCTACTGGGACTTAAAGCCAGTTGCAATTCAATTATGCTCTAATGGAATAGTTTCCGTGGAAATAACTATACACTTTAATTTTAGTCTTTACTCGGAATCCTAGTATAATCTGAGTAGCACATATATTCATATTAACGCTATAAAACCCTCGCACAGCAGATGGGAGCAGAGAGGAGTTGACCGTGATTTTGTGTTTTAAGCAATGAAGGTAATAAAACAGAATCGGAGAGTTTTTGTTCGTTTGTTTCTTAAAAAAGTCTAAACATTCTTAATTATTTCTTATAATTAAGTAATATAAGACCAGATCACTTTAATGTGTCACTACTGAGTAAATCGTTCAGGTAAAATTTTTGCCATCTGCCAATTTTTGCCCTTGCTGTGCTCTGGCATGTGATGTGCTCTGCAAATCCATGGTGGTATCACCACCATTACCGTATTATTTTTTTCAAATTGCTAAGGCCAACCTAAAATCCAGTGTCTCAGAAAGCGACAATTCCTAGCTATGTTAACATGGTTACAATACTAATGCTAAAAAATTATAAGTGATTATGAAATATTTTGCTGAAAGATATCACAGTGCCTTGGCTGATGGTGGCGGCCCAAGGATGTCATTCTGTAAAAATCACCAATCAATTATATGGGTCAGCTGGACAGCAGTTATATTAGAGAGCTCCATACTTCAAGGCACCATAAGATGGCTGCAATGGAATAATAATGACCTATTTATTTGAGGCAAAGAAAGTGAATGACAGTGATGAAAATATGATATGTATGTCAGTAGTGTTAACTGCCTGAAGCCTTTATGTAAAAATAATTTCTGCTCACATCCTCAAATATTTCTTCCAAACAGAAGGGTGTACTGTGACTTGATAAATTTCCCCTTGAAATAGATATCATGACAATTAGGTTGTTACAAAACACAGTTTGATGTGTAGCAGAAGGACACAAACAGGTAACTTTGGTGCCTTTCTTAAATAATCCGTTTAAAAAACCTTTGCCAATTTCCTAAAACTCAATTAGCAGATATACTGTCAAGGCAGAAACAGCACATGTTCTGGGCTAAAGAAATCAAGTAGGTACAATATACCGTAGCCATTAAATAAAGCTGTTAACAGCAAGGTAATTTATTTTAAGTGTGGAACAATGTCTGACGTGTATGGACATTTTTGACTGCTAATTAGTATACAGGGGCGATGTTTAGGAGACAGAATCAAACTGGATTTCAATTTATACCAGCAACTGTATTCCCTATACCTTTCCTATTTGCCCCACAATTTCTAAAAATAAAAAATTCTGCCATTGGAGAGGCCCCTTCACTTACAGGCAGGTCCCCCATAGTAAACTAGAAACTGCTAGACCTTCATTATAAGGAAGAGAAAGCATATTATCTAAAAAAAGATATTTTCATGATTAGTAATGACCACTTCAGCCGAGCTGGTTAGGGCTGGAGCTGGGTGGGGGGGCAGTTGGCTCATAAACTCCCTATTAATTCAATCTTCAATTAACTTAACTCACGGATTCTTTTCTAAAACCTCATTTTGTTGTAAACTCTATTTAAACGGTATTACACAAAACACTACCATCGATGGAATCTATTCGATCAACAATACGGCCACCTGAAGGGGGCGAGGGGGTTGAGTCTTAAGGGAAGAACCTGAAAGGGGAACCAGCATTTTCACACACAGGCGAGTGGGGAAGGGAACAGACACTCATCCAGTGCTGGTTGCTTTGCATGCTTTTCCCTCTCAAACACCTGGAGTTTTCAACATCCCCACTTTAAAGATTAAGAACCTGTTGACGCAGAGAAATTTAAATAAGTTGCCTAATGTAATTCAGCTAAGTGGCCGAGCTGGTGTTTGAACCCAGTTCTGTTAGCTTCTCCAGCCCATACAGTTTGTACTTGTTAACCAGCCAACGTCAGGATTTGTTGCCAAGGCTCTGGTGGCTCTGCCTTGGAAAATTTACTTGTTTTTAAAGAGGGTTATTTCCCTATGAGCAACTTCTGATTTTTCTTATTTCCATAATTTATCCAGAACACAATTACACACTTCAAGATGAGAGAGGAACCGTCCTGAATGTAAAACACCTTGTTTACCACTGCTGCCTCCTTTCAGCTCTCAGCACACTTTGCCCCCAGAGAACGCCTTTATTACCAGTGCATGGCCAGCACTTGCCAGCACGGAGCGCGCTCGCCCCCGCTGCCTGGCTGTTAATAAATAAAGCACTTCATTTACACCGGGGGAGTCTCTCCAGTCAAGTCTATAATAAAAGGGCAAGTCATAGTTAGAACAGAATTTGGTCTATACTATGGCAACTATGTAAACTCTTACTGACACGGAAGAGCACCGACGACTCTTAACTGGGAAGACAGTTTGCCCAGAGAGAGAGCAAATAAAGGCCCCTGACCTACTCCTTCAGGAGCAAAATCATATTAGAGAAACCTTTTTTTTTCCTCTGCTGTATGGAAGACTGAATCTGACATTAAATCAGCATAGTCAGGTTGTCTAAATGGGCAAAAGTTGAACCAAAAATACAGATTGTCCAAAAAAAAAAAAAAATCATCCAGCCAATGATTAATGCACTCAATTTTAAAATCCACTACAGTTCCTGAAATTTTACATGAATTAAAGGCTCAGGATTAATTTTTCCCTCCAAGAGGTATCTAAGTTTAGATTTTCCAAAGAAGCAAAAAACTTGCATGTTTTTGGAAACCTTATTTTCTACTGGTGTGAGAGCCCTCTGTGCCTTAAAGCTTCAAATGGCTTTGCTTTTCATTTCTGTTGGATATCCTTTTTTTTTTTTTTTTTGGTGAGGAAGATTAGCCCTGAGCTAACATCTGTGCCAAGCTTCCTGTATTTTGTATGTGGGTCGCTGCATCAGCATGGCTGACAAGTGGTGTTATCAGTGGTGTAGGTCCCTGCCCAGGATCAGGGCCTGCGAACCTGAGCCACACCCGTGAACCCAGGCAGCCGAAGTGGAGTACACCAAACTTAACCACTATGCCATGGGTCTGGCCCCTGATGGATCCCATTTTTACAACCATGTTAGTTATGTACCCCAACTTGAAAGAACAACCCCTACCCCTGCCCAAATAAAACCATCACCAACAGAGGCACTGCAATTCCTGCTAACGTTTCTGAGGGCTAGCACAGAATTGAGTAAATTGCAGAAAAAAAAAAATTAAGATTCTGTTGAAAACCAGAGGGAAAAATCTTTCTAACTGCGTATGTTCCCCCAAGTCAACGTAAACACAGTGTTCACTACGAATCATTAACAAAGTCATTAAGATTTGATTCCTATCTAAGCAATTATTGTCAGCATATTTTGTACATTTCCCTTAAAAGACTCAATCCTATCTTTCAATTCATTAAACTGTTCCTTGCATTTACAGAGTTTTATATCAAATCAGAAACCTATTTGAATTAATAAGAATTACAGTAAAAGTAATTTGAAAATAAATTATTTGAAGTTCAAGCCACGAGAGCTTTTGATGAAAGAATTTAGTCCCATTTAAATATTACAGTAATATTTTTAGTTATCCAATGTGCAGAGAAGAGACAACGAGAACCAATGTCCAGAAAGATGGGTCCATCAAACGTGGATTAAGGTTAAGGGTGAGACCTCTTCAACATAAATACAATTCTTCATTTCAGAGAGAGGCAATACTTCAACCTTTGTGAATACTTGAATATTTATTTAAAATCAAAAGCACGCAATCTGTCTGCTGTTTACAAAGCTTCTCTTCACCTTTTTGATCCTCATCCGTGTTTTGCTATCCCAAACAGTGAAGTCGAATGTGTTGACTGTCTACTCCAAGGACTGTCCACTCAATGGTCAAAGTAATTACGAATGCGAACCACACAGCTCATGCACTTTGTGTTAAAATAAACCAACACAACAAATAACTGAGTGGGCAAGAGTACGTGACATTGACCAAAACATTTCATTTGTGTCACCTTATTTTTCATAGAACCCATATGGAATCAAAGGAACCTAGAGATCAACTCTCTCATTTTATAGAGGAAGACACTGAGACCCAGGGAGGAGAGCTGCCTAAGATCCCATGGCAAGAGTAGTGGTCACATCTCCCATGGGTCATCAAGGAACTGCCATTCTTGGCTATTTCTAAATAACATTTCTTAATTTGTTTCTAATTACAAAAGCAATATATGCTGAAAGTTTGTTTGTTTACTTTTTTTAAAGCTTTGTTTTATATGCAGTATTTGTAACAACGTATCCTGTATCCTATGGCATGGAGATGGTCAGGATCTCATAAGAATCTCCTGTAACATAATTACTGTTGTGTCACTTGAGCTTATGGAAGGAAAAAATATTGAATTTAACCTAATCTCCTTTTATAATCAGTACAAGGCAAGGCAAATTTTTGAACAAGTTAAAGAGTAATCTTCCTCAATGCTGGTTTTTTCTTCAATTAAAATTGTTGATTTTCCCTGAACATAAAACAAAAAATATCATCTGACACAACATTAAGCTATTCATGAATATTCTATATACACATTCTTGTTTAGTTGACTAATGGCAAATTAACGTTCTCTATTTTAGCTTAAACACATACTATAGGTATGTTTGATTAGCATTGAATTCCAAAAGCTGATTACTATGCATGCTTTGATTATGTAATTACATAATAGAGTATAATGGCTCCTTTGGAGTCATTATGATCTATACGGCAAATATGTTTCACTTTTCCTATAGTTTAAATACACGTTGAGATGACAGCTCATAACAAGGCTCCACTTTTCAGTCTTATCAGCTAAATGGGCATTTCCCCATTTATCCTAACATCTCCTTGACACCAATTAAGGCCTATTGTGTCAAGCTGCATACACTTTTGAGAAATTTCCTTTGTTTTCTTGGCATTCAAAAAAGGACATTAATTTTAAAGCTGTATTAAGCAAAAGGCCTGGTTTCAAAAAAAAAAAAGGCTGAAATTCCATCCTTCATCCACCCTTTCAAAGGTCTGCAGGGAATCACATCTAGTTCATTAATCACTGTTCAGACAACCACAAGGGGGTTAAAGATGGAATTTCACCTTTAACTCCAAAATGCACATACAGGGGAAACAGCCGAGAATATTGATGCTTATGGTGGTGGCTCGCCACAATGCATTCAGCTCAGGGTCTAAGTGAACATCAACCACACCAAGTTATAGAAAGGTCCAGTTCTGCAAATCTCATGTCTTGCAATACCGCTTGTATTTCGAAGCTCTTTTTGGAAGGGGTGACTATGAAATAGCACAGCCAGATTTCACCTTCACAGTTCCCAAATCTAGTTTTCGATGGATCTAAGGCAAACGAAATTTACCTAATGAATAGATTTTTGATAATTCTGCCATCCACTTACAGACTGGAAAGTAGTGAGGTTTTAAAATAGGACAAAAGTTATTGTAAAGAATTATGTAAAGTTTCTCTTGTCCCCATGAAATCCTTTAATCTCGTACTATTTCATTTGCAAGAAGAGCTAGTTCTGCTTTTCTCTTCCAAGAGAATGATCCCTTATACCATGCCAAACCAAAGGTGACCCGAGTCTTAACTTGAAAGACTAAGAAGCATCAAGCTGTTTTTACCTTTGTGTCTATTTGTTTTCCACATTAAGGCTGGAGCACTGGGGTCAAGCACAGTCCAACTTGTATTTACATATAGGATAAGTATCTCTTTTGTGAAAGGAAACATTGATTAGATGTGTGAAAACTCTTTTCAAGGAAGTCTGTGACAAAAGACAGTAGTTACAGCACCGCTGCCTGTGCTATTTCAATTTTAACCATCACATTAGCCGCCCTCCTTTTAAAAGACTCTGAGCTCAATAGGACTTTTTAATCAGAGCCCACAGCATTAAAAGGGCCAAGCAATTATGACGCTTAAGCTCTGAGCTGCCTGATCCCATATAATGTAGATGTGTAATCCCCTCTATAGAGTGTTTGTGGGGAATGATACCCATCCACGAAACGCGAACATCTGAATTAGCTTTTCCATTAAAATTCACTCCTCAAAGAAGCGAAGGGCAATAAAAGAAACAGCAATATAAAAATAAACCATAAAAGATAATAATAATCACCGAATCCTTTTGTTCTTCACCCTGAAAAGTGAAAATCCCAGACTTGTTTCTCCTCTCACTCCTTTGCATAGCTGGACAGGTTTCACGGCCTTTTCGTTCATCAAAAAGATAGCATCTTTTTTGGAGAGAAGATAGCCTAACCCTGAAGAAAAACTCCCTCCAGTGGACAGGTTTTATGAGAATTAAAAGAGAGAGAAAAATAGAGCCCCTAAGTAGAAAAGTCACTGTTTTATTTGCTTGTGAGATGGCACTGAAATCACCTTGCGGAAGTCATTTAAAGCCTACAAAATCTGCTTAGAGGCTCTTGGGAGAAAGGGGGCTCTTGAAAAACATTAATTAAAAAATAACCACAGTCATCCAACTTGGACTTTGGAGGAGAACAATCTGAAGACAGAGGCTTCTTACAAAACTAATTGTGTTGGCAAAGCAAGTAGTTTCTTCTCAATGGATTTGATTCTGTGATGCTCGTTTACGGCAAAAGAAGAATAAAAGAACTAAAAGAACAGCGTCACATTGAGCTGCTTCAGGAGCAATTCAAAGCTGGGCTGGTGTTCCAGCATTTCAAAATACATTGTTTCTTTTAGACAACATGTGCTGAGGCCAACTGTTGATCTTCCCCATCAACCACTTTGCTAATGAACTGATAATATCATATTATATTCCCTGGGGTATATTAACTGACTACTTTGCAGAGTGAAAACTAGTTGTACAAAATTCTGCTGTCCATGAGCATGGAATATTGGGGAAGAAAACCACATTCTAAAAGGGATGAATTGTGTAGATAGAGGCTGGTAGCTGATGACATAGACTCTCACACATCCAGTGTGGTGCTCATGGGTCCCAAAGCTAGCTGAAGCCTGGGATAATGGGAATGGACAATTTTAATTCACATATAGAGCTATCTATATTTCCCAAACCACAAGCTATTCACAACTTAAACAAAGGTTTATATGATTAAGACTCAAAATACATATTAAAAATATTTGAAAACCACAAAGGAAGATACAAATATTAGGTTCTATTATTTCTAGAAAGATTTAAGGGAACTTGGACTTCTCTCTTACCCCAGAAGAGAACTTAGTAGCCGAAGCACTTACTATATACACTACAGTGGCCTCTGGTGAGCTCTCAATCTGTAAGGAAACATAACGTTTGCCTTTTTCTAACATGAAAAGTAAAATTGGAGATTTCAAAGCTATGGAGATGGCTGACTCTACTGTGGTGACTGTACTTAACAGATACTTCTCAATTCTCCTAAGTCGTAAGCATGTTAGAGATGCAGTTTGCTTACAACACTTGCTGTTACTGACTGCTCCTCTGCAAAGTTCTTTAAGATTTTATTTATTTATTTTTCCCCCCAAAGCCCCAGTAGATAGTTGTATGTCATAGTTGCACATCCTTCTAGTTGCTGTATGCGGGACGCGGCCTCAGCATGGCTGGAGAAGCGGTGTGTCGGTGCGCGCCCGGGATCTGAACCCGGGCCGCCAGCAGCGGAGCGTGAGCACTTAACCGCCAAGCCACAGGGCCGGCCCTCTACAAAGTTCTTTAAATTGAATTTCCTTAGAACCACAACCTCAAGTCTCAATGGAGATGGCACATGTATTTCCCCTATTTTTTATACTTTGCTTTTAAGCACCCAATTTAATATCATTTTCCCTTTGATAAAAGGTACGAAGATTAAACCTGGGTCACTTTTTGCTTCAACTCACTAAAAGCTGATTTTTTTTTTTTTCTTTACATTTGCCTCTAGGGTGTTAAAAGACCAACACTTAGTGTAAGATATTTAAAAGCACAAAGCTGTAACATGTAACAATAATTACTACACACAGGGAAGAAAAGGGAAGTGACTGCTTTTCTCCATGTCTAGAGGCAAGAGAAACAAATTATTTCTTCTCCAAAGTGTTATTTTAATTTTTTTAATATCAAGAAAACTCCCCCTATTTCTGGAGGGGGCATTATTTTAATCATCTGCATGACAACAATAGCTAATATATTTTTTAAATGTTTTCTATGGGCCAGGTGCTAGGCTTCGTTCTTTTTTTTCACATTATCTCATTTAATCCTCGCAACAACCCTATGTGGTTCAGCGTCTTATCATCATCCCCATTACACAGATGAGGAAACTGAGAGTTTAAGAGGTTAAATAAGTGGTTGGAACCAATATCTGTACCTCTATTTCACTCTAGATCTGGTGCTATTAACAATTATACTATATTAATGAGGCTTTATGATGCTAAAAGAACAGAGGAGAACTAATGGAAGAATCTACTGTATCTCACTTACATGATCTAGGAAAAGCACTAAAGGAATACTCTCAGCATATAAAGGGATTTGAAGCCTATCAGCAATCAGCAAGTTCCAATATGACACACTGATAAAGTCAGCTCTATAACCAGAGCCTAAATACGGAGCCTTTAGTATTTAGAGAGACGTCTGTTCTGCTGAATGATCCGGACTCGAAAGGCAGCTCGCCTCCAACTTCAGGCCTTCACAGTATCTGCTTCAAGGGCATTCATTAGTATTGACAATCTCTGTGACTGAAATTTGGCTGTTAATAGCAGTCTCTCTCTACATCTCCTTGTTTATTTCTTCCGCCAACAAGAGCCATTGAAAACCTTCCAAATTTAAAGCTTAGAACCGACAGGACAAGCAAGTAAGGATATCAGTGGGAACATATCAGATATGGACTCTGAGTGAATGTCAGCTTCAACTGACATTACTACAGAAACAGAAAACGGGGAAATGGGAGGAGGGAGACAGTTCATATCCTCATTCTGGAGAGTATTCCGAGTGTGTGTAACATGGTTTGTTCAAGAAACAGCTGTAAACCCACGATAATTATCACGCTGAATAACACTGCAACATTCAACTTACATCTCCTACCAGGAAGCCAAGTAGTTTTGGACTATTAGATGAAATGACAATTTCTTAGCTGGAAAATTGGGTTCCGTGATTAAGGCCCTTATTGGTAAGTTACTCCCTCTATCATCTGTCAGTCATAAAGCAAGCGGTAGTTTTTTAACCTCTGGGCTCTTGAGTTGCTGGTCCCAGCTGATTCTGGGAAGAAACATAGGAATTAGAAAGCTCTTTTTAAGCCAGAGTTTGATGAGGGCATATGGAGAGAAGTCAGTGGCTAAAGAAGATTCTAGATTCTTTCATGCTTGCTGAGTCCCCAGTGCAAAGCCTATGTCAGTCAGATATGCACTGTAACTTTCCAAATTGATGGCATGATAAAAATAACTTGATTAGTGTTATCCAAGTGTGGGCTGCTGATTAATCAGCATTGAAATTAGAGATATGTGATAAGGACATTACTTGTGCTTTATTTTTCACTTATAAGAAAGCATCTAAGGAGAAATGGGAAGATCATGAGACTTGGAAGACAGGAATTTGTGCTGCACTTCTGAGCTTACTGGGGGTGAAACTGGAAAACACTCTGAAACTCTGAATCTGTTTTTATAAAGAGGGTAAATGGTATCTCTCCTCTGGGTTTCTTATGAGAATCAAGTGAGGAAATGTGGAAATACTGGAACAGTATTTTTCCAAGCTCCAAAAATGCTAAATAAAGGATATAATCTTTTCCTCCTCCAACTTTGTTTGCATCATCACTATTCACATGCAGCCTGTCCCTATAACACTAGGACCTTCTTATGATCTTCTATAATCTGCTGGAATTTTTTTTTTTCCTGGGAGGAAGATCAGCCCTGAGCTAATATCTGATGTCAATCTTCCTCTTTTTTTTTTTGCTGAGGAAGATTGGCCCTGAGCTAATGTCCGTGCCCATCTTCCTCTACTTTATATGGGATGCTGCCAAAGCATGGCTTGGCAAACGTTGCGTCGGTGCGCGCCCGGATCCGAAACTGCAAACCCCGGGCCGCTGAAGTGGACTGCGTGCACTTAACTGTTGTGCCACAGGGCGGACCCTGGAATTTTTTTAACACCGGAGCTTTAGCTATTGCTTCTTTTATTCTAAGGCTAACTAAAAAGCAGAGAGTAAATTAGAACATCTTCATCACTTATGTGAAATTGAAAACTAAAACCATCACTAAGTATGAAAAATATAAGGTAAACTGCAGATATAGGCAGAGGATTGGTTACTTGAAATTAGGTACCATCTATAGCTTTAAAAACATGACTCATTCTCTTGTTTCCCTCCTTTAAGTATAGGGCCATAATTAGTTCAGAGAACACTCTCCATGTTCTAAGGGTGTGAAGGGTCACCAGTGTTAGATTAGTAACACAACACACCATCCTCACTGGAAAACCTCAGCAGTCAACACCTCAGATAACTAGCTAGCATCCTGAGGGAATATGACATTCCACAAAAGTGAGCTTTCCATATAACTGAATCTCTCTCTAAATGCCAAAATTAAACAAAATGAAACGAAACAAAAATAATTTCCACAAAACTTGTTGGCTTCCCCACTTTCTTTGTCCTGTGCTCCTACTGTTAAGATTCCATGAGTTAATGAATATGTAAGAATATTTGGCCCCTCTCTAAACAGTCTCAGCCTGTTATAGGCTTGTATATGTGTCCGCTGCTTCCCTCCAATGCCGGCTGTCACTTCTTGCTGATAATTCCTTCCCTTATTATTAAGTGCAAGAGCCTTCAGAAAGCTACTAGTGTTCAGACCGTTTCTGCTTGCTAATGAGTTCCTGGGTATGACCAGGATGATTGAGGTCTCTAGAAACCTAACCTTCACTAAGTGGCATGCTACTGTGGCACAAGGAGGTGTAATTTTTCCCCTTCACGTGACACTCGAGGAAAAAAAGGTACACAGACAAAATTTAATTAATAATATTTGGTTTAGTTTGACGATGTACTTTGACACTAATCGATATTCTTGGATAAAAATATACCTTTGAATGCAGGAAGCAAATCAAAAAATTGGTGACCGACACTAGGTTGTTATTGACATTAATTTCAATGACAACACAATGTGATAAAACTTATACGTCAAAAGTATACTAACGTGCTATGAGAAACTGGAGGAAGGAGAAACAACTTCGTCGGGGTGGGGGTGCGGATTACAGAGAAGGGAAGAGGAGAAATTTGAAAGAAAGATCATGACATGTTTAGAACAAAGGGGAGAGTATGGTGTGCTCCCACGAGGGATAGGAAGGGCTGCTTTCTGGAAAGGGCATTAGGTCTAGATATTGAAGGACACTGTATGCCAGGCGGGGGAATTTGCACTTTATCTTGTAATTAATAGGGAGCCATTAAGCGATTTTAATCCAGGAAGTGATATGATCACAACTGTGTTCTGAAAGATAACGTCTATGCGGAGAGGGAGGAAAGACTGGAGGAGGGAAAGGCCTGGAGCCAAAAAGATCAGTTAAGAGACTTCCGCCACAGAGCACTCATGCCGATGAAAGCCAGGTAAGGGAATAGGGGAGGAGAAGGCAGAGCTCAGGCTGGGAGAAAAGAGAGTGAAGAGTCCAGAGTCCTTCGAGGTTAGGCACATGGGCTTTAGCTTTCAGTTCCGTGAAGGGGACCCTGAGTGTTCCTGAGTCACTCTACTAAACTCCAGCTCGTGTCCAGCAGCCTTCTAAGGAAAGACCAGCGAAGAGTTCACTTTAAAAAGGAGTTAGAAGGCAGACTGCACACACACTCTCATCGCTTCTGTCGTCCACTACTGAGATAGGTTTCTGCAGCACTCGCTTGTGCCAAAAATATAATTAGAAAATCTGAGTGCCCCTCCCCCAACTCCCACCCCCACTAGAGCTTTGCTAATCAGTGTGGCTGACCAGCAGTTTTGAGAAGCCCTGGGAGATTATTAAAAATGCAGAATCTCCAAGTCACACCAGACCTACTGAGTCAGAACCTGCCTTTTAAAAAGAGATTCAGCTCATTCACATGCACATGACAGTCTGAGGAGCTCTGGCCTAGAGTACAGCAATTCTAATCGCTCCCTGATATCGTGAACATAAACATGAAGCCAATGGCTTAACCTAGGAAGGTCTTAGAAAGAGGCGTGTTCCTAGACAACTTGTTTCAAGGAAACTGGTGAATCAGTGAGTCATAGGATAGAGAAGATCATGAATCCCCATCACCAAGTGAGGTCAGTCTCCAGGGAGAAATGGCTCCAGCAACCTCTCCTTATTTAAAAACGGATTTTTAAAAATTCAAGTTTGCGTGACGATAAATTGTTGCGTATTGTTTATAAAGTCAATAGGAACTAGAACCTAGCATTCTTCCTCAAGTTTCAAAGAACAAGCATTACACAAATGAAAAATCCTCTCCCAGAGCAGCTAGCTGACTGCAACCAAAGCAAATAGATTATTCTGCATTCAGCTGCAAAAACAACCACTTTGAGCCGGCGCTCTCACACTTAGCGGGTTTGTCAGTTCACACGCTGTGCCCTGATGAATTTTTGCTTCCTCGGCTTTACTGTTACTGTATGTTTTACGCTCATGGGCGTTGAGCCAGTGAAGACAAACGACAAATAGGGAAATAAAGCAAGTGGTCCAAAATGAAAACCGAGAAGCAGCTGCTGAGGTTTGTTACAAAGGTGATGAAATTCAACTCTATGCTTCGAAGGGAAGAAAAAATAAAATCTATACTACCCATTACAGCAGGCCTTTTCACTCTGTGTCTAGTAGATAAAATTTGCTGAAAAGATAGTTAAGAACATAAACAGAAGTTTAAGAAAAATAATAAGTGTCTTCAGCTGGAGGCAGAAAGAAGCAGGCAGGCAGTGAGCTTCGTCAAATGCTCAGGGGAAGAAAAGGTAAACGACAGTTTCCCTTGCACATGGCCTCTTAACGAACATCCATGGATCAGCCTGGACCGCGGGCCTTGTTTTCGGCTTTGGAGTGAATGTGCCTTGCCATCCAGATGCAGGCTAACAGCATCCTTAGCAGCTGCTCACTGGAGGAAATAACACTTACCTTGAAAGCAAAAAGGCAACGATTTCACCCAAGTTAAGAACCTCAGCTTGGGGAGGTTTTTTCCTATCACTCTGAAACTTTATATACCTAGAATTTCAACTCCATGTAAGTCTCCTAATGAACTTTTATAATTATTTTTTGGTGGAGGGAAGAGAGGTTGGAGCAGCAGAATGGTCATGGCCACGTTCTAGTTTCTATTCTTCCTGTTCCCTAACATATGGCAACTGACATGGCTTCACACTTCATTCCTCCACAAATTTGTTCTTGTATGAAAACTTTAGCATTTTTACCACTGGCGCACCCAGATGCTCTTACTGCAATGGGAGCAGACCTCTGAACAGTTTTCTGCTGGGTTACTAAAGTGCAGTTTCAGAGAGAATAATGTTCTGAATTTCCGTCTCTTAAAAAAGTCGTTAGGTTTATGGGCAGTCATGCTTGTCACATTTAGAGTGTGAATTACAGACTTCGTGGAAACACAGTTAAACCCCCACAGTTGTGCACAGCCATAATTTCTGCAGAGAAAAGACCAACAATTGGGGGACTTTATTACTACTACTTTTCACATATAAGATGCAAAAATCAACCCTCTCAACATTATAAGGTAGTTTTTCTTTTTAAAAAAGTTTTTTTAAATAAAGAAAAAGAAAACCCCTAATGAGCTACTTGCTGTTCTATTCGCTTTTTAGATTTGTCAATTTTTGAGTGACTGCCAACACCAGGGACTCTTTGTAGCCCCTTGTACTTGGGATATAATAAAAACATGAAATGATTAAAAATACTGTGAGTGTAACTGCAGAAGGGACTATATATTCTGGACCCTAAGGAAGGCCATTTCTTTGCAGAATCAGACAGACTCCATTTATGTTATTAAATTGTAGCACTATTCACTGTCCAGGCTAGAAGCTTCCCGGCACATGAAAAGCACTAATATGTGCAGAGCACACATGAGAAGGTTAACCTTTAGAGTGCTGGTGTCCTCTAGCCTGGTAAGTCAGAGGAGGGTAGGAATTACATCTTCAGTTCTGACACTGCTTACATGTCATAAATGTTCATCTGTCAAAAAATGTTTCCTTTCACCACTAATTCACCTGTGAATCAAAAAAAGTATGAGGATTGTAGAGTTTATAAGCAGAATAAATTATTAGTATAAATGGTAGGACTAAATAATATTAATAATAATATAGACACCAATTAACGGCTGCTTCTTTGAACCCTAGCTCTGTGCGAGGTGCTGTGTTGGTTGTTTTGCACACATCTGAGGTTTTCAATATTTTTTGGTGTGCATTCTGATGCACAATCACCTGGAAGGCTCGTTTGCTGGGTTTCTAATTTGGCAGATCTGGGGTGGGGCCCAAGAATCTGCATTTCTAAGTTCTCAGGTGATGCTGATGCTGCTGATCCAGGGACCACACTTTGAGAACTAGCACACGTAATCTTACTGAATCCTTCACCATGTCTATTTTATAGATGAGGCAACTGAGGCTCAGAGACGGGCTCTACAGCTTACCAGCTGCATAAACTTGGGCAAGATACTTAACTTCTCTGGGTCTCTGTGAGGGTGACCATTCCCATTAGGACTTTTCTCATGGCCAAATCTTGTCCTTTCCCTCTAGATGTCCCCTGACTTTATCCTCACGTTAATCCGTGTCCCTTTTCTACCGCCCGTTACTAGTCCCATATCAGCTCAGATTTATGATCTGCCAGCAGTGTTGTGATTAGATGTCATCCCTGTCTTTCTATTACTCCGATATTGATAGATAAAATTCTGTGGTGATGCATCGCCTGCCCTTTCAAAGGTTACTGCCAGCAGATGCTGGGAATCAATAGAGTTCTTATCTGTCACAAACCACAAGAAAAGCATGGTAAACAAGGCTCAATGAAAGGCCTGTGAACAGGTCAAAGAGAGAACTCTGGGATGTACTGCGTCAGCAGTTGTGTTTCTCTACCTACTCCAGAACCTGGCTCTGGATCTCAACCGTCCTTGTTTAAGATTTGGGCCATATAATATAGTGGTGCTCAGAACTAGTCCCTGGGTCCAAAACCATCTCTGGTGAGCCTTGCTATGAACATTGGGTGCTGAGGCCAAGAGGCTAAAACTCTACTTTTATTATAACATGTTACGAAGATCAATAAGATACTTGAATTCTTTGGAGGCAAGGGCTAAATAAAAATAAGGGGATGTGGTAGGTTCACTTATACCTCTTGTTTTCTCCATCCATCTTTCTAGTTTGGGGGAAAATGAAGATAAAAAACACAGTCTTTTAAATTTTTTAGATTGTAGTTCAACACATTAAGAAAACCAAATGGTAATTACAGATTCTCTAGAAAGCTTTTTTTTTAAAGAACATGTAAGTCGCCTTTCTAACTTGGTTTTTCTTTTCCAAGGGAAGAGTTGCTTTATCTACAGAAAAAAACCAGGCCTAGGATCCCCACCTACCTGTTAGAAGTCTGCCCCTTTAAGTCTGTATATAGCCCAGGTGGAGCTAAAGGTTCCTTAAAAGACTGTTAAGTAGCAATCTTCCCATCCAAAGACCTCCTGAACTCTCCTGCAACGTTCCTTCCCTCTCCCACTCCTGGCTCCATGCCTTCTCTCCTCATATCACCTTAATTCCAGCCTCCCATTTGCTCAGTCCTATTTCAAGCTCTGGTGCCTGAGTCAGTTGACTTGCTTTTCCATCATCTGATCCATCTTCAAGATGACAGCTCTTCTTCACCCTCCTGTTGGAATGTGCTTGGACTGACCTCCCTGGCTTGGTCTTAGGACAGCCTCTAATGATCTATGCACAGAGAACAAGCCTGGGCAGGCAGGGCTCAGCATTCTAAGAACAGTCCCGTCCTCTGGTTTGTAACCTAAGCATATTGTATCAGGAAGCTCCCCATGTGGTCAGTGGGCCTCTATCTTGGTGCCTGTGTGGCCTAGGTCAGACCTAAGTTTTCAGAATAACGATGGCTACAGTTTCTGCCAATAGGTCAAATGGCCACATGAGAATGACCGACACTGATAGATGAGGGGCTGTGCTTGGTTACCATGTTGTAATTAATTTTAAGAAAAAGATTTCCAAATGCTTTTAAGGAGACTATCAGTACCTTTTAGGAATTTGCAATGTAGTATTCACCCACTTGCTACACAGGCCAGGTAATTTTCAACACTTGGGACTTACAATCCATGAGAGAGGAAACATGAGGTGGGCTAAACATTATGAGGCTATACCTATCATGGACACAATGTTTTTTCCTACATAAAACCATCAAAGACATTATTTAAAAGCATACTGAGAAATGGTATACAAAAATGAAGCTAATATGAAGTTATTATTTATGCTATAAGATGACTTAGGCTAGCTTTCCTAAGCTCTGGAAGGATTCTCATTTTACTGAAAGCATTTATAATTCAACCACTGCATTAGGAGTCCTGGGACCTCTATACCACTACTTTTAAGAATTAATACCCTTCTCTAAAAAATTTTAACTTTTATTATAATTTATAAAAATTATACATACTCAGGAAAAAAAGTAAAACAAAAAAATATAAACAAGAAAATCCCACAACTCTGAGATAATTATTACTAATATTTTAGTGTATTCCTTTTCCTTTCCATATATGGGCAGGTCTGTGTGTATAAAGTTCTTAATTACTATATTATAGTACATCATATAAGTATAACAGAAACCCATTTAGACATTGTGCTCGTTATATATTTAGATTGTTTCTAAGTTTTATGGTTCTAAAAATGCTGCAATGAAAATTCTTTTGCATCAATATTTGTTGTTTTCAGCATATTGAGAACATCAAAACTTTGATGCATTCCAACATGTTTTCACTATTCAATTTTTTAAAAATAACAGCATCTATATACTTTATGTCACATATTTTTTGTTGCTAAATATAACTCAAAATAATAACAATTCCAACCCCAAAGGATTTGAGGACCATTTGACCCCATACAAAAACCCTGTAGCATCCCTTAGGATCTGAGGCACACAAAAAAACTTACAACACTCTTCTTACTTTTAAGGCATTTAGATTCTAAGAGGATGAAGTCAACTTCAAAATTTAAGTCATAAGTTTATGTTATTCCCATAGAAGACATGACCATGAATCTTTAAATGACAGATTAAACAATGTGTTTAATCATATTACAAAGGGTTATCAGGGAACTCTTATGGTCTCTCCCTACTGGGTTAAGTGCCACTCCTATGTGCTTCCATAAGCACCCCACTTGTCCTATTTCAGCACTCATTTAAACCTGTGCATGCCCCACTAAGCTGTGATGCTAACAGAAGTGGTCGCCAAACATTTCCTCTGACCCAGGCACTGTACCAAGCTCTGCAAAGGAAGAGCTCATGCTTATCTTTTTCACCACTATATCCTCAACATTCCATACAGTGTCTGGCAACAGATATTTGTTGAATGAATGAATGAGTGAATAAAAGAGGATTAATTTTACAATTTCTTTACCTTAAACTTTCCTATGCCTGTAAGCTTTCTTTTTTCTAACATTTTATTTTGAAATGCTTTAAGACTTACAGAAAAGTTGCAAAAACAGTAGTGAGTTCTCATAAACTCCTCACCCAGCTTCCCCTAATGTTAACATCTTAATCATGGCACAATTGTCAAAACTAAGAAATTAACATTGTACCATATTGCTGCATCACATTGACAGTGTGAAGAGTACTGGTCAGCTCGTTTGTAGAATGTCCCTCCTTTTAGGTGTGTTGGATGTTTTCTCATGATCGGATTGAGATTATGGATTTTGGAGAATACCACAGAGGTGATGTGCCCTTCTCCTCACATCGTATTGAGGGGTACGTGATATCAGTGTCTTCTACTGGTGATGTTAACCCTGGTCACTTGGTTAAGATAATGTATGCCAGTCTTCTCCACTGGAAAATTTCTACTTTTCTCTTTCCATTCATTAGAATCAGAGTAACTCAAGTCCAGCCCACACTCATGGGAAGAGGAATTCAGCTCTACCTCCTAGAGGGAGAAGTATCAAAGAATTTGTGGATATATGTATATGTTAAAACCATCTGAGCAGTTAATAAATATTTTGGAGGAGATATTTTGAGGCTATGCAACTATCCTGCTTTTTCCTTAAACTTTCGCTCATAATTTTAGCATTCACTGGTGGATCTTGCCTGCAGCAATTACTACTATGGTGTTCAAGTGGTAATTTTTTATTTCTCTCATTCCTTTAACTGAAGTACTTCCGTGTAGAAGAGCTTTCTTTCCCTTTTCTCCTATTTATTTATTCAGTCATTTATTTATACTTGTATGGATTCAAATGGATGTTTATTTTATTCTTTGTTTATAATCCAATACGAGTGGTGTTAATAATATTGCTCAAATTGTTCCACCTTTGGACATTGGGAACTCCTTCTGTTAGTATAACAGAATCAGGGAGAACTTGAAACTAAGTTATCGGGAACCAATAGAAATAGGCAAACAATGAAAAGGATAGAACAGAAAATGAATCAATTGAACAACATTTTAGAATCACATTTTAGAAAAAGAGAGAGGAATAGTACATTGTTTCAAAAGAAGAACAACAATAGCAAAAGATCTGAGAATGCGCTATAGCACTATGTCTCTCTATATATTTTTTCTAATCCCAGTGTGACAGTTTACATTCTTATAAGGCAGCTGGGTGGTGAAGGCACTGTACTAAGAGGAGGGAGACCAGATAGCGAGTCAAATTCTAACAGACTCAGATGCTCCCTGCAGACTGCTGCCTCCACCCCATATGTTTAAATACTACTCAATTAGGATCAACGTTCATTTTTTATTAATGCTTTTTGAGACAATGGCTCTTTTATCTACGTTTCATCTTCCAGCTACATTAAGACCAAGGACATTCGCACAGAAGATCTAAAGGAGGAGACCCTGATGAATTGGGAGTTTAAAATACAAATGGAACTTCCTTTGTCAGTCTTGACTTGTTTTATTAACATCTGAAGGTTGATTTATAGCAGATTAGCAGGTGGGAGAGGACTGTTTGTCCAATCACTTTACTTAACACATACAATTAGAAAAAACAAACATTCAAAAATGGCTCCCTTCGATGGGCTAAGAGATGTTACGTGCAGTTCTAAAACAGTCACTTCCATCTCTCTCATCTATCGTTGTGACCAAGGACAGGTGTACCCTCCCTCACCACCACAGAAAAACATTCTGTGCAAAACGCAGCTTTAAGAGACCTAGTTTTTCCATGAACACAACGAAAGCTCCTGTACAGGGATATTTGCAGTAATGATCGCGGAGTCAGATGGATTTAGGCTCAAATCCTGTTTCCACTTGTATAAGCTTTATGACCTTGAGTAAGTTATTTAACCTAAGCCTCCATTTTGTCATCTACAAAAATGAAAATATTAACATAGCAGAAGACTGATGTGAGGATTAAATGAGAGGATGCATGTGCCTAGGGCCTCACATTATAAGAGTTCAATAATAAACATCTGCTATTATATGATAATGATGATGATGATTTTTCTTACTATCCTCATTTCCACACCTAAAAAAGGAGCTAAGTTGGAAGTGGGGTAACTTCTGTTAACCAACAGGAACGCCGTGGAGGTGAGTTGTTGTATGTCTCCATCTTTTTGGAAGGAAATGCATACATGCAAACCATTATATTAGTAATGAAAAGTCACCAGCATTAAGAAAAATTTAAAGCATTCATTAAACTGTGTTTGCTCTTGAAGCAAAATATACTAGATTGGCTCCCACCTTCCACATCCCCCGTCTCCTTCCTAAGTAGGCTGATATCTGAAGAACAATGACCTGCCAATTTTTAAAACCAAGGAATCCTAATATCCTCCTGTTTTTAGGAATTCAGTACCAATACTGCAATTTCCTCTTATAAGAAAAAAAAATGTGAGTCTCACCTCTATGAGGGAAGGAATCTGCGTGTTTTGTTCATGGCTCCTTCTCCAGTGCCTAGAATAGTGCTTGCCTCTTAATCTTCCTGGGCCTCTGGTGTCTTACGCATAAAATGGGCCACGCCAAATCTGGGCGCCTTGGCTGGTGCATTCCTGCTGCTGCATTTTTCGAAGCTCCGGCATTTTCATCACTGCTCACAGCAGCCACCTAGCCCTGTTTCTACCCATAAAGAAAAGGCTTTTCCATGTGTATTTCTTACATGCCCTAGTACTCATCTTTCATAAAATCATGGAAAAGATTTTCTCATCTCCACCACTGAATATACATACCTACCTGTGTGCTCGTCCTACAGCACAGGTTGTCTAGCAGATGTATTTGGGACCAGCAGTTCATTGGGTTGATCAAAAAAAATGACTTACAGTGGAGAACCATAAAAAAAAGTACATGCTGTAAACATTTTATTTTAATTTAAAATATATAACTGTACATTCACTGACCAGTCTCTTGGTGTCAAGTCCAAGCCTTTTCTCTGAGGTGGTTTGCGAACCAATGAAGTTGATTCTTGGTAAGCATATAACTCAACCAGTAGGACAGTGGTCCCTGGACCACAGCCTCACATCACGAGGAAAACTTGTTAGAAATGCAAATTCTCAGGCTTCCTTCCAGACCTCCTGAATCAATAACTCTAGGGGTGGGGCCCCGCAATATGTTTTAACAAGCTTCCGGGTGATTCTGATGTCCCTAAAGTTTGAGAAACACTGTGGTAAGAGATGAGATATACAGGTGTAGATGGGCAGCTCTACCCACCAACATTCAGTGTGCCCTGGGCATTAGCCAGTAGGATTTGCAGAAGGCCTGGAGTGCACCTGTTATTCCAGTAAATTGGTTACTCCACTTAAGATAAAAGTAACATTAGTGAGCAGCGATGCCTTAATATTAGGCAACTATTCTTCAGTTGCTTTGACAGAGGCTGCTCACAACAGCAAAATGTAACATTTTTGAACCATAACTAACATTTACAACTCCCAATTTTTCTAGTTCTCAGCTGGGATCTCTGCACAGGGCTTACTATGCTACTCCACTCTGCCTATGGCCTTCTGTTCACCATCCTCATGAGATGCGAGAGCCAGTCAGTCACCTTGATGTCTGCATTCCTTCAGCCAGTGAAAACCTGGTTGGGGTGGTGAGCTCAGACTCCATCAGCCACGCAGGACTGGGCCATAGAGGAGGTTCCATACCTCTCCATGAAGTGAATCAAGACACACGTGCGTGATCTTCTGTATTTACCTGCTTAGTGCCTGCTCTATGCAAACCAACGAATAGCACTCTTCCTTCTACTACTAGCTAATTTATAGCCACATGGGTATAAACATTTCCTGGGTTCTTTTATCATTCATAACTTTGTTCTGTCAGTAGTATCTGTCCTTCTTTGTAGTTCGGTAAGCTCTTTCAAACCCAAGATATCCATATTTCTAAATGGAATCTGAGATGAATTTTGATAAACATGCATTCTATATCTTAATTAAAAAGGGATTTTCCCCCTTAACTACCTGAATATATAAACGTTTAAAAAGTTTCTGAAACCTGCCTTCGCATTAGGTGAAATTCAGTGTCAAAATAATATTAAAAATACACAAAACTATAGGAAATTGTTTTAACCACGATGTGATAAAAAATCAGAATACAAGTTACTCTGCAATTATGAGTTTTCTCCATTCTTTAAGCTCCTTGCCTGTTCCACATCAGTGGATCGACAGCCCTTTAGTTTAACAATTATGCACAGAGGCAGTCTTGTTAGGACTTGATAAAACACTGTCACTGTCTTTGTCCCTGCCATGCAAAGATGCTACAGTAACAGCTATAATGCACCAAGCTGCCGTGCACTGAGGCAATGTGCCCAAGCAAGAAAGTTCAAAACAAAGTCCCAATGGATTGACTATAAGTTCAAGTGCTCGAGGGTGAATGGCCAAGATATAAACCAAATATTACTTTGTTTGTAGGTGATTCTCCATAATTACAGCCCAGACTAGCTTTCAGCTTGTTTGGCTGGCTCCTACACCATGCCCCACTTTTGGAAGCTAATGCAGTTCAGGTGCTGAGCCTTTTCCAGAAGCCAAGAGCTTCATTTTAGCAGTGTCGTCTCAGACGAGGCCAGCCAGCATGCTATCTCCTTGAGGGATATTTACTTACATATTCAGTTCAAATTTACAGTGCCTGGCTTGCGAATGAAATGCCACTTAAGAAGAGAATGCCATACCATTGTGGGAGATAAATCAAACAACCACTTCTTATTTTAGCACACGCTGGAAATCACACATTTCTAAAGCAGTGTGCAGGTTATCTGCACAACAGAAACACGTTCCACGCCTTACAGTACATTTCCCTCACTACTACACAAACTAACTTAAAAATGCTTTCTTTGGCAAAAGTCTCCGTACTGAAGAAACCAATTAACCCCTTTGACTCCTTTAAAGCATATGATGATTATAAGGCAACAGAGTTGGGTAAGTTTAACCTTTGAGAAGGACATTTTCAAAAGAAGTAAGATTCAGGAACAGCCCCCTTGGAGGTCAGAATCGTATTTATGACACGGTCACTGGGCTGAATTCAAACCTCAAGGGAACAAAACTGAGTACATAAGGTCTCATTAGCAAAAGGATTATTTACTTCTGAGAATATCTCGTTAACACATACCAAATTCAGAGAAGTGGTGGTTTCACATAGCTGCTCCCTTCTGCTGATGATTTCACTGCATCATCTTCAGTAAGTCTTTACTTAGTAAGAACTGTTTTTCCAGTAGTGTTGATGGGTTTGCATTGAATCATTCACACCACTGGCCCTGGAGTCGACAGCCCACAAATTTGTGAAGTGGCTGGCTTGGGGTAAGAGGCTGGTGCCTCGAGTTATTAGCTGTAGATAACTGCTAATGATTCAGAGACATTCCGTGTCCTTAGAAGACATTCTTGAATTTTACACTTGAGCTTTTCTGGTTTGGCTATGGTATTAAAATATTTGCTGACTCAGGGATATGTATTTCAGCTTGGGAGGTGGAAAAGTTGCCGGAAAACGCTGGAGGCTTGTTCTCAGACCATCCTCTTCATGCAAAGAAAAAAAAATCCTTACCACCACAACAAAACAAGCCTGTCTCTCTCTAAGCTCTCTTGAGCTCTCTCCTCAGTTAATGTCTTATAGTTACCTACTAGTGCCGGGAAAAGAGCCACGGAAGACCTCAGGCTCCACGCTCAGAAAAAAGCCACGGGTCTGTGAGGAGGAAGGGACCCCCAGCCAGCCCCCGGCTCAGTGCTCTGGAAGCGCTATCGAGGGTAAGGGGAGCAGGGCCCAGCACTGCCTCCCTATATTGTCTGCAGATTTTCTTCTTTGCTTTCTTGATGAAACTGTCAATCTTCATAACGGTGTTAGCAATCAGAGGGATGTGCCGAGAAGCAGCTTTAAAGGCATCTGATAAAGAGCAAACCTGTGCTCTCCCGGTCCTGAGCCCCTCTTTAGAGTCAGTTCCCGGTGACAAGGTTGGGCATTCTGACTTGCACAGAGTACAAGAAATTTGACTTGGAAAGTCAAACTGCTACCACCTCGACAGAGCAAGTGGGACCGCGGCGCCGCACTCTTCAGTCCTCCACTCGAGTAGAACTTGACATCACAACGCTGCCTCGTGCTGGTTGGCTGCACTGACCAGCAGGAGACAAAAATGCTTGGGTGTCAGACAGGGACTGGTATTTTTGGACTTCCTCGTTCAAAGTATTTCTCTACCTTAATATGGCTTCTAGACTGAAGTCCCAAGAATGACTATCCCCGTACACGAACGTAGCATGGTGCCACTCCAAGTGCTCCAAACAAGGACCTTTAACACGCTGGCATTCAAGCAAGTCCAGACTAGCCCAGTGGCCCACACTTTGTTCCTGTGAAATGTGATATGGCAGGATAGAGACTCCAAGTGGTCAGTGAGAGCTCCCCAACTCTCTAAATTCCCCCAAATCACCATCAGAAACAACCCACAGACCTGAGAGCCTCTCGTTTCTTCCCAAGGCAATTCTACACCAGCGGCTTACTCAAGCCAAGTGGGCAAATTATCAAACTGCAGCACGCTTCAATGCCTTCTTTGTAGGCCCTCCATTTCCGTTATTCAGGTCTCCTAAACTGCAAACTATTCAAGGGCAAAGTGAGGTTTATGCTCCCAATTAGTTATTCTCAAAAACTAGGAGCTGAACTACACATTAAAAAAGGAAAACTGCTTAGTACATACTCTGTGGGGGCCTCCACATGGCAGGTGATTCCACATACCATATGTGATCCAACATCTAAAGGCTCCGAGGGGAGTGGAGGGCAGAGCTGGAGCCTCAACTCTGACTCCAAACCACAGAAGCCAAGAAATTCAGATTCAGAATTGCAAAGTAGTGTGAGATTTCATTAATACCTATCGAGTCATGTGACTTAAAGCATCTGTCACCAGCCTGGCAGGCTCCCCCCTCTGCAGAGTGGAAGTACCTTTAGCTATGCCCATTGGTACACATTTGGATAGGAGCCCCAAGAAGGAAAGTTAGGTCCCTCTGGATTTTATGAGGCTTTTAAGGAACAACTTCTCTGCTCTAGTATCTTAGAAAGAGAGTTGACTGCACCAAAATAGGTCATTTGTCAAGCAGTTATGTGCTGTATTTTTCCTGCTGGAAATTATGCCTTCTGCAAGGAAGGTTTAGGCGATGAAGAGGATTTGTGTAAACGTGTGCAGTAGTCAACTCCCACTATTTCCTTCTCCTCAAATACATCCCAAAAGGGACAGCATTTAAGGAGCACAGCAGGCCGGTATGACCAAAATGACAGAGCTCTTTCCAATTTATACTTCTAAAAGAGAATAAGCAGACACACAATAACAAAAGCCTTTAGTCTAGGTTTCATATCAGACACTTTGATGAATAGTAGCCTAAAGGGCAACATATTTATAAGTTTTAAGTCTCTCTTGCAACACAAACTGTCCTGATTTATCCCTATGATAAAGGCAGTTCTGAGAGCTACTTTACCATATTTATTATTTTACAGAGGGGGAAAAATGTTGATTCAGCCCTCAATCTGCCACTGTTGGAGTTATAAATGTTGGTAAGAGACCAATGCTGATGTCTATAAATATTAATCTATTCGCCATAAGTTCTGGGCTGCCCCCTCCCCTTTTCTTCCAGAACATTTCCCCCTTATTCTTGCTGCATCTACAGGATTTGCTTTATTGGTTTAAACCTTAAAAGGACTAGAAAGGGTAGCCTCTTTGAAGCCCATTACTGACTGGGTAGCTGATGGCCCAGCAAAGCTCCAATTCAACGTTTATTTAAAAGAAAGCTTTATGGACAAATGTCAATACCACTTTTGCCAACTGATAAACGGGCAATCTTATCTGCTTGTATGTGCTCCCTACTCTCGCCCCTGCCCCAAGAGAAACTTCAGTATGGAGTATATCTAAGATTAATAAATTCCTTCATTTAAAATATAATCCTCCTTACTTGGACCCTTGAATTAAAAAAAAAGCACTCCCACTTTCTCTAAAATCCTGTTTGCTTGGTTTAAAACATAGTTAATAAATCATTTTTGGGCTATACCTCAAGTCACTGCTTACTTCAGCTACCTGTGAACCATGGGGAGTTTATTCATTAGCAAGTATGAAAAACATCTGAACACAACCACCAGATTGTGTTTGTCTACAGTGTCAAAGTGAACTGTTCATTAGCATTTGTGAGAAACGATCAAGTCACCAAAGAGTATTAAGCCAACCTGGATGAGGGCTAGGCTTAGGGACTGATGTGTTAATTCACTCTCCCGGATCAAACACCAGAGACAGGTCCTTAGCACAGCTTCATCTTTATTGGGCTAAGCATCAGATTAGAAATGGATGTCCTCCCAGGAAGTAAAGCGCCAAGATACATTACTATAGCCATTGCCAAATAATTAAATTGAAGTTCTTCCATGTATAAGATTTTGGGCTAGGTACAGTCAACTACTTACTCTATATTGCTGTATATTTGTACCCATTAAAGGTGAGCACAGGTTATCATGTTTTCTATTCTAAGAAGTACTTCTTGGAGATGGAGACTCTTAAGAGAGACTCTACAACACAAAGGACTAAGGATTTTCAAGGCAGTTTTCAGAAGTTTCACTAATACTATTCTTGGCTAAGTTTGAAAAATGCTTGGTATAAACACTATATGTGCCGGTTGGATTGGCTGCCAAAGATCCACTGAGATGTGGTATTCCATGTGGATATGCATCTTTAATTAGTCTCAATAGATTTTGTATGTATTCAACATTAATCTATACCACCTGTCCCAGACTGAAAGCATGAAAATGGTTCTTCCTAACCACTCTTCCACAGAAAATTACTCGGTTCCCTCTTCCAATAAATTCTGAGGGCTCTCTGGAAGATCTTAAATGTTGGTTTAACATCACTTCTTCTATTATAGATTTTCTTTAGGAACTTGCAAAGATGATTGCTCTATGATTTTGTTAAAGGCAAAAGAAAGCAGTTTAAAGATGTGTTATTAAAATCCTGACCTGAGACACAAACAAGTGTCTCACACCTGCATTTTAATTGTAGTCAGTACAGTTCTCATTTCTAGAAAGCCTCCTAGCCAAAGGATTATACCCAGCTGCAACATTTCTTCAACTGTTTTTTCCCAGCTCAGAAATCAGTTTTTGGAGTTCACTCACTATAAACAGAACTTTTTTAAATTTATTATCAGATAGTTTATTTGGGTTTCAGATTTGTCCAGGTGCATATAAATAACTAGTGCTCATATTTTCATATGCAAGAAAAAAACAGAACCCAAATTAATTTAAAAATCAGACCTAAACAGAACTTATACAATGACCAGATCATTATTAGTTTAACCTCAAAAAAAAAAAAAAAAAAAAACTTTCAACTCTCCAGCATTCTGTGAAGCTTAAATTAGCTTTTCAACTGGATCCAACATAAGTAATCTGAAGAGGACAGACTTCATGATATTCACAAATAACTCAGGAATTATTTTCAGAAGTATAGTGACTCAAAACAAGAATATTCCTATGACCAAACACTTGAGAAGAGACCTATTTTGATTGTTTTATTTCCTGAAGAAAGAAAGAAAGATCACAAAGTTTATATGCTAAAAAGGCAGACAGAGAGAATAACTTTAACTTCTGCTCATTGGTAAGCAGTTCGGAGGCCTTCATGTCAGAGTGGTATGGTCAATACAGAGCCAGAAAGATAAACCACTACTACAGCAGCCCAGTTTTCTAGAAAGCTACTCAGTTGTCTACTCATGAACACACAGTAGATATTGCACAAGATACTAAAAGCTGTATTTCTGACACAAAGGCTAAAGAACAAAACTGTTTTGTTCTATTAAGTCACCTACTTTATGACCATAAGCACTCTAAAAGGTCTAAATGGCTATCTCTATGCTAGATGTCAGAATATAAAAAATATAGAATCAAAAACCAAAATAAAACTTTGCTTGACCGCAAGCAACCAGCTTGAAGCATCATTGCTGTCTAAATAAAGTATGTCTATACCACTGTGCTGGTTTATCATTTTGCTATCACATTAAATTTAGAAATGTCTCTTAAATGTTCCTCATTAACTGAACACATTATTCAGTTCTGTGCTAAATTTCAAAATAGCTCTTTTAACTAGAAACGAGAAACAAGAAGTCATACCAGAAATCAGCTTGATAATTAAATGAGTTCACCAATGTTTCAAAGACAGAGGGAAAAAATGAAACCCACTGATCTTTGTTACTAGAAGCATCGTGATTTTTATCACATCTTTAACCAAAGAACTAGGTACCTTAAATGCCAGATACAAAAATAAATTGTGTTTGGTTTTTAATTAAGTCTTTATCTTTGTGTAAAAAAAAAAAAAAAAAGTCAGGCCTGGGGGTTTAGATTGTCATTTTACACAAAAGTAAATGGTAAATGCCTTTCTACATGCAAAGCCATTAGATATAATTATGCAATGGGTAAAGCATGTACCACACTATAAATGTCATTTGGTTTTACAGTTATAAACTCATCAACATTTATCAAAACATCGCCTGGAGAAAGAATGAGACGGCTAGAGCTAGTGACAAATTCAATGCCATCTTTGAAAATACATGACAAAGAAGTGTCACAGTAAAACACACACTGACATACTAAAGTGGTGTTCTTCATACCCATTTAATAGAAATTCTGTTCTCTCCAGAAAAGTCTCGCAACCACAATACATGTCAGTGGGGTTTCGAGGTCTATTTTCCTCCCTGAAAATCATACCCCATACCCCATGCTTCTAAACATCGACATAAGGTGTGTGTAATTCCAGCCAACTTCTGCAGGTAGAGGAACGTGTGAATTCATCTAGATGAGCTTCAGGGTTTGATTTCAATTGCTTATTCAACCACAAACCTCAGTGCCTCTTAGTTAGTAATCTCTTAATGGAGTTCTGTTCAAATGGAAACCCGGGGACTATTCCTGCTAGGTTCACTTTAGACAACGGGGGTTTGTTTCATATTTCTTGCTCTGAATCACGGATGGCACAGGTGCTTAAGCACGAGCACCAGGCTCTGCTAGCACACTGTGTTAACAGTTCTCCTCTCTGAGTGCCATTTCACTATCCCCATCAATCTGGTAGTTATCACCCAGGGAGATCTGTCCCTTGAAAAACAAAATGGCTGGGCTTAAAAAAGTCAACTTCTTCCCCTGTCCCCATTCCAGTTTCACACAACTTGTTAATGTAAGATCTTGACACTGGTCCAGGGTAATAATGCCACTGGCAATGTTTCTCTCAGAGCCACTCCTGTCCTTTGTCGCGTGGTGCCTAAAAACCTGGAGAGTGGACAGCAGCAGCACCAAGAGCTGGGAGGAGTCATAACTAGCTCTTGACCGCGGCTAAAGAAGGTGGATCCATAGGAGGAGATTTTGACTCATATAGTCCTCGTGCTGTTAATACCGTCATTATACCTCTCCTTATAGGCTAGATGCTTCAGCCATCTATAAATACCAGTATTTCTTGGGTGGGGTAGCTTCCCAGGGACTCAGGAATGACAACAGGAGTGCAGAGCCGGTGTCTTCCCCCTAATCCACCACAAGTGTTCCCCTTTTGTCCCTGTCTTGACTCTTCCCACATGCCCTGGTTCCTCTACAAACCCCCTTCCCATGAATTTCACTCAGGACAGCCCTCTGCCCCATGATCCTTTTCAGCTGAGGGAACTGAGGTGTTTTTCCCTTTAGTCAAGATAATATTTCAGCCCCTCTAAATAGTCATCCACCATTCTCTTAACCAGCTCAAGAGAAAATTATCAAAAAACACTGCGGGACACCCATTTCTTTTAATTTCACAAATACCCTTTCCCATGTTCCATCATTGCCCAAATCAGTCCACCAGCAGCATCACACTGCCCCTTCAGCTTTGCCGTGGATGCAGGGATACAACTATTTCTGTGTACCTCGAAAGCAACCTCCTCTCTCCTCCACTTCCTTCTTACCCCTTTGCTGCCTGCTTAATTCCAACTCATTTTTCAGATCTCAGCTCAGGTACTGTCTCCTCCATGAGGCTTGACCTGGCTCCACCCTCCCTAGACAGGCTCAGGACCCCTTCTAGGATCCCACAACACCCTGCGCTTTCCCATCTTAGGACTTACAAGCTCTTAAATTGCTTTACAACGTGACCTTAGGAAACAGATGCTTTAGTGTTTCCCATTGATACGAGAGAGAAAAATCTCTGTCAATTAAATTTGTCTGGCATATAAGATTGAAGACAAAAGGAATATACGGTTCCTTGACAGCAAAGAAACATATGAATTCAAGAAATTATAACTGTTTGCTCCTTGATCCTACTCTTGTATTTTGCAAGTAACATTAAATAACAAGTGAGGCATAATTAAAAATAAAGGTGTTTTTAAAGGGATTTTAGAAGAGGTTGGAGGGGAAGGTATAGAAATGTATTTTAGTTTAAGGTTCATTTTAACTATTCTAAGATGACTCGGTGAGCCTTAATAAGAAAACAAATAAGAATGTATTAGAAGATAACGATGCTTTTGCTATTTAAGGCTTTACATTTTTGTTTTCCAACAGAGATGTACGTTTTCTTTAAATTCAAGCTGATCCCAGTAGCATCAATTTTCAATTTACTAGTCTTTTCAAATAGCCACAGAACATCCAGTAAACACAGAAAAGTGTCTGTTCCATGACTAAGGTTAGCAGAAGCTTAGTTATTACCATTACTTGTATTTAATTTCAAGCTTGCCAACTCATAGCTTCAGAAAGAGGGAAGGAGAAAACAGGTTATTTAAAATTGATGTGTTTTATCATTACCCATCATTAAAAAATGATGCTGTTGTACCATTTCAGAGGTAGCAGGCAGTGAATATTTAATGCTTATGCTAGTATTTATTAATTTCGCATTTCTCCAGTTCTCTTTATAGAATGACCATTTTAAATGACTTTGATTTATATATTTTACAGACTCTGGCATTTAATTTCTACGTGCAAAGCATTTGTATTTGTGCTTAAAAAGCTACTCAGTAGCACCTGTAAATCGAGGAACTCTTTAAAACAATAGGCACCATCAGGATTAGGAGGGAAAAAGTCACAAGAGTGGGCATTTGTTAAAGAGACAGCATATGGGAGAAGGCTGCAGAATGCCACTCACAAATCTCTGTAGAACATGTTAGACCAATAAAACAGAGCCAAGCCAACAGATAAAGCGAGGAGGAGAGTGACAGAGAAATATACACAAGAATATGTGCATACACCCTCACAATGAAAGATAAAACATTGTATACAAAGTCACACATATCTACAGTGATTTGGAAGGTCTCAAAATATACATTAGTTTTGCGTTCTCACTACATCATAAACATCTGGAGGGCAAGAACTGTCTTTTACATATAAATTTCTTTATGTTTCATGAATCTAGAAACTAACTCCGTTTTTATTAACACATCTATTTCTTTGATAATTAGTCGTTGATTGGAATGCTGCTTTAAAAAGCTCTGTGGGTGCAGATGAGCTATTTCTACCCTGCAAGCTCAAATCATCTCTCTACTAAGCCAGCATTCTGGTTCTGAGCACCTGAAAACTCCCATTCTCCTGTCCTCGGCCCCTGTTTCTTCCCTGCACTAAGCATCCTACTAGCTCTGCAGAAGCGGACAAAGAAAAGTCGATCTGTGCCGAACACTAATAAAGACCACATTTTCTCAACAAGATTGCATCCAGTAAATTGCGAGCCTGAGGGCAAAGTACAGAATGGGGGAGGCTTGTCAGCAAGGGAACATCTCACAGTTGGTAGCCAGTAGCCAGCCTGAGTAGACAAGAACATATTGCTGACCAGCAATACCATGCCCACCACACAGTCAGCCACAGAAATATCTTTTGCTACAAGTTTTTGTTTTGTTTTGTTTTACCTGTTAGTAGCATTATACAGCACTGACACTCTGAAAGCTCACGATCAGACACCTAGCTCTAATGCAGTTACAGAGGCTTGATGAAAGCATGGCCTGACAAAATACACAGTGCTCACAGCTTCCTGAAACGCATGCTGAAGAGTAAGGCATGCTTTGTTCTTTAATTTAATAACAACAGAATGTGTAGAACACCACCAACAATAACAACAACAATAACAATAGTTCCATGGTCCACTGAAATTATGGTGACCGTTCCACTGAATGTCAAGAGTGAAGCAGAACTTAACTAGTAGGAATGCTAGTTATAATCACTCCATTGCGTCCCTTCTGACGCCAGAGGTTAAAGCAATAAAATTACCGGGGTCAAACTGGTAAAGAAGGGAGACTGAGAGGCCCTTCTATGCTTCATAAAGTCCCTGTTCCAAATAGGTTTTACACACTATCCTCATGCCTGGTTTACAGGAAGAAGGCTTCTATTAATGGAGGGAAGACTGCCTGTTGTAATATTTTAATTTAAATTTTGCTCCATAGTCACCATCAAATGACACTGATTGTGCATTTACCATAGACTAAATGTTGAAACTGCAAAAATGAATAAGCTACATTCCCTTCCTCAAGGACCTTAGGGTTTAGCTGTAGAGACGGGCTAGACAAATACCAGAGAGAAGAATACAGAGCCACTTGTGCTAAATACTGAGCGAGTGGTATGGGCACTAAGCTCTGTGCACGCCTTTCCTGACCGCTCGCCAATGTACAACATTCATTCCCATCACCAGTTTCTTTCCTCCCTGATATCATAGTTACAGGGCTCATGTATCTCTCAACCTACCCTGTAATTCCTGCCTCCAATCACGTTCTCATCCTTCTGTTTCATGGCTGCCCATCTGTACAGTAAATTCCCTCCCTACTGTGCCCTGTGGATGGCCACGAAGCCTTGCCTGGTTATACTGCATGTAAGTGATCTTCTCTGCCTCTCTGAATTCCACGTGCACGGTTATAAATGGAAATAATAATAATAATACCTGCTTCATGAGCTAAAACGAGAAAAAATATGTAAAGCACTTAGAACAGTAACTAGCACATAGTAAATGCTCAGTAAATGTTAGCTATAATTATTATCGGTCACAGTTTATTGTCATTATATGTGGTAGATATGAGCAACTTAAAGAAAAAGAACTTGTCCTCTAGCCACTCAAGATTTAGTAGGATTGATAAGACAGGTCTTCATATAACTAGGATAAAGGACAGGGTATGTGAAAGATCCTGTAAATGTTTAAGAAAAGAGTAGGAGTTGAGATGGGAGAAGGAGGGCCTTACTTTGAGATTACTATGGAGGGCTCTTAATGCTAGGAAAAGAAATATAAACTTTAACCTATGGATGCCGAAAAGTGACTGAAGGTGGTTAAAAGTCTATGAGTGTAGAGAGAAAGGAGTCAAGAGGTACCATGTACCATACTATCCTCCAGGAAGAAGAATTCTACTGAGGCTTGTGAGATGGATTGAATGGTGTGTGTGTGATGAGGGTGGGAAGTGAGGGGACCACAAAAGTGAAGAGACCAGCTAAGAGGTTATTAGAGCATTGCCAGGCAAGCCGATGCTGACCTGAACCAGGGTGGGGGGAGGAGCTGCAGTCATAAATAGGAAAGATCAGATCCTAGGACGACAAAGGAGTTCATACAACCTGGTCCATCTCTAAATGGTGGTGTGGGAGAGCAGTGGCGGGAATAAAGGTCAATGCCAAGTCTGAGTCTGGAAGGCGAAGACTCATCAATGAAGATGGGAAGCCTGGAGGATGTGGGTAGAGAAGAGTGGATGATGCAAATACTTAAATGATGTGTAGCTCTCCATTTTCAAAGCAAGCTCAAGGGTAAAGAAAGATGCAGAACTGGGACTCATGTAAATCAAGATGACAGTTGAATTAGACCCTCAGAGACCACTGGAAAGTAGGCAAACCCCCAGGATTGTAAAAGACAGTCACATTTCTAAAAATGTCATCCCTTCCAAACCTCCCTCCCACTAGGCCCTTTGTGGACAGACCCTTTAACAACCCACAAGATACATTAGCACCTATTTCTAATTACAGTATTAATAAATAGATGTTCCAAGGTTGCAAAAATGGAGTTTAGGTATAGTCGATGCCTAGAATAGGTTATGAAGTGAAATCAGACAAAATTAATATTTTTGACCCCTCAAATCAAATATTTCACAAAGACTACCTAACAGAAAAGTGTCAGGCTAAGAAGAGGGAAATCCTGTGCTCAGCCTTGATTTTCTCCAGAACTTCCAAGATCCACTTTATGCTAAAATTGCTTTTCTTTTCTAAATGAAAAACAGTTAAGAGCCCAGGGATTTATGCCAGGGATTCTGTATTAGATAATGCAGAAAGAATTTTGCTCTTTTGTTTTCCAACTTATAGGAGAAGACTGAACTCTTCTGTATTCTTCCAAAGAACAGAAACATTTAAGGGCTAGGGTAACTGTTACGACTCTCCGGATTTTATTGTGCTGTCTAGTACCTATAATGAGATAATTCCTCTATGGTAAACAATATCCAAAACAAAAGCCCTTCAGCAAGGATGAGAGGGGAAAAAACCAATTTATGAAAATACATGTAATTTTTCACACATACCCCAATACATTAAGCACATATTTTGCCATGGGCACCAAATTCAGTTTAATTAGAACAATACTCCTTCCTACATCTAAATATTTAGCTCCTACTCGGCTCATTGTGCTGCAATGTTCCCCTGTCCCCAAACGAAATTACGGCAAGCCAGTACCCTAGGACGAGTGCGTGACTTGCATACTGCATGGCTGTACAAAGCTAAGCCCCTTCTCATAAAAGGACAACAGACTTGGCCGCACTGCATGCTAACATCAAGTCACTGGATTTAATCCAGTTAAATACAAGCCTCAATTAGTAAGACATTTGCTATCCAGTTAAGGATGTGAATCTTGAGTTAATGACCTCTACGGACTATCTTATTTCTGTGTTTTGAAAGTTATAAAGCAAGAAAAGGAGCACAGTGTGGTGTGTGCAGGGAACGCATTGGTCCTGGGGATATCTCAAATATACCACCTTTTCTGGGACGCTGTCAGAAGACCAGAGACTCATCCATTGCAGCCAGTTGTCCCACTCTTCCGCATTCGTCGGGTAGTAGATGTAAACGTGGCCACAAAACGCAATGCCTTTTTTCACTAAAATGGAATCTGAGCAGTTTTCTTTCTAGAGGGGTTATAAAAATAAGCTTTTTATTGCTTGCATCTCCAAATTGCTTTATTTGGCATAGTGATGAAAAATGCTGGAATTTATATATAATGTAGCCACCAGATAAGAAAGCAGGAAAAGGAAAGGAACAGGGGATTAATTATCAGTCCTACAGAATGAACTTTACCCTGATAAGGTAATATAGTCCCTGTAGGCACAGAAGATGAAAAAAATTATAGCATGTCTAATACATAGACAGTTATCCATATTATATACAAATCAAAGCAGGCCGCACGCAGCAGCTACGGCTCAGATCTTCACAGAGCCACGGTGTATCATCATCATCAGAATGAAACAAGGCAGCTTGCTCTGGGGGTGCAGCAACACTGCTGACCAGGCCAGCAGACAAGAGGACGTCAAAAAGGCACATTTTTCTCTCAAGATGTGGCTGTATCAACAAGTTTACTGATTTACCTAGGAATATGGTCTCAGTGATTAATGATGAGGAATTCTACCATGACAACTAACTTATCCTTAATGCATCCTGCTCAAAAAACAGGCAGCAAAGAACCGCAGCACGTCTCCCTAGACAGTTTGTCAATTTCAGCTTCTCCACGGAATAGAAATAAGAGCTCACTAATGCCAACTGCAAGGGCCATGGCCCCTCTGGCCTTGACCTAATGTTAGCTATAAATGGATTGGACTCCCAGTAGATTGGGAAACTCACCCAAGTACAAGGCAGAATCTGTTTGAGGACTAAAAAAGAACCAAGCTGTGTCTTTTCGCCCAAGCATTCCTAAAGCCATGGGTCATGGAAGACCCTTGACCACAGTTGTGCCAAGCCATTCTGAAGACACCTAACAAACTTCTCCAGAGCATAGGAGGCAGGATCTTTTGAAGTACAAGGAAGGCCTGGGAACTCCTAATAAAAAGAAATAATAAATAACAGGAGTATTAATTCAGCCAACATCAAGCGTTTGGCTCTAGGAAATTTTTCCCCTCAAGACTTGAGCTTAAAGAGAATACCAAGATAAACCCTATTTTTACCTCTTGGAGGGAAATAGATTTTTAAAAAGGAGACAAAGATATCTTCAAAACAATTCTGAAATATTTTTTACCAATTTCTTGTTATGAATTATGCATAAACTTATTTCAAAGTTGTTGAGCTTTTGAAAATCATTGTTATCCAGCTTAAGATTGTGAATGGCCACTGCCCGTTTCATCTGCCAAATAATAATGAAACTTGTTCTTCAAGGAAATCATTTAGTTCTAGGAAAGTTTAAAATGAGTCTGCTAAAAAAGATGGATCTTCAGATCCAGGGCAAACATGCAGTACAAGGCACACCTTAAGTGGAAATACATGAGCTGTCTATAACTACAGCGGTTTGCAATGAAACAGAGCTTAGTTCCTAATACAAAAAAGTGTTACTTTTCAGCTAAACAACTGACATGCAAAAGGTAAGTTAAAAGTCATAATACCGTATTTAATAGCTAACTGAAGAAAGAGACAAAACACCATGTCATTAACATTTAATCACGGAGTTAAATAACTGGTTCATTTTTTAGGTGTACTTCTACTTACAACACATTCTGAACTGGCTTTACAATGTACAACATGTAGCAAACACATACAAGTCATTCGTTTTGCAGTTTTACTGAAGCTGTTTAGTTTATCTGGATTCAGTAAGTTCCTTCTAGTTCCTTTCCTTCTAATTATTATTTTTTGGTAGGCTCTTAATAAAAATAAGAATTGATAAATAAGTATTGCTGATTACTGTGGGACAAGTACTATGGTGATATTTTAGATGGATTATCTCATGCTATCCTCACAATCATCCTACGGGATAGGTTCAGTGATTAACCTCATTTTGCACATGAGAAAACCGAGAGGTTAAGTAACGTGCCTAAGGAGCACAGCCGAGTGGGTGCCTAAGCCAGGATTCAAACCCACGTTCATCTATGCTATGGCCTAAGCCCTTAACTTCCAGAATATTATCTCATATGTACTTTCTAAGTATGATGACCTCTATACATGATCATGAAGAAATGTAAAAGGCCAGACACGGGACCTAACCTCAGTGTTCAAGTGCAAATCACAATACAAGAGGTATCTTAAGTTTTATTGAGGACACTATAGTTAGCAATCTGGGTTAACAATCACCACTGAGTTTCTATTTTAACACTAGAAAAAACATAGCCTAGAATGCCCGTGGACTTTGTTTTGTCATTCATTTCTAGGAAAATGTTGGTTATTTGCCCTCTGGGGATTTGTGAGGGGAAGACCAAGGGTTCTCCTAGGGATTGTTAGAGCTGACAAATGACCAAGGTAACTCTCCATGGAGACTGCATTTTGGGTTTCTAATCAATGCATCTTCATACACCAATCTCCTCCAGAGGTGAAAGCAGCAGAGACTAGAAGGGCTATGGATGAAGGGACAGTCAGTCAGGGTCGTGGCAATGATTTATATGGGAAAGAAGGGTCTATAAATGAGGATACCTTGGTATTAAAATGGAAAGGAAAACTAAGTGGGGTTAAGAAAGAATCTAGGTTGATAGCAAAATAGGGTCTTCCATAGAGCTCAGAAATTACTGGCCTTTAACATACACCAAGGCAAATGGCCCCATGAATCCATCTTCTGCCTTTCTGTGGGGTGAATTATATTCCACACGATATACTAAAGACAGCCATGAGCAGCTTTTATAGCTTTGACGAACGGCTTTTTAGTTTAGGTTGCATTAGGAGAACAAAACAAGTGGTCGTGAATCATAACATTTTATGGGTCTGCTGCTTCATATAGTTTTCTAAAATTAAGTCTCTAAATTATACTCCTCCCTCATTAGGAAAACAGTCCCAGAAAGAGGAAACCATTTTAGAGGCTATGCAAAAGAGGTGATGGCAGATCTGTGCTGGAGAGCCTGAAGTATAATTAAATTGATGGGTGCCGAGGAAGAAAGGATGTGGTGGGGGAAAGAAGGCATTTGCTGCCTAGGAACCGAGTGCCAGAAGACAGTGACTATAATCAGCTGGATGGAGTTCACTACCCATAAGCAAACAAAGTTCAGAGGTCAGCCATTTTCAAATTATAGAAGGCATATGAAGGAATGCAGCAAGGGGACACCACTCCTATGCAAAGCCAAAAGAGGAGGAGGGAAGGGAAGAGGTTCTAAGCAAATCAGTGTTTACTGAGTATTTTCCATCTACTGAGTGTTGTGTAAGACCCTAGAGAGTTTTAAAAGGCAGCATAAAAAATAAAATAAAGACCATACTCTCAAGGTAGTTACTACTATCCAGTTAGGGAGATAACAGACAAGAAAGAGAACAATGCAAGGCAGCATAAAATGTAATGCCAATTTTCCTGGAGGCTACTATAGCTACTCTAGATACTCAGGGCAAGGCAAGATCTGTGAAGAAGACTGGGCAAGGTCTGGGCAAGGCAACCCATCCGAACTCCCACAGCACCCAGTACCCCCATCTTAGCACCTACCATGCTACTATAAAGGCCCAACCTCTCCTGCATTCCCCCGCACCCCCGCCCCCGCCAGGGCCTGTAAGGTCTTTGAGAACAGAGGCCACGCCCACCTTGTTCTGTGTGGGATCTTCAGGGCCTCACACTCAATAAATATCTCTGGAATTGGACTGACTACAACCCAGGGAGGAGGACTGAGGAAAAGCTCTTAAAGGGGTTGGGTCTTGGACTAGCTCCCAAAGATGATGGAATTATTGAGGTGAAAGATGCATTCCAGGCAGGGCGACCTGCAGGAACCAGGAGGCTTGCGAGCACAGACCGTGTGTGCGCAGCGCGTAGGAAGGGAAGGTAAAGCAGGCAGACCATGGCCGCACTGATACGCGCTCGTAGTTGGAAGACTTTCTGCTCCTAGAAATGGGTCAATTATTTCATGGCCTAGAGATGATTTATTACGTTATTACTAACAGAAATAGATGTGAAGTATTTTAATACTACTCCTGCCAACGTTGCCCATTGCCAGAAGAAATCATTCCCATTCCCAGCACAAAATAGGGGGACAACAGGCAGGCCAGTCCTTTACTAGAATAACGCTCCTTCCTCCATTTCTCCTCAGTAGATTTTAATGTCAGTTTCACTGCTCCGGTTTACCAATTATTTAAAGGTTATCGTCAGTCAGACAAGGTTTGTTTAAAAAAAAAAAAAGAAAAAATACAGAGGAAGATAGTCTTCAAAAAAGAGTAAAGCTCATTCATACAAGTTTAGAGTCAATCACCAACCACAATTCCAAACGCTCAATTTCTCCTTCCCCATTTTCTCCTCACTAACAGTACACTCCAGTGTCCAATAAACATGGTCACTCGGATGAATTTTAAAAAAAAGTACATCTGAAAATAAATAAATAAATAAGAACATTTTTCTAACGCTTTAAAGGGATGGTGTAGGCTGTACATTAAAGTCAAAGGTTACATATTACTTCCTGCTTTAGTATTTTCCTGATTTCTTTTTAAAGGCATTTAGCTCAATAACTAAAGTTCTCCTATTTTCAATGCGTTTAAGTGGTTAACACAGGATTTTCTAAGTTCGTTCCTACTAAATGAACTGACCAAAGTCTTTACTTCCTAGTTAAATGGACTCTATCCAAGAGCGCCATGGAAGACAAAGAATCCAACTGGTTCAGTGGCTCAATCCAATGAAGCATTCACCCTCGGCCTCTGACAGCTCAATCTCAATGCTTCCTGACAGTATGAAGGATTGCTAATTTCTTACGCTCTCACCGGTGGTTCTTAAATGCTCACCAATGAACCAAATGTTGATCAGTCAATGCCAAGGAATCAGAAACCAAATTGCCAACCCCCTGATTTATAAAGTCCAAAGACTCAGGTTTAAAATCAGATCAAACACTTTAGAACTTACTAAAATGTTTTAATAGATGCCTTCACAGTGAAAACACTTGTGAACGCAATTTGTAATGTAAAGGAGAAAGGCTAATAATATTATAGCTCATAATATCTAACATTTGTTGTGCACTTACTCTGATAGGAACTGTTCAAAGTACTTCAGATGCATTAACTCATATACCCTCAGTGAAAACCCAATGAAATGGAACTTTTCTCTCCATTTTACAAGTAAGGAAACTGAGGTCCAGAGAGTTTACTAACTTGTTCAAGGTCACCTAGCTTGTAAGTGGTGAAGCCCGGGACCTTTGATAGAGGTTTACAGGCATAGTGTCTGTGATGCAAAGTGGTGTAAAATAAGGGGAAGCATTAGACTTGGACTAGAAATATGAAGAAAAATTAATATTCACTGAGTGACTACGTTTTCATATATTTCATTTAATCTTAAAACAAATACAAAGTGGGTATTCACAGCCTCAATTTGACAGATGAGGAAGCGGAGAAATTAACTAATTTGTCCAGGAGCACACAGGTGATTGTGGCTGAGCCCAGAGCTCATGACACCTGGTTGAAGCCCCACCCCCTGGCCACCGCAGCCCTCTAGTCACTTCCTTCCTGAGGGACAGAACTTGGCTCTTGGTGATCATGAATCTAGGCTAGGAGCCTAGCCTAGAGCCTGAAACCTTGACACTCAATACTTGCTTTCACTTAGTGATGTTAACTTCTCTGAGGCTCAACATTCTTCATCTATAAAATTATCACAGACATGGTTGTTGTAAGGAGAAAATGAAATAATTCCTTTTTGGGCCGGCCCTGTGGCTTGGTGGTTAAGTGCGCGCGCTGCGATGCTGGTGGCCCGGGTTCGGATCCCGGGTGCGCATCGAGGCGCCGCTTCTCCGTTCATCCTGGGGCCGAGTCCCACATGCAGCAACTAGAAGGATGTGCAGCTACGACATACAACTATCCACTGGGGCTTTGGGGGGAAAAAATAAAATAAATAAAATTTAAAAAAAAAAAAAAAAAAAGAAATAATTCCTTTTTTCTCCCCAGATTTATTGAGGTACGACTGACGAATACATACTGCATCTAGGTTGTACAATGTGATTTTTTAAAAGGTATACAACGTGGTGATTTAATATGCGTATACATTGTGAAATAATTACCACAATCAAGTTAATTAACACATTCATCACCTCCCATAGTTACTGAAATAATTTCTAAGAAAGCATCATGTACCCTCTAAGGCCATAGAGACATGTAAACTGTAAACGCATAGACAATAAGAAGCACAATTAGCTCTTAGATCTTCAGTTGTTCTTCTACGGGACATGGTATTTTAGATGTGTATAACTAATGTTTTTGAAAAATTAGCAAACAAAATTGTTACTAGCCCTATGCCCACTGAAGTTTATTTTGCATGTAGGGCAAATATAGATCATCCACTGTAATAAATATTCAACAAGAGGTAATATAATGCTATATTATAATCTTTTTCACACACACACACACACACACACAAAGGAGATCAAAGGGAGTTTCATTTTCCTTAGGCCACTAAACACCTATTAGCCATTTTGTTACAGCCCAGGGTGTTCAGCTTATATACAAAACTCATTACTGTATGCATTTTAAAAGGAATTTAAATCCAGTGACCCGACAATGGACACAATAATAAAACAAAATTCTCATTACCATGCTCTAAATAATAATATAAAAAAATTAAACTTCAGTAATATTTTAATGTTAAGACAAATGCCTGTTTTGAACCCAATCCGTGCCTCCTTAGGATTTCTAGTTGAAACAAACCCTAACTGGGGTAAAGCATACATTCTGGTAGTTCAATTTGTTATGTTCTGGATAGTGCCTGTCTTTATAGAACTACCTTTCTCCCCAATTAAGGAACAATTTTGCCAATCAGTTTTCCTGGCGACTCAGCCTCACAAAAGCAAGGGAAGGGAAGAAGCGGGGGTGTCAGGGAGGTTGCTGTACCTCCTGTCACATCACTGCTGATTAAAGAGGCTCCGAAAGAACAGAAGGAAAGTGCATTTCAAGAACAACAGAACCTTTCAGCGAAAGTACATTGGCCTAATTGAAAAGCAACTAGAAGCTGTTATTTTTATACCCCAAAATGCTGAATCATTCTTCAAACAATTTCACAGAATCAATAAAAGAGAAGTAGTTCTCTCCCGACCCCTTATCCTAACCATTGCCTGTTGAAATACTGCCTTTCCTTTTCTCTCCTGTCTAGATTTAGGGCCAAGTATCCAAAGAGAAGCAAGAACACATTGCGTTCTCTCAATTAAGAATGCCATGCCATGCAAGAAAAGGGCCTTGTATATCTTGCACCAAAGTTTTGTTCTGGAGTTTCTACATTGATATCTACAGCACTGATGACAAGGTTCTGGGGAATGTGACTTTAACACATGCCTCCATAGGGACTGTCTTACTGCTATTTTATTAGTAGTTGCTGTTATTCTATTGAAAGGTATCATGGAAGGAAGGAAGGGAGGGAGAAAAAAGGCAAGCCCAGATGCCTGGTTTAAAATCAGAAAAACAGGGTGGTCCTTTGAGATTTCCATGGTCTGGCCACACAGACATGCTGCACTGCACTGCCAGCGCTCTAGTCACATGCCAGGGAGAAGTCCAAACATAGTGAATTGTACTTGAACAACACTACACTGGGTATCTGATGGACAGCTCAGAGCATCAGCCTGGCCAAATGGTTATTTGCTGCAGTGAAAGTGGGAGTAACCTCTAAGATTTGGCTAGAGAGAATTACTGAATTACGAATTGCTACAAATGCAAATCCCAATTATCTTTATAGAAGGAATAAAGAAACAATCAGAAGAATGGTTAATCCAACCATTCCTTTTTGGGATCTATATCATATATCAGGATAGAATTATTCACTCAATATATATTTATTGGGTAGCCCTAGTGGTCTAGAGTTAAGATTCTGTTCTCTCACCACTGCAGCCCGGGTTCGTTTCCCAATCAGGGAACCACACCACCCGTCTGTCGGTTGTCATACTGTGATGGCTGCATGTTGCTGTGATGCTGAAAGCTATGCCACCGGTATTTCAAATACCAGCAGGGTCACCATGGTGGACAGGTTTCAGCAGAGCTTCCAGACTCAGACAGACTAGGAAGAAAGACCTGGCCACCTACTTAGAAAAAATTGGCCATGAAAACCCTATGAATAGCAGCAAAGCGTTGTTTGATGTAGCGCCGGAAGGTGAGAGGATGACACAAAAAGACTGGGCAGGGTTCTGCTCTGCTGTCCACAGGGTTGCCGGAGTCGGAATCGACTCAATGGCACTAATATCAACAAATCTATTTATTGAGACCTACTATATGCCAGGTGCTCTTGTGGGTGTTGGGTGTATGACAATGAACAAGTCCGGGTCCCTGTCTTCATGGAGCTTACATTCTAAAGATGAAAGTCAAACCATGAAGAGACAATAACAAACACTATGTCAGGTGATGACCAGTGCTTTGAAAAATAGAGCAGGTTGAGGGGCGTTGGGAAGTACGGTGTATAGGAGGCTGATAATTTTATATAGGGTGGTCATCACATGGCGTGTGATGAAGTGACATTTGAGAAGAATCTGGAGGATGTGTGGGAGAGAGTCAAATGGATATCTGGGAGCAAGTGTTTTAGTTCCAGGCAAATGGAGCAATACAGCAAGGGCTCTGCAGGGAGAATGGGTTTGGTGTGTTCCAGAAACAGCAAGGAAGCTAGCTAGCACGGCCAGGAGTAAGAGATGGCGACAGAAAGAGACTGGCTCATCTTCTAGGAATTCATACTTAGAACCAAATAAAACAATACTTCCTGTCCAGAATACCAGGAGAAAAATTACATTTTATAGCAAATATTTCAAATGAACTACTAGGTTTTGCAACTTGAATTTTATGATTGCTTATTTTATATAATCAATAATCACCAACCCTCATGTCTATATAATCTAGATTTTTAAACTAGTTTATGCTAAAGAAGAGAACATTAAAGACAAAACAAACAAACAAAAATTACACTCAGGCACCACTTGTGATGCCTCCCTGACGTACCTGCCTCCATTTCTCTCCCTTGTCCCACTTCCCCAGGCAGTCAGGTACAGTGTCTTCCCTGTTCCTATAGACTCGCATGCATTCCCGTGTCACGGCACTCATCATGCTGCCCTGTGACTGTTTGACGCTTGTTTCCTTCCACTAGAGATTAAAAAAAAGTTTTATTTATTTACTGCAATGGCTTCTTAGTGCCTAAGAGCAGTTGGTGGAATGGAAGAATGGAGAGCTGGATAGGCGCTCAGCTTCCCTATCTTGACCTTACTCTCTGCCTCCACCCAGGAGGTAGAAGACTCAGGAGTAGACTCAATCCCAGTTGCCCTCCTCCCTCCTTGTCTTGTGCCCATTTACCTCACACTACTCCCCGCTTAGGATGAGCAGCATGTTGATTTTGCTTAAAAATGGCTTTTCAAGCTGACTGTTCTCAGGAAGAATTGAGAAATCCAAAGAAGCTTAAACATTTCTGAAGATGAAAGACAAGAGTGTTCTTTACTTACACATTTGCCTCTTTATAATACTGTTTACCTTTAAGAATGGGGGATGTTCCAGAGGAACACTGTATAGTAGAACTTTCTGTGATAATGGAAATGTTCTATATCTGTACTGTCCAATAGAGTAGCCGTTGGACATACGAGGCTATAGAGCACTTGACGTGTGGCTAGAGCGACTGAGGAAGTGAATTTTTAATTGTATTTAATTTTGCTTGGCTCAAATTCAAATAGTCATGTGGGGCTAAGTGGCTTCTGTGATGCACAGCACAGGACTAGAGCCTCCTATCATGGGGTCCTCTCTTTCAGACAGGTCAAAAGTGATTTGACTGTCAGTTCCCGGAGGGGCAGAGCCTCGGTCATGCTCACAGGCTGGAACAGTGCCTAGGAGGTTCTCAGCGAGCGTCTGTGGAATTACACACGCACACATGAACAGAGGGAAGGAGGGGTGGGGAGGGGAGGTCAGAGTTTGCAGAGGCCGGCTGTACTCACCATGGATATGCTGGCATTTTCTATACATGGTAGCTCTGAAATTCTGAGACACTTCCCATGGGAACGTTTTTCTGTGTGGACTCTACAACACATGACTGTGTTTGTTTTTTTAAACAGAATATTTTTAAATTAGAGAAGAACTTCTGTTATGTGAAAGCCGACTTGACAGAGTTGATCATTCTTGCTACAGACGGATGCAGGAAGTCTGACAGGATGGAAGCCACTCAGCTAATTCCTCTGCTTTCCCTAAAACATTTCAAAAGTCGGGCAATACTGTGCGGGAGGAATGAATTTTTTAACCTCCTTTGTGATTTTGAGTAGGAAATTAAAACCTGTACACAGGAAAAGAAAGAAGGCCTGATGTATTTGATCAGGGGTACTTTATGAGGATTTATTATCAGGTAGGAATATCAAATGAGAAACAGAAACAGCAGAGAAGCCCAATAAAACACCAACATTTGACAAAATAAAACAGACGCTGATGGGCTTGAGCTATTGATGGCTGAGGGATAAGGAAAATAAAAGGAGGAAATGAGAACAAATAAGATGGATGATGTAATTAAGAACTGAAAACAAGTAGAGAGGAAGAGAAATTTGAGCTCGTTGGCCATGTAGCTATTTCAACCTTTTTAAATATAAAGTAAAGCAGGTTTACAGTTTACGTATGTCATAAAAAATCCTATATTTAAATATCCAAACATCAAATTGGGTCCGTGGTGGGTTGAGGGTTTGCACAGACTGGCATCCCGCCTTCAGCAAACCAAAACATCTCCAAATATAATAGCGCAGATCACCTTCAGCTGCCTGACGTTAACTCTATATTGCTCCCCACTCCTTGTTCTCATCTGCTTGCCATCCAGAGGGCACAGGGCCCAACATGAAAGGATCACTATAGCAACCCAGGAAGCTCTTTTATTGCCGGCCTGGAGGAGGTTCTGCTGAGTGGAGCAGGACGATCCAGAGGGGAGAGCCACGAGGAGTGCCCACTGTCAAACCTTCCTAGAGATTCTTAACTGGAGGATGTGTGTTCCAGAAAATGATTAATGCCTTGAGGGAAAAAAAATGTTCTAATTGAACATACAGTAATTCTGAATTTTCTTTTTGTGTGACAGATAAGATATGATCGTTGAATTTCCTTCTCCAGAGGCTTTGTAGGAAAAAACCCTTTGTGGAAGCAATATCTTCGGTGTCTGAGAGATAGTCTTTTTATATGAAACAAATTCTGCATTGGGTTACTAAAAGCATCCACCTGCTTATCAATCTAAAAGCTGCATCTTTAAAGGTCACAAGTGAAGGAAAATCAGATAGACTCATTCTAATTCCTAGCAAACGGGAGCTCATTTCTCACCAATCCACCCTGCAGCGCTCAGTAGCATGACCTTTCACTTACAAAGAGAACAGCAGATTTCTGTCTCTCATGTGCTATCCTTCCTTCCTCTTCAGAAATTAAATGCTGTTTTGATATTATCATTACACACTTCCATAATATTCCACTGAAAGGACGTATAAATTAGCATTACTTTGCCCCAATGTCCAGCCAAATCTTCCCTCACAATCATTTTGGCCTGAAAAGGCATATTAATTAATAATAATAAAAGCAATTTAGTATACAGTACCATGGATTCAGAGAAATCTTATAAAACATGTGATCTGTAGCAGTGAGTGAATAAAAAATTAAAAATGAATATTTAATTGCATGTTCCTTTTTTAAATGTGGCCTGACAAATTCCGCTGGGAAAAGAATTCTAAGAGACTACAGAGCAGCCTTTCTTTGGCGTGTCTGAGAATACAGGTGTCTGAGTGACATTAGCAGGGAATCTGTACATTGGGAACCTATGGAAAACACACTGGGAGAAGAATTTCACGTCCAAGAGTAATGATGACCAGGCGCTTGTCTCGATTTCTTACTACCCACTGAAACAACAGCTGGAGGGGTCAGTGACCTGGTGTGATGGCAAAAACACTTATTTCTGAACAGTCGCAGACAGCCTTGTTCAAGTCTGAAGTCAAAGGATTCCAGATCCATGTATGCACGCCGAGATGGGAGTAAAAGGAACGTGGGCTATCCTGTTTACATTAAAATGGCCAGCAACTGTAAGACTATATCATTGAATTTTCAGAAGAAATTCTTTTTTGTAGCTTCATGCAGTAATTTCAGGCAATCTGAATTTAATTATAGCAAGTGTATTAAGTTTGTTAATAATATGCAAGGGAAAATGATTTAAATGGAAAACAAAAAGCAGTCAATTTTATTTCTACGTGCCTCAATTTCCCTAACATAAAAGAATGGAACTATATCACATCCCTGTCCAAGGCCAATTTAAATTCTATGTGGAAGCCAGAACAAATCAGATGCGTAATACATTTTAAATTAGTAACAATTAATAATTCAGAGACGACAAAGTTTCTTCTGAAATAATAATAATCTACACTTGTATAGCACATTATGGTGCACCGAGTACATTATCACATTTGACCCTCCCAGGAACCTGTGTGTTAGGCACAACAGACATTAGCATGTCCATTCTGTAGCTGAGGAAAATGAAACCAGGGGCAGCAGTTCAGCAACTGACATGCAAAAGATCACTCAAGGGGCAGCCAGAACTCAGAGCTGGGCAAATCTTGACATCCAGTGTTATTTCCACTACCCGGAAACAGGATTAACATTTGGTTAGAAATATTGTTTCCTTTTTGCACGTGTTGAATCAATATTGATATTCTAATTTAGGAGACAAGGACACCCCTTGCTATTTGCATATTGTAATAGCCTTCCGGATAATTATTGGATAGATCTTTTGAAAAAAGAAGCCACATGTTTACACTACTTCACTGCTTTTAGAAAAGTGGGGTACATGACATTTACCAATGCTGCAGCACAATTAGCTGTCATTTAAACTACTGTGAAGAAATAACATTTAAAAAGGAAAATAAGCAGAAAACTAAAATTTTCAATGACTTCTTTACAGCTAAAGGATTAAATATAACTATTCTGCCCTACAGAGACCTCACAAAATCTTTTAAAGATCTCAGGGGTTCTTATCTCTTATCCCACACCACATGAACAACAAAACTAACTTGTACTTAAAGTTTCTACCTGAAAGTCTCATCTAATCCAAAACCATTAATTTGAAGCAAACAAATAAATGTTATATTGTACTGCTCTGCAGTCAGTATTGCTGAATGAGAAAACTGTAGTAGTTTTGTGTCATCATCGCTTAAAAATGCTCATTATTATTGGCTACGGTGAGTTCTGTTATTACGCTGCTTAAGCTAAGAAACAGCCCAGGATTTTGCAGATTTCAATTACTAATCAACATATTCTAATTTAAGTCCTAATTTCAGGCATAGAAACAGAACAAAAAGCAAACCTTCTTTCTTCTAAACCATTAGACCAATTATTCTTCATAAATAACCTCTCAGATCAGACTCTATAATTAAGACAGGTAAATAAGAAAATCAAGATGGCACATCTTAAATTATTTCACAAGCACCAATAAGAGATCCAAGTATTGAGAAGGGACCATGACTTGCCAATGTCTGCTGTAGTTCAGTTTAGAGTAGCTGGTAGTACAGGCAATAACCAGGATGGTGTTCACACGGCTACTGGCAAGGAACATCATCAGAGCCAGACTGCCTCCTCAGATGCAGCCTCTACCACACCCCACTGAAGGCTCCTCACAGGGAATCTGAGCTGCCCTCCCAAGTCAGACATTTGCAAGGAGACGAGGCCTCGGCTTGTACCCCAGGGAAACCCAGCCTTCTCTCCATTGTTGTCTATACTCACTGCTTCCACTTCCTCATGGAACACTTCTTTCTTCAGTTCGTACAATTCTATTGCAACCAAATTATGGAAGCTACTCTCTTTTTTTTTTTTTTTAATTATTTATTTATTTATTTATTTTTTCCCCCCAAACCCCAGTAGATAGTTGCATGTCATAGTTGCACAGCCTTCCAGTTGCTGTACGTGGGACGCAGCCTCAGCATGGCCGGAGAAGCAATGCGCCGGTGCGCGCCCGGGATCCAAACCCGGGCCGCCAGCAGCGGAGCGCGCGCACCCAACCGCCAAGCCACAGGGCCGGCCCCGGAAGCTACTCTCTTGAAACAACTTCCTTTTGGGCACTACATCCAATGGCCTGTTCTCATCCATCTCAGTCTCATGCAGTATTTAACACTGTGCTGACCCATTCCCACCTCAAAACTCTTCCCTACTATCCTGGCCAACTTTTCTGGCTTTTGTACCCCCCTCCCCATTCCTCTCCTTCTTCCTGCCCACAAAATGTGGTTATTCCTCTGAGGGTCCTTATAAGTAATAAAGTAGAGGAGTCTCAGGCAACTATAAAACTTTCAACAAGTACTAACTCTTGCATAGAATTTTATCAGCTCAATGAGACACAATGCTTATTACTTAATAAATATAGTTTGCTTAGACACATTTTATCACAAATTTGCTATCAACTATTAATTATATATAGAAGACTCCCAAATCTCTCCCCAACATCCTTACACACTTCATGCACTCCCATGTCTACACTGATAACAGAGTTCTGGACATTTCCACCTGGATCAATGAGCATTCAATCAGTCTACAACAAAATCTATCAGACTGATCCATCGAGCTGTCCCTCCTTTTGGCCCCTCCATCACTGTTAAGGGCATCCTCTCTAGTCATCTGACTCTTCTCTTTTGCCATCAACTGCCCTGACTTTGTAAATTCTACATCCTGGAGGTCTTCATATCTATTCCCCATGTGTCTGCCCTTGTAAAAGCTCGCACTACCCCTTGGCTAGACTACTGTGATCTCCCAGTCTTCAGTCCCTCCCTTCTGCAATCCATATATACTTCTGCTATTTCCCCTTCTTAGATGTCCTGAATGACTTGTAGCTTTCTACTGAAGAAAATCCAAAGTTCCTAACGTGATACTGAAATCTCGAAAGGATCTGCTACAATCCACTTGTCCAGCATTATTTCTCATGATTACTCTCCCCTGGTTTCAGTCGAACTAGCCTACACCACCATTCTCTCAACAAGACTTGGGGTTTCCTGCTCCCACGCTGCATCTCATGCTGGTCCCTCTATTCAGAATACCTTTGACTATTACATTCTTCTATGTCACAAACCTTCCCCACTTGTCAATACCCAACCTAAGGGTTCTTCCTTTCATAAAGCCATTTTTTTTTTTAGGAAGATTGGCCCTGAGCCAATCTGTTGCCAATCTTCCTCTTTTTTTTTCTTTTTCCTCCCCAAAGCCCCCAGTACATAGTTGTATATCCTAGTTGTAGGTCCTTCTAGTTCTTCTACGTGGGAAACCACCTCAGCATGGCTTGATGAGCGGTGAGTAGGTCCATGTCCAGGATCCGAACCAGGGAACCCCAGGCCGCCAAGCGGAATGCGCAAACTTAACTGCTGCGCCACCAGGCCGGCCCTGCATAAAACCGTTTTTGATCAGCCCAACTAGAAGTGAGTTCTTCTACCACTGGAGTATCATACCACTTTCTGAGTATTTTCTTATCAAAATCGATACATAATGTTTCTCTGATAATGAATCTATACATATCTCATCTCTTTTTAGAGTAGAAGCAGTATCACATTTGAATCACACACAGTCTTACACATAATTGGTTTGTCTTAATAAGTATTTGACGAATTACTGAAGAAATCAGTGAATTAAATTCCTGACTTCCTACTGCCAATTTTTTTTTTAACAAATCAATGTTTAGCAGACTGCAGCATCTAGGTAGAACAAACTCCTTTTGTATCCAATAAATATCATGCTTCAAGTATTCCTAAAGCACACTCCCCTCCTCGCTATATAGTATTTGGCTTTGAAGAATAAATTAGCACAAGAGCTTCACTGGATATGCAATACAAAATTAGCTTCTCATAAAATGGTTTAGTTCAAGTTTATTAGAAAGCTCTCAGTTTTACTGGTTTGCTTTGCAGAAAATTTTGTGATCAGAATGGTAGAAAGCAGAGCTGCATTGACAGAACCGTCTAGGATCAGAGAGGCCTGGATGATGCAATTAAAAGGTGGACAGACAGGTAGACAGATGTTCAGCTGCATGATCAGGAACAAGATTGTATAAAAAGGCTTCTTTGATCATTAGAGATACTGCTATAATGAAGCCCTGGATACCTATTCGGTGTTTCTGCAGGCTCTCATCTCCAGCAGGTGTCTTACAGAGAAAATAAGGCAAACACAAACAGATCCACTGCCAGCTAGTCAAAGCTGCTTGGCATTTTTTCCTGTTGATTAAGCCACAAGTAAAATCATACATGTTGTGCTTCTGACACAGGCAGAGTATGCAGTTTGTGAATCTTTACAGAATATATCTTTCTGAAATATTTCAGCGTCCTTTACTCTGCTGAGATCAAGACACTAATATATATTCAATAGAGCATCCTATGTGATCCAAAACGTCCCCAAGGGCCAGGAACAGGACACAAACTGTAGGCACCAAAATGGATTTAAAAGTCAAACAAACTACGGGATGGTAAATTTGGAAAAAGACAGTAAATTGTGAACCAGTAGGCAGGACACTGGGGCTTAAGAATAACTAACTCTTGTTTATTTAGAAGATTGGAGAGCTGCACTAATGTGGATCGGCCAAAATGGCAGAGCTAAATGTCATTCATATTTGCCTCTGGAATGCACTGCATGGCCCCTTAGAAGTAACACTGGTTTCTCACTTCATTTCTGCATAGTTTAAAATGAGAGCAGATTCCCTGATCACACAGCAACTGACAGTGATGTAGGTGGTAATTAGGGATTCTTCTGGGAATAATAGCTGCTGTGAAGAATCCACATAGTAGAGACTTGAGCACAAGTCTCAGCACTGTTATTGACACTCTTTTGTGTTAGGCATACCAATTCTTTCCCTGTCTTTGGTTCCTCCTCTGACACACAGAAACAACTGTAACATTTGTGATTTGTCTGGGGGAGATTTTAGGAGTATAAACAAGATGCCAGGATGCTGCATTCCTCTCTTCAGAAGAAGCTACATGACTCATGATAGCATCATTTCTTACAGAACCTATTGACTGATTCTGGCTCTAGGGTTAGAGTGAGGAGGAGGAAGAGAAAGGGAAGAAGGCAGAGAGAGAAAGAGGAAGTGATCTAGTCACTAGACCTATTTTTACGGCTTGAGGCAGAGGTGGATGCCCCAGTACATCACACTTTTAAAGACAGACGGTCCTCTTTAACAACAATTTCTCCTTCTAGAGTCATCACTTCATCTTGTAAAAGACTTTAACTCCATATGTTCGTGAATCATTGATTCTGTTACATTTGTAAATGGCACAACTCTGAAAGATCTGATTGCACTACACCAGCATGGTGGGTCTTCGATGAGGAAATAGAGTGATACAACATTTTAAGTTACAGGTTGGAAAATCAGCTAAGACATCAGTGTTCTCCCATTTCCTTCTCTCCATTTTACATTTATAAAGCCCATTCTCAACACACTTTAATTAACCACTCAGTAGCACGTGGCTTTGGCTAAATATAGAAGAATGTCACAGAGCATGAGCCAAATGAGGAGCATGGCTGCACCCCTTTTCAGGTACAGTGGTTCTCTCTGCACTAGATTTCCGTGAGCAGCCCTTGTAACCACCACTTGAAATTTCAATATTACAGCCCAATCTGTGATGTTACCTGAACACTGGCAGGTCAGACTCTCTCAGAATACTAATATTAAGAAGATCACCATGACATCTGCCTACTGTAGGTAACAATGACCAACCATAAAGGTAATCTTAAATTGGGTTCTCTTTCAAGATATCACTAACTCAAATTGCTTTTGTCATAGTTCTTTTCAAAAAAATATTTTCAATTTAGAACTGGAAGGAAACATGAAAGAGTAGGCTTGACTGCCCGTGAAGTTCACTGCTATTGCAGTGCTAAATGGGCACAGGCTGGGAAGACAAATGAAATAAGACAAATGCACTCTCCCTTATGCTCAAGTACGGTATTTAATACAGTTGAACACTGCATTTATTTTTATCCTTGACAGGTCCAGAAATGGCCACTTACTTTATCTGCACCTGGGATATTCTCAAAAATATTTTTTCCTACCCCACAGGAGAACAAATCTTTTCCAGAGTTTATTAGCAGCAAAAATTGGTGAACACTATGTATGTACTTTTTCCCCCTTCAACCATCATTAAAGATAAAATATCAGTAACTCTCAATAAATTCTAGAAACAATGGCTGAAAATGAGTGAGAATGGCAAGCCCAGACACCAGCATGCATCATCATGGAAAAGTCCTTTAAAAGGTATTTCCTCTAAGTTAGGAGATATTTATACAGTCTATAGAATCCGAAAGTTGGACTGCTTTATCATTTTGAAATTCGTTCTTATATTCCTGCAGAGTTTTGCAGTTTGACCTATTTGTCTTAAGGTTGGACTGCATTATACATTCTTAAGAAGCAGAAGCAAGACGGAGATGGCCTTGAAAATCACCATCAACATTGTAATCAGTCTCTTTGATAGAGGTGATACAGAGCGCTGACACTTTAGCCGCCATTTTCCCTTAAAATGGTATTCTCATTCACTTGAAGACAGAAGCAGAGGCCCCTGCCTTGAATTTGCAATGTTTAAAAATGGGAGAAATACACTGTTTGATTCAATGTTCAAACATTAACAAAGTGCACTCAAGGAATCAAAATCAGAAAAAAGGAAAGAAAACTTAGTTTGTAGTAATCTTTCCATAAAGGCATCCAATATTCCTTCCTGATTGAAAACTGTGATTTCAGATTAGCTACTCCAAATGCATTATAAAGGGCAAATATAACATATTTTTCAGTTGATCCAGGCTAAATTAGGCTACAAACAGGGAAGTAAAATAAAATTAAAAAGCCACAACTACCTAAATAGGTACATAAAACTTGCAGTACTACTAGCTGCTCAATGATAATTATGAGTAACATTCCTAGAGACAAGTTATTGCAAGACAAGAACTTTCAGGGGGCTCCCTCGGCTAAATTATGGCAATAATTCCTATTCTTTTCATCATGAATGGTGTTACAAATAGAAAAAAAAAAAAACTCTTTTCATAGCTTTTAGGCTTTTAATACTCACATCCTCACTTTAAAAATGGATGCCATCATCTGTCTTTAGACAGGAATGTGTTTTCTAACCGGAGGGAAGGTCTAAGATGCTGTTTTGAAAAGGATCAAATTAAGGGATCAAAGAATTTAAACTATGATTTCTTGTTAGTATCTGGCTTCTTCCCTTTTTTTCATACCAATACAAGATGGATCTATTTCTTAAGCAAATATATCACACAAAACAAGTACTATCCAAATACCCTGAAGAAGAACTCTTCAAACAAAATTTTCAGGAGTAATATTCTTGAACTTGTACAGAGTGAATGCTCATATCTTTTATTCTCAATATATCTTAACAGCCTATATCTATTATGATTATATTAATGCAAAACTATAAGAAAGAAAGAGGAAAAGACAACGAGAACATGCAGGGGCTGCTTCCTCATAGTTTCTCCATGATTGTCATCGATTATGGCCGTTCTGAAGAAGTGAATACATGATTTAAAACCATTAAACACGCATGTAGGCTCTGATCATAAAATTACATTTATTCTCTCCAAGCTCAATTTAAGGTGGGCTCTAGACTGCGAAAGTTTTGAGAGGGGAGCTTCTCTAACTATCTATGAAGCACTAGCCTTTCCCTGGACAAAGCATTTTGCCCCCCTTTTCCCTGCAAATAGAATACTAGCACTTCCTTTATTGCTCATAGTTTCCTTCGCACTTCAGGGGATTTATACTGAATGGTGGCAGAAGAATCCCTAGTCTAAAGCAAAATTCGGTATTGATATTTAGGATGATTTGAGCATCAGTACATTAGAGTGAAAGTGGGGATGAAAGATTCTGGTTATTATTCCTAAAGCTGACTCACCCTCACAGAAGAGCCCACAGCTACTGAAAAGGGTTTTATTTTCAAAAAGAGAGACAGGATAGTGCGAGCTGACCATGGCTAATGGAAAAGCCCAGCTTCGGTTTCTGCGTGTAGCTGTATGACACAGCCCGGGGGAAATAAGCATGACAGTGATGAGACGTGGGTGTTAGGCAGTTGAGTCCAAAAGGCATTAATGGTTTCTAGCTGAACCACGAAGATGTTCAGCTCACTCCTCTCACCAGTCTTACCCAAAGTCAAAACAAAATGAAACAAACAAACAAAACCCTAGTCTACTAGGGTCTTTTGAGAGTACGTCTCAAATATCTGTGATCCTTTAAAAGATGTAACATCACATTATATCATTTAAAACTCACATGTAGACCTTACTGATAATACAACCCCAAGCCACTTTTCGTTGAGTAGTAAGACAGAATAATGCCTAAAAGCTTAAGTTTTAGACTTAGAAACTGGGCTCCAATCCTGGCTTCACTGTTTATTAGGATAACCTTGAATAAGTTACTTACTCTCTTCTCTGAGTCTTACTTGCCTCATCGAAAAAATTAAAATAAAATAAAAAAGTAAAAAAGAGAGATAATAGTACATACCCCATAACACTATGAGGATTAAATAGCAAATGCATTCAAATGCTTACCACATAACATGAGAGAGTTTTTGGGTTGATGCGACCATTCTATATCTTGATGACATGTATATATTTGTTAAAACTTGTAGAACTGTGCACAAAAAGGAAATCTTACAGCATGATAATTTCAAATAAAAATTTAAAAATATGTGTCTATACATATAAATTGCATTGGGCAAAGCATTCAGTAAACACAAACAAACAACAAAGAGCTTATCTCAGTGCCTTGTACATAATAAGCATTCCGATGTGGTTTTTGCTGCTAAAGATGCTGCTGTGGTTGTTATTAGCAGGCCAGGTAGAACACAAGTAACCCCAGGGTGGCAAAAAGAAAGGGGGCAATGGTAGACCCAGGTAAGGTTCGTGATGAAGGGGGATGGAGGGATGAAAAGTGAAATGGTGCTAAGCCAGCTTGTCACTGGGTTCCAGCTGGGAGCTAGGCTGTGTGTGAGTGGGAGAATGCTGCCATCTCTGTGCTGCTCCCAGGTTAGGAAGACGACACATTACCAGGTGCAATTACAAGATGCCAGGAAAAAAAGGGAAGAAAAAGAGCAGCAATTTCTGCTGCTAGACATGAAAACAAACCAACTGAGAAAAGTGCTTCGATGAGCAGAGCGTATACTGCTGGGTGTGTGGGCTGGATTCTACCTCATCCTCTGAAAGGGAGGGGATGAGTAATCTTGCAGGTTCAGACTCAGATGGGTGCGGCACAGAAAAGCCAGCCAAGTGTACATTCTATTCTTGATAACCTTAAATTCTGTTCTCCTTTTTAGTGTCAAGTTGGAAAGAGAAATTTTTAAGGAGGCAAAGGATATGGGAAAAAATTCAATACCAGATAACAGTATGCATAAAATCACTGAGACTTTCTATAACTGCATTTTAAAAAATGATGTTTTTGCTCAAGTGCCAGTAAGCCATCGGCTGCCACAGACCACATAACGTGTTGACACTCCCCAATGGGCAAGCAGATGACAGGAATGTACTTATTTGTTGTAAAAATGTGTTCCCTCTCAATACGCAAGTCTATTTTTCTTCTTGCAATAAACTACATTTGTTTGATGCGGTATCTGATAGTTTTATAGTGTTTGTTCACATACTCACTAATTTGCAAGATTGGGTAATTTGCAATCGGTCTCACAGGTCATTAGTGCAAATTAACAGCGTTTTGTAAAAGATAAAGCAAGAAAAACTAACACTTTGTCATAGTGCACAGTTAAGCATCATATTTCAGTTCAGGAATTTGACACCTTGTATTCATTCTTCCATAGGAGAAAAAGTGGCTTTCACCACCACCACTGGCAGGAAGGGGGAAAGCATTAATGAGAGAGATTCTAGCCCACCTCTTTAATCTCCAGGTTATCGTATATTTTGGAAATATACAACTGTATTAACATCCCTTCCTGGCACTTGTCCACTTTAAACAGTTTATTTATACTTGAACCTGAAAAGAAGGCATAAAGGCCTCCTTCCTACACAGTCCCCTAGGCTTTCTTTTTGGCATGGAAAGCACACACGTTTTTGCAAAATTACTCAATGTATATAGCTGCATTCTACAGTTTTCATTAAGAATTCAAGATATGAAAACTGTTGGCTTCCATAGGAAGGTGACCAAATCTACAGGGATATTATGTACAAACAGTCTGGTTAGAATAATAAATGCTGCATGTGCTTTATAATGTTAGACATGTGCAACATGGATTCATTTGTGATCTGAGTCTCAGATTTTTAAAAACGGATCCTTGCTTGCCTTGAGATAAACTTAAGTAAATAATGTTTGCCATCAATTCCAAATGAAGAATGACAGTTAAATTTTATAATCATCTTCACAGCTTCAGGACTTACTTTATATTTTCTCAGGCTCATGACCCAAAGGTTGCCATAGCAACTAGGAAATCCTACTTTATCGAGCGCTTACATTTACATTCCTTGCAGCAGCTTCCCTTTATGAATTAAATCCATCACGGTTTTCTATTCTCAAAATAAAAAGTTCTTAGGATTATCTTCCAGAAACAAGGATCAAATGCTTTGATAGAAATACACTATGCAAAAGTTAATTCAATGGTGGTTTTCTTTAGGAAGAGATATATAACTAAGGCATAATAAACAGCTTATGTCCAAACTTCCTGGCTTCAAAGAAAACTTAAATAGAGACATTGTGCTAAAAATGACACATCCACTACTTATGCATTTCATCTTAGAATTATCAAAGAAGTAATCTGATTGGATATCACACTTCAAACAGGTATGCAGACATACAAAAAATTAAAACTGCCTAAGATAAAACCTGGTTACATACACATATAAATATTAATAAAATGAATAATGAACAAATATATGTAAATTCACAATTCGAATAAGAAAAACAAAACAAATGACAAGCTTCACTTTATTAAGTCCCTATTTTCATACAGTCAGTTTTTGGCCTTGTTTCTGGAGTAGTCGAGTTACCTGGTAATATGAGATTACTGCCTTTGTGTTTATAACTGTGCACAAGAATTATGTAAACAATGGAAAAAAACTATCAACCTACTATCACTGATGAGAGATGGAGAGTAAAGGAAGGACTACTCCTGTTAGTTGGTGCTATTAATCCACGACTGCATAGACTGTCTCACCATGCAAGAAATAGAAACTTAGAGAGGAGACACAGACCCTCAGATGGTGAAATAAGAACTCATTCAACTAAGTGAGAAACCGACTTCTGAGAGAGACACTGGAACCCAAATCACTTGGAGCCCTCAAGTCACTGCTTGACAAGTCCTTAATGGAGATGATGTCGAGATAGAAAAAAGTTAGATTCTAGCCTCATCTGCCATCTAACCCCCAGAAGGGCCAGAAGATTACCTAGACTTCCACTTGTGTGCTCTTTCCAGCTCCGACAAGTCTCTGATTATGTACGCAGACCTCAACCAGTTTGCATTATCAGAAAGAACTTTCTGCTCTTACTGGTTTCAACATGTATCCATCCAATTCTGTCTCTGAAATCCCTCTCATTTTCTGTGTTTGCAGTCCTCTTCTTCCTCTAGTCGGTTTTTGGTTTTTTGTCCTTTTGGTCTCTGCTTCTTATCCACACTTTGATTCTCAATCTTGTCTCTCCTCTCTAGCTTGGAGAGTCACAGCACAATGAGATAAAGGATAAACAGAGCACTGGCTGGCCACAATGGAAGAGGGATTCTTTAAAGTTCTATTAAAACCTAGTTCCTTCCACCACCACTAGTTCCCTCCCTTTTGTATCTTCTGCAGCTAACAGGGAACTGGCACCTTGACTTCAGATTTTTTTTAGATGGGCAACAGCCCAATTCTAAAGCATTCAAAGAGATGAAGCAGCAAGGGTGCCCGCAGTGCTTTATTTGTGACTCGTGCTAGAGCTGGAAACAGACTGGTCATTCATTTTAGGCTATTTAGTTCTTATCAAATTCTGTTAGAAGTGAAATAAAAGAATATGCAATAAAAGAAAAGGTTAAAACTTGCAAGCAAACTTTCAAGCAGTGTAATATCAAATTTCGATTAGATACAATTCCAACTCATTTTTCTATCCATCAAACCACTTTCAGCAATATGCATTATTTAACCTCAAAACTTTATTTAAGGTATATTTGTCGGGGGGAAACACACACACACGCACACACACACATATACATCACCTACTACTGCACCATTTTAAAGATTCTCATAGTCACTGACAGAAAACAGAATCCAGGAAAACATTTATTTGTGTATTGAACACAGTTCAAGAGAAAAGTCCTGTCATATGTTTTCTAGATTTCCTAATCATTGAGAATTAGGATCTAACATAAATTAGTGAGCAAGATGAACTGTCACAGGATTTTCTCCTCTAACCAACCAAAGCTTTAATACAAGGGAAATTTCTGGGAAGCTCTTTGATGAACATGACTCCACTATATTGTAATGAAATTCAAAAAGACACATCAATAGCCAGATATAGACATGCAAGAGTTTCAATTTCGTTAATGCACTTTTTATTCATTATTGGGCCTCAGTAAAAACCTGGTATCCAACTTATGGATGCATTGCTTAATTACTTATGCTTCACTTTTCAAAATGAGAAGTATTTACGTTGTCCATCAATACTTCATGTACAGTAGCAACCAAGATCGATGGAGTGAGTGAGTGATGCAGAGTCAGAACTGGTATCATGCTGTTGCATTAAAACAGTGGAGTATTTCAGGCCAATTAAATGCTTATTACAAGATATTTATAATGTATATTTTAAATGCTTTCCTTTCTGTTGATCTGGATTTCCATACTTGAGGGAAAATTTAATTTCCCACATTGCAGGGATATTTGTTATAGATGTGCCTCCAACCCATTAAAAGTATTTGCTGGTCATGCTTGCCTGGTAAAAACTTCAAGCAGAAGAAGTAAGCATGTATGATAACTAGAGCCTAGATAATTTTTTGATAATATAAATTTCCTTTGCAAAAAGCAACTTGAAAAGGTAAAATGCACCAGGTGGCCAGATTGTGAAAATCAGAAAATATCTTTCTCAAAGGGCCCTACCTTCCATCAGTAGGAAAGCCAAAAAAGCAGTGACTGTGTTTCCAATGAGACAAAAAATATAAACACAAAAGAATAAGGTCAGAAGCACATTTTAAAATGGATTTTCAACTATTTAAGCCAGAAAAAAATATGCTGAGGGCCAACTACCAGCATAACCTAATGCCAAAGTTGATGTGGATCCTTATGTTCTCCTTCAGCTCTCAGGACTAACGAGGTCCTAGGTACCCAGGTTCTTCCTGTCCTAGTGTTGCACATCAGTCTTTAAGTCTGCATATGGTGAGATTTTAATTAATGAGGTTAAAACTTGCAAGAAAAATCATTGGCATTTTTAGATTTAAAACTTAAAATGCATATTATCCTTCAAAATAGTTGCCCTGAAAAGCCATTTGCTTATTCAAGTAATGCTGCCATTGTCCCCACAGAGTTTGAACCACACCTTTTACCCTTCCCTTCCATGACAATGTGTCACACCCACATCCTGGTGTTTTATAACTACACCTACCTAGGCTTTCCTTTTTTTAAAGCCACACTACGCTGTCCACCTTAATAATGTGATTCCAAATGACTCTGAGCTGTTTCCAAATAAATCAAATTACCCCAAAGAATAAAGATCTGCTACTGCTAAGACTATTCAAATAAAATTCATAAAGGGAAATAGAAAAAAGATTTTGCTCAATGGCAGCCTCAATGAAATAAGTCTATATCACCTTCTAAAATGATTACTGTAAAAGATACAAAGTACGTATGTAATTTTTTTACCTACAAGAAGGTCTTTGTCCTTAACAGGTGAAAGTTCTAGACATCACAACAGAATGTTTCATTACTCTGGAGTGAAACATTCTACTGTCAGCTGAAGAAATCCAATGCTGTTTTCTAGAAGCAATTTTTGGGAAACACATGGTTGAAGTTCAGACATAAGAAGGGTTAAGTCATAGACAGCAGTAGATATGCTCTATATACAGAAACTGTAACCACTACTAATTCTAAATCTGTGTTTCCACTCACTAAATATATCAGAAAGCATTTAGATGAAGACCATGAAAGATAATTTCCATTTAGTACCAAGCTGACCTTTGCGGCCTGGATGGAAAATATTAGAATCTCAGAGTGAATTCTTTAACAAAGTAACCTATTCCATTTTTTATGCTTGGGTTTTCTTGTAGCAAGGTACAGGTGTCAATGGCACCAAAAAAACTTCTTTGCAGTTTGCACTATTCCTTTTATCATCAACTTTCATAAAATATAACTGTTACACATAATATAAATGCTAACACATCAATCTTTTACCTTTTGAATGAAATTCATTCATTCTTCTATTTATTCAATCAGCAAATATTTATTGAGGCACTGTGCTAGATATCAATATGGATGATGACTTACCTCTCTTAAGTTTAAATTATCTATATAGACAACGAGCATTGAATTAAGCTACATGTTACACAAAAAGTAGAGATTTGCTTCCACAACCTGGCAAGAAACATTTAAGCAAGGCGTAAACTATATTCACAATTTAGAATTAAATCAGAAATGCTCTGCTGAAACCAATAATTTTGGGTTTCAATTTTATTTTATCTTCTTTATTCTTATACCAGCTATAAATCATATCACTACCCATTCATTCTTCTAAGACATGGAAACATTTAAGTGAAGGTTCTGTTTATTCTTTCTCCAAACGAGTGACTAAATTTAAATAAAATGTTCTTGGGGTTAAAGGAACATGCCATTTCTTTTAAAGTTGTCAACCCTCTAAAAACGTTAAAAAAGGAAAACCAAAAGGAGGATTGTCAATGCATAGTTTTAAACATACAGATTAGCTTTAACCTATGGGCTTTTCAGTATACAACCCAAGAATTCTGTCGAAGTAAAAAACAGAATAAAAGAGTAGGTAAATGGGGGGGTGGGAGGGAGGGGTAAATCATGAAATATCAGTGCTCTTAAAATAGTTCATTTCCTTTCAGCTAGGCAGTTATGCCAATTCAATCACCCAGAGAAGTTCAATAAAGGATTTCAATCACTTCTTGTTTTCTTTTTACTTTTTGTCAATTAGGAAAAAGGAACTCACTTCTTACAAGTTATATAGACTTGAAATGGCAAGTTCAGGAATACCAAGCTTCTCTGGAAGCTTAGCAGTGAGGCTGCAGCTAATACAGAGTTGGCAACATGGACAACAGGCCGACGCTAGTTCTGGATCTACCCTCTGGCAGTGTGACTTGAGGCAAGCCACTCAGTCTCTCTATCCTCATCTGTAAATGGGGATAAAAACAGTATCTATCTCGAGCCAGCCCTGATGGCCTAGTGGCTAAAGTTCAGCACGCTCCGCTTTCGCAGCCCGGGCCTGGTTCCTGGGCATGGAACCACACCACCCGTCTGTCAGTAGCCATGCTCTAGTGGTGGCTCACATAGAATAATCGGAAGAACTTACAACGATACACAACTATATACTGGGGCTTTGTGTGTGTTTGTGGGGGGAGGGTGGGGGTAGAAAAAAGGAGGAATATTGGCAACAGATGTTAGCTTGGGGTGAATCTTCCCCTGCAAAAATAAAAATAGAAAAACAGTAGTATCTATCTCAACCAATTGTTGCTGCAAGGATTACTAAGCACTTCTATTTTCACGGTCTGGTGCTAAATTCTAGTGATACTCTGGAGAATAATCCCTAGCCTCAAGTTTATAAATGTAGTTATAGAGGGGAAGTAGATGCTGACATAGTTGTTTTCTGTGGCTGTGGTTATTGTTTAATATTTGAGGTGAGAACGTTAAATGCCAGATAGGATGCTTAAAATTAAAAAAAACAAACTTTGATAAATTCAATATTCAAGACATCTTAAGTTTCTCTACTATCTAAATGTTTATTTTAAATTCCTTTAAGGGGAAAAATAAAGTAGAGGAGAATCATATATGCACGATGGGAAAAGGCAAAAGAGGAAACTTATTCAAAAATAAAAGGCCAAGATTTACACCCCAGGAACTCCAGGGCTGGCAGAAAATGCCAGAGAAAAGGGGGAATTCCCAATTTATCTGGACTCATGATGAAGCTTTCCATATAATCACAGTTTCTTTCTTATTTATATCATATTGATGACAACGTTCTAAAAGTTTATATAGTACCTGCCCTTTTAAATATTTTGAGTAAAATAAAAAGATTTTCACCTTTACTGCTGATTCCGGTCACATCGGCATCCTGCTCAGTATCATCACTGAACTTTTCGTGCTACCTGCATCTAGCAGCATCCCCCACTCTGCACCTCTCAAACCTCAAGTTTTCTGGCTCCAACGTGTGGGGTTGGAGAAAAGATAACTAAGATAGGTAAGATTTTGTACAAGTTCTATAGGATTATAAAATTAAGAAATCATTCAGTCTTGGTGAAACCCTGGGGGCTTTTCTTTAAATAATCTGCGTATGTTTCGAGGCAAATACTTTGTGACATGTTTTATGGCAGCTCAAGAAGCCTTTCTGGTTTCCTCCCTACCCCTCAGCTGTGTTTCAGATAGCTGAGGTTATCTGATACATGACCTCCAAATAAGTGAGGTGGCACTCGACCATGTCACTAGATCCTAGAAAAAATAGAAAACACTCTCTTCAATAAAAGGTTGGCGGGGGATGGAGGGGCAGAAATTTCTTAAACACATTTCAGTTTCTGACCTAGAAATCCACTCTTGAAAATGAGGAAAAAGAATATTTGTAGGTAACATAAAAGTCTGTAGCATCTCATCATTTCACTGTGCTTTGAGCCAGCTCTCAGAACCATCTGATAGCAAGGGATTCTATTAGTTACCTGCATGATACACTGGAAAAACAAACAAGTGCCACTTTACATAGTTCAGCCAATTCACGATTTGACACCTCCATAAAGCACGGAGAAGGATGATCTTATTATGTCCTGTTTTCCATGACTGTGTAGACTCCACCTAACTTTCCGAAAGCCCTATCACAGTGATGGAGGATGCCACTCAATTACTTCTGTGGAAACAGTTCTATTTAAGAGCATAATGAGGTAAAACAACAATAAATAAATAATAGAAATTTAAAATATTTAATCAAGGAAGACCTCTGAGGAAAAGAACAAACCACAATCCTCATCACTGTCTTCCTGGCTAACGTTTGTTAGGAGCTTACCATGCGGGAGCCCCTGGGCCAAAACCTCCCGTTTGGTCCTCGCCAAGGTCCCTGAGGTAAGTCCACTATCACTTCAGCTTCACAGACGAGTAAACAGGCCTAGGGTGGGCGAGGAGCTTGCCAGTGCGGTCAGACACATGTCATGAGAGAAAAATCCCCCCTTTCCTCATGAAAAGCTTTTGTTTTTATAAGGTGAATAAAACAACAGTTTTATCATTTTAGACCAATATGCATGGTGTGTATTTTTTCTCGATTTTTAAGAAACGTTAGAGTAAGTGATCAGATGAGTAGAGAAGGGCGGCAAAAAGATTCCCTATATACAAAAAACATAAATGCCAGTTTTTCCAAACTTTGAGGGAGTGCCTTACATTAGCTTCCACCTACCGGCACAGGGATAAGATTTTCCAACTTTAAGATATTTATTCTTCCTGTAATTCATTCATCAACCATTTATTGAGTAGATGTGCCATGCAAACCTGAATAGAACACAGCTCCTTCCTGCAGGAAGCTCACAGTCTAGTACGGAAGACAGAAATGTAAACATAGAAATGTGACAGTGCAGTGACAGCCACATGAGATGCTATAATAAGTGAGCAAGGCAAGGTGGCAGTTGGTTAACTATCAGAAAAAAAATGATGTGTTTTTTGCTCCAATGCTACTTCATTCAAATTTCAGAGACTCTCTTTTTGGATAACTCCAATTTAACATGCCCTAGACATTAAGCACATTCACAAGACATTGAAAACAGATTAATATCACCACTAGATATGTGTGTTTTCTCCCCATCACCTTTAGCAAGTAGTTCTACTCCAAAGCACCTCATGTTTTGATCACTGGAGGGTTGGATGCTATATAAATATATTGCTGAAGTGTACTAATCCATTAATAGTAGCCTCAATATAGCTGAAATCACAGGACTATGAGCTTATAGTGGATCACACTCAGAAAACACTTCAAAAAATATCTACTCCTGTTTTATGCAGTTATCAATACTACAGCAACAAGATATATAAAAGAATAGTATATTTAAAATGAAAACTACCTTCTACATAAAACAAAGAGCATATATTGACCCTGGCTTGGAATACACCTAACTTATTTCTTACTCCTCCTTCACCAAAAATAAAAGCAAAACTCAAGGTGATTTGTGTCTGCGCAAAACCAAAACTGCCTGGTTGTGCTAATACTTAAAAAGTCAGTTGACTATCATCTAAATCCTACTTTAAAAATAACATTTATTGTACAACAAGAACTCTGACAATCACTTGTTTACGGTAAAGTAGCAGAGGAGACTAAAGCCAATCTCAATACCAGTTTAAATGTCTCAAAGATCTTGACATATTTCATCCTAAAGCATCAAGACATGGTTGGGAGTACAATTTCTCTAAACAATGTGAGCAGAAAATCAGACATTGCCTCTAAAATTTAATCAAGGTAGGGGAAAGTATGCTGTAGATCCTTGGAGGAAATATACTAGAAAAGCCAAAAGCAATAATATTGGCAACATTTCTCATGTCAACTCAACAACTGATTCTGAACAAAGATCCTGAATGGAAACCTAATTTTACATTAGGCAGTGACCATCTGTACATACTATACAATAATATTTGCAGACAACAGTGATTATGCCTTCTGGGTTTTCCTGAATAATGATTAGCATACCAACAGTATGTACAATATCTTCTCAAATGAAGAAAAAGAATACAAATCTACCAAAATGTCCCTATCCTACCATGCTTTCCAGAGACAAGAAAGTGGAAGGAAATGAAGCAAGCATTCAACTGTTGTAAAATAGCAAGTATTTGTCAGACAGATTTACGTTGTGATTTCAAAGTGTAAAATACACGTGTGCAAAGTACTGAGCCCTTGATATTGACCAGAAGGAGGTGCTCTAGATGTTCTGCCAATTATTACAGTTATTGTTATAAATAGCTTGAATCCCATGAGACTAAAGGGGGGAATGATCATGGTACATAGATAGTATTAGCTATTGTTGAAAGTCTAAGATCAACTGTGGGACTCTGCAAAACAAAGCTGACGGGCAGCTAATTGGTTAGGAAAGGCCTAAGGTCCGAGAGACTGCTAACTACCCACTGACCCATTCTCCCCTTCCTCCATGCAGATTGGCACAAAGCTGGCCTGCTACTCTGCATTTCCCAGCCTTCTCCACAGCTAGGCTGGCCAGGTGACTAAGTTCATTCCATTGTGAGCAGAACTGACAGGTGCCAGTTCTAGCCTAGTGCCTAAAGAGCAGGCTGCTCCTCCTCCACTCTTCCTTTCCCCTCCCAAGAGGCTGGAATGGGATGACCAGAATAACTCCAGAAGCAACACGCAGAAGGTGGCAGAACCACCTTTAGCCTAGGTCACTGAATGGCTGCGTGGAGCCAGGCTATCCACAGACCTGGGACACTCACCCTAGACTATTAAGTAAAAGAAATAAAATTTCTAAATATTCAAGTTCCCGCAAATTCAAAGCTTTCTATCCTCACTAATACAGTCTCGGAGAACTGCTAATAGTGATGCAAGAGTATTGATAAGAATATTATGGATAATGTTCTCAACGGACTCATCACAAGTGACCAGCTAATCTTCAAGGTCCATCAAGTGAGCCCACTGGAGCACTAGCGCCCCAAGATACCCCTGTACAAACACCACTACCTCGGGCGGCTGTAGACTCATAAGCACAGGGAAGGGCAGGAGTAGAAGCCATTCTCCTCAGGATTCTTGAATCGGAGCTCACTGGTAAATACTGCGTAAGGATAAGTGGGTGAACACTGGGGGAGAAAAGAGTTGTCAGGAACCACTAAGTAATTAAGTTAATGAGCTCAGGTCCCTATTATGCATCAACATAGTCACTTTTCCTTCTCATCCCTAGTAAATTATTTCCCCTATGAATGTAAAAAGTTTGTACACACAAAATAATTGCCCCTGCCCTTCCCCTTCAAAGGATATGCCTCACTATAATTGATACAAGGGAGCCTCACTAATTTTTAAGAAACATGAGCAAGGTGGACAAGTGAGCCCTTGGAGTTAACAGTCTAAGACAAGAGTATGGTTGTGTGGAAAGTGTTCATTCCCCATTCACTTATGAAAGATTTATTGAAGTGCCTCCCAGGTACTGTGCTGGATGCCACGGATATGGTAGGAGGCAGAGTGCACATAATTCCTGTGCTCAGGAACTACTAATAGTGGAATTCCTGCAGCCAGCCCGTATGACAGACACAGCACCAGGGGAACACGCACAGTAAACAAACACACCCACCAAGCAATCCTCTCGAACGCTGCCAGGAGAAAGACCGACTGTAAAGAGGATTGCGTTTCATAGGCAAAGTGACCACAGGAAAACAAATAACTCTAAAGCTAAATCAATTTTGACCATGACATATTGGCATCTAGAAGAAATGGCCACTTTGAGTGAGCACTTGTTTCGTAAATGAGGGGAGGAAGTTCATGAAATTTCAACCAAGCAACTGGGATGTAAATTGTGACCAGATTCAGAGCTGACACGTTAAACAGTTTAATTTAGGTACAGCTCTCAGCAGTGCTGGGCATATGCAAGAGAAACAGATGCCCTGAATCATTTCAAAGTACGTTCCTGTCAGAAACGTCCTTTGTGACACTAAAATCAATTTCCTACGCCTTTACTAACTGTTCTACCAAAAGAAAAAGGGGGGAGGAGGGAAAAAAGGATTCTTTTAATCGAATGTCTTCCCACTGAGGCAAAATTAAGCCCAAACCTATTACACAATACAAATTTATGTTCAATTTTTATAATTAGTGTTGCTTTGATAGAAAGGATGGCAATAGGACAGGATGAGACACGATCTATTTTCACTGTGGAGAACTATCAAGTTTTTGACATGTCCTGAGGAAATGAGGGAAACCCGACAAGAGCTGTTACGTGAAAAAGTGAGACTCCGACTCTTGTTCAAACTAGCCCAGAAAACTGCATGACAAGATTCTGTTTTACTTGGGAATTTCGACTACTTATCCAAACGTAGAAATTGCTTCCCCCTGTTCCTTGCAGATTGTTAAATTCACATGACCACCTCTCTAAGAATCTGCAGCACATCTTTATGTATACTTCATGGATGCCTATAGAGTTGGCTTGGAAATTCAATTAAACTCAAGCCTCATCTGTTTAGCCACAAAAAAAAAAAAAAAAAAAAAAAACCAAATCAAAACACCAAACAAAACAAAAATGGGAACTCATACTGAATATCTAAATACTGCAGCATGTCGCATCTCTCTTAGAGGAAAAAGTTCCCTAGTCCCCCTACCTCGAGCAACACCAATTACAGACACAATTGTTACCTTTTTTCCTATTTTAGTTATCTTGACCTACCACAAAAACCCACACTCTAGCTAAAAACAGAATAAGTAATAATACAATGCAATTTTCGTTAGGCTGGGAGGGTGTTTTCCAGCACAAGTCTCTCTGCTTGCTTCCCAATGTTGATTTAATGCAAAGCCACACCAGCTCCTCCTGCACCCAGACATTCTGTGAAGAGAATGCCTGGAAAGTCACATGCCACCAGAACCCAAATCATTTTGCTAGCCATGGCCAAGCCTGAGAATAACCTTCATCTTTCAAAGGGAAGTTGTCATTTATTGGACTGAGATACATGTGTATGTGTGTGTGTGTATACAAATGCTCAATATGTGAGGTTTTTCAAGTCATTTGGCTTTCAGGGACTCACCCCTACCACTTGGGACCAGCAAGCTAACTTGTATCCTAGAATGTCTGATCACGATCAAGTTAGCCAGAAAAATCTCCACAGAGACTTACCTACGGATAATGAGAAAAGGAGTTCATCTTGGGAGAGCAAATGACTCAGTAGCCCAGCGAGCATTTTAACATCAGAACAAGGCTCTGTTCACACCTAAGCTTGCTGACAGTTTTCATTCTCTCCGTGACAGCAAAAGAGGGGAAAAGGAAGAGGCAGAGGTTTGGGCCCTAGAGTGTAATAGTTCTGAGGCAGAATCCCGATCCTTTCCATTTGGCACCTCCTTTTGCTTTATAAAGCCAAGAGGAGACAGAGGTATCAAAAGCAGCATTAAGCAAATGTAGGGAATCTTACCCAGACACGTGGAGCAAAAACTCATCCTGAAAATGTATAGTGGGCCGGCCCCGTGGCTTAGCGGTTAAGTGCGCGCGCTCCGCTACTGGCGGCCCGGGTTCGGATCCCGGGCGCGCACCGACGCACCGCTTCTCCGGCCATGCTGAGGTCAAGTCCCACATACAGCAACTAGAAGGATGTGCAACTATGACATTCAACTATCTACTGGGGCTTTGGGGGAAACAAAGGAGGAGGATTGGCAATAGATGTTAGCTCAGAGCCAGTCTTCCTCAGCAAAAAGAGGAGGATTGGCGTGGATGTTAGCTCAGGGCTGATCTTCCTCACACACACACACACAAAAAAAAGTATAGTGTTGCCATGAACAGTCATTTTGAGCTGATATCGAGAAAACAGTTATGTCCCTTTAGTGAGGATAGCTGTTTGACTTGATGTACCGACACAAACTCCGATGCTCTATCCTTAGGGCCCTGAAGAGAAGATTTAGTATACTGGACATCTAGAGAAGTCATGCTTAAGTTCCTTGGAAGCATTCTACTAACATCTTTCACAAGAAATAAAACTGACTATATAGCAAGATAAAGCGAGAAAAAATGCAACATGCTATACTGACTTCCCAGTCAGCAAAAGTTAATGAGTTGCAGATCACGAGCATCTCAATGTAAAACCACAGTGTGTGCATGTTATGAAATTACTCTACAAAAGATTGCTTAAGCAAATTTACAATGAAAAACAACATCAAAACACCAAGGAAGGGGAATGAATATAAATACGAAGCACATTTAAACACCTAGGATGTCTTATTTTAAGAAGAAGAAAAAAAGGATCCTCAACCTTCAGCAATGACTTTTTCAAACTACAAAGCAAGATCAGATAAGCATCCAGGTCGTCTTCATAACAATGTGTATTTTACACAGGCAAATAAGCCCAAGCACAGAAAACTGATATTCAGTTGCCCCTGCAGCCATGCAGACAGCATGCAAAAATCCATCCGTGGGCACTCTTCAAAGGGTTGAACTGAATACACAACACCTGGAGATGAACAAGAAAAATTTAAATGGGGCCCGTGGGTCTCTAAAGAGCAGTTTTTAACTGGCCCATAAGCTAATAAGAGCGGTTATAAACTGTGAACAACCAATGCCCTACCAGGAGGAACATTTATCACACTAACACACCTAGAAAGTGGAGAGGGCGCATCCACATGCTCTCTGTAGTTTCTATTAGAATGTTAATTGTTCAAACTGAAGAAAAGGAGACATAAGGAATGGCTTTTACCATCATGTGTTAAGTTTATTTTTGTTCTTCTGACCAGTTCCCAAGGGGCAGGAGGCTAATGACTGTTCTTCATCATCAACTGCAAAGGATATTTACATCCATCCTGTAACCATGACAGCTGTGTCACTAATTCCCTAACTGCCTCCACCATGTGAACCAATCATCTGGCATGAAGCTGCAAGATGGAGTGCCCTGCAGTCATTATTCACCAAGCACTTTCATTAACAAACTGCCCTTAATTACAGCGGTAATTGCAAAATTATTTCATAGCAGCAATTATTTTTCTCAGCCAATCCAGCCTATTTAAGTAGGACATTGCCTATGAAAATGGCAAAAGGCCAAGTAATCTATGACCAAAGATATGTTTTAATTGTACTACAAACTTAGTTTCAAAATATTGCATCAGAGGGCTTTGAAATTATATTATACATCCCATTACGCACTCCATACACACACACACCAATAAAGCTCACCTTCTCTACTTTATTTTAATTTGGAAGCAAAATGCATTCATAACTTTCACATTAAGTACCTAAACTAATGCTATTGTCTAGCAAAGTAAAAATAATGAGTTTCTAGATCTAAATCTATACTTTGAGAATTGCTGAACACACTAAGCCATCCATTAGAGAGACATCAACTCCCCCAACCCGACCCATTCCTTTCACTCAAGAGCCCTTTGTTCTTTCACGTTTATACACTTAGATACCCAACTACGATAGGGAGTGCTGGTATATCTATCTATCTGTTGGCCTCATAAACACAATCACAAAGGAGTTTCCAGAAATCACACCTTGACATTCAAAATTATAGACTGAAATACATCTATGCTTAATTTCCTCATGTTTCAACTTGAGAATTCTTCAACATTTATCCTGAGGATGAAACTAGAGTCACAATGTCCTATTTGGAGAATGGAGAGTTTTCAATGAAGTTAGAGAATAAGAAATGCATGATTTGGAGAGACTAGGGAGGTGTGGTAGAATCAAGATAAAGCTGTTAATACTGCAGTCAGATTATATAAAGACTTGAATACCATTCTGAGGAGTTTGGATGTTATCTGGTGGATAGTGAAGTCCTGTTGAAGGCAAAGGATGAAGACAGCTTGAATTCAGATAGTGGCAATGAACATGGAGGGACAGAGTTGAGAAATCCATGAACAATTTTGCAGGTAGAATTATACGTGGTGACTGTTGGGTATAGACAGCAATAAAGAGTTATTCAGAGATTGCTGTGAGGTTTCTAGCTTGTGAGAATAGGTAGGTGGTGAGCTAGGGAATGCAATAAAGATCTGTCATACATTTGAACATTTTAAGTTTTAAGTACCTATAGCATATTAACCTAGAGATATTAAGAAAGTAGTTAGAAAGAATAATAATTAACATTTATTGCTTGCTTATCATATGCCAGGCAATTTGCTAAATGCATTACATTTATTAACTTGCTTGATACTCAAAACAATAGGATCTGTGAATTACGCCCTATTTCGACAACCATATTTAAAGACAAGGAAGCTGAGAGTCAATGATGTTAAATTGCCCAAGGTCACTACGGCAGAGTATGCTAGTTGCTTAGCAAATATCCATTCCTCCCTCCGTCCTCGGTAACAGAACCCTTCGTTTTTAGCTGTCCATGGTAAAGATAACATTTTCTACCTCCCTCACATCTAGGTCATGTGCCGTAAGTACAAGTGTTGTGTGGCTTGGAAAAGAAACTAGCTCTGGCGGGAGAAGCTCTTCTTTGTCTTTCCTGCTACCTAAGAGGCAGTGGCGCTAGCTCGCTAAAGCTCCAGGGGTCATCTTGGACTATGACATGACTTCCAGGATGGAAGTCACCAACTGGGGATGGTGAAGCAGAAAGAAAGAAGTTGGCTGAGTTCCTGAAGACTGGGTGGAGGCTCTGAATTGTCTGCCCATCTCCAGACTTCTTGTAGGTGACAAAATAAGCTAGTGTTCAAACCACTATTTTGGGAGTCGCTTTTAGAGCCAAAAGGAATTCCTAAATGATACAGTCACACAGCTAGTAAGTAGCACAGTCAGGATTTCAAGGCAAGTCTTTCTGATTCTAAATCAGAAATAAATTCTAAATCTTAACACAAGGACTAGACTGCTCAGGAGAGATTGAGGCTATAGGTGCAGATTGTCTATTATTGGTGTATGCACATCTTGACAGATTTCACTACTTCCTCTAACACAAAAATAAGGCAAAATATACAGCATCACTGTAAAAGGGAAGTATTATCATTAGATAAACAATCTGGATGATACAGAGTTAACATATTACCAATTTTAGAGAACTAAAATAAATAATTCTAACATCCCTAAAATTATTAGGCATAATTTTATCTTCCTGTTGAGGTCTCATTTTGGGGTCCTGTAGAATATTTTTATTAAACAGAGCTACAAAAGAATTCTTCTCTAAATTTTAATTAGAGGAAAATCAAGTTCTGTAAAGAAATGAAATACCAATAATTTTGCAATAAAATATGTTTCCACATAAAAATAATTTGCAATTTCTCCTGTCAAAATCATTAATAATTTATAGGCTACAATCAGTTATTATGTTGGATTTCTTATGCAGGTAGATGTTTATAGATATTTCCCTATATTACACACTGGTGAATATTCATTACAAGGTTAATAATCTTTTATTCCTACAGGAAGAACTGCAAAATTAGTGTTTATACCTTCATTTTTATATCTTCAGTGCCTGAGTGTACTGGAGTTGGTGGGAATCCAGAAAAGAAATGCGTCATTTAATTAATTATAAAAGGTCTCCCAGCAGAATATCTGGAAGGATGATGTAGTTACGGGTTTTGTGGTGACGATACCCTTAAAAATCAAAGGAAACAGTTTCTTTATATAATTTAGAAAAAATTCAATATAAAATGTGAGCTTTTCCAAAGAGAAATTATATCCTCTTTGTTAAAATATTATTTTTGAAGTTCACAATTTAACTAGAATTCCAAATCTACTCTTTGTAGCGAGATGAGACAAATGGATTATTCTATCTAAAGCAACGATAGCTATATTTTAAAATACCCACATAGTTCATACTTTTAACAACATTACAGCCAGTAAGTGAATGTATTTCATTTTGATGATTTCACATATTGCATTAATGAGAAAAATCGAGGCATATTATCTTAGGATCTAAAATATTGTGTAATTACAAGTTTTATGCCAGCTTTCAAGTAATTCAGTTTTTCAAAGATAGTAGAGGGAAAAGAATCTGAGCTAGACAGATACGCTCTCCCTTAACAGTGAGAGAAAGTAATTCAACTTAACAATTTGGTTTTCTCCCTGAAGACCTGCGTGATCAGTGAGAAGCACTGGGTTAATTCCATATTCTCTCTGCTTACGTATGTTTTTAACATCCTCTGGAGTAAATATGCTGGCGGTAAGCAACACAGTACTTGGGGAAAAATGCATATCGTAGGACACTCTCTAGGCTCTCCATAGTGACTAACAGCAAACATAATAAAACAACCTGCCATTAATTCAGTGCTTCTCCATTTACCTATTCTTCTCTGAGCACTTTAAAACATTCAAATCATATTCCAGTGCATTCTTAACGTTTGACCCAGATTACACAAAAGAATACCAGGGTAATAAAAATCTTCATATGCTTTATATTGCAAATGTTGGAGAATAAAGATAGGCAGTAAACGACCACAACCATAATGCCATGGATTCCTCTTCCTAATACCGTAGTTCCAATAGTTGCTAACCACTAGAACTTCCTGTGGTATTCAGGTCCTGCTGTAAATTGTCCTCCAAGATTTTCTGACTACATTAATACCACGTGTTTGTCTTCCTAGTAATTTTGCCAACAGTGGTGTAACACTTTAGGCAAAGCATTCCATAGGGTTAGAGCTCTACTGGAGGGAACCGGAGGAATGCAATCATCACCCAGAAATGCACCATCTGCTGTGTCTTACTGCTTAATTAAACTAAAACTGGTAGGTTCTTAATTCTCACAGCTCATAAAAATAAAGGTCACAACAGAGTATTAGCATCATGCATCATCCACATAACATACAGTTGCTAAAGTATATTTTGCCAACCTATCACTCAAAAGACAAAGAAATACACCATCAACTGACGTCAAAGCATAGCATGATTCTACCCCTCTGATATCAGATCAATATACTGATAACAGTGCAACTGAACTGTCAGCCTGAGTGAACAGAAGGTTCAATTCTTGGCCATTGTTCTATACCTCTCTCCTATAGCACTTGCCAAAAAAATTCTTCCACACATTAGAATAAGACCACTTGTGAATTTGTTTGTTTGATCATTCATTCATTCTTCAACCATTTATCAAGGGCTTATACATGTGAGGCATTGTGTTTAGTTCTTTGGAAGATGCAAAGATGAATCAGACACAAACTCTAAGTATGTACAGCTGCTAATGACCCCACTCTCTCTAGATATACATGTATATATGTGTGTATATATAACAGCTTTATTGAGATATAATTCATACATAATACAATTCACCCACTTAAAGTATACAACTCAATGGTTTTTAGTATTCTTCACAGATTTGTGCAACTATCACCACTATCTAATTTCAGAACATTGACTTCATTCCAAAAATAGCTTCACACCCATTAGCAGCCACACCTGTTCTCCTCTTCCCCCAGCCCCTAATAGACCACTAATCTATTTTCTATCTCTATAGCTTTGCCTATTCTGGACGTTTCATATAAATGGCATCATATAATATGTTCATCTATGTTATATATAGCATGTATCAGTACCTCATTCTTTCTTGTTGCTGAATAATATTACATATATATATAATATATGTTTATCTATTCGTCAGTTGATGGACATTTGAGTTGTTTCCATTTTCTGGTTATTATGAATAATGCCGCTATAAAAATTCACGTACATGTTTTTGTGTGGACTTATGTTTTAATTCTCTTGGGTATACAGCCAGAAGTGAAATTGCTGGGTCATATGGTAACTCTATATTTAATTCTTGGAGAAACTGCCAAGCCGCACAATTTTACATTATTGGCTGTACTATTTTACATTACCACTAACAATGTATGAAGATTCCAATTTCTCTACATCTTTGTCAACACTTATTATTGTCTGTATTTTTTTATTTTAGTTATCCTAGTGGATGTGAAGTAGTATTTCATCGTGGTTTTGATTTTAATTTCTCTAGTGACTAATGAAGTTGAACATCTTTTCATGTGCTTATTGGTCATTTGTATATCTTATTTGGAGAGAGACACTATATATTTTGAGGAACTTTTAATCAACCATTTGTAGAATTATATGAAGTGTTATATTTGTAATCTTCCAGCGCCAATACGTGACATTTCCCAACAAACAACTAATATATTTTCTATCTCTAAAGTCTCTTTTGATGCTTAAATCAAAACACTAGCACAAATGTCCAAAAACAGACAGTCTTGAAATTCCATAGCCTAATTTAACTGGGGGGAGGGGTGAGTGAGTGGGTGAAATTTCCCTTGTCTAGTTAGTTCTTTCTAGCCCAAATCTTTCCCAAATCTACTGGAAATCAACTAATAAGAATTTCTGGGCCAGCCCCATGGCTTAGTGGTTAAGTGTGCACGCTCTGCTACTGGCGGCCCGGGTTCGGATTCCGGGCGCGCACCGACACACCGCTTCTCTGGCCATGCTGAGGCTGTGTCCCACATACAGCAACTAGAAGGTTGTGCAACTATAACATACAACTATCTACTGGGGCTTTGGGGGAGGGGGGGAAGGAGGAGGACTGGCAATAGATGTTAGCTCAGAGCTGGTCTTCCTCAGCAAAAAGAGGAGAATTAGCATGGATGTTAGCTCAGGGCTGATCTTCCTCACAAAAAAAAAAAAAAGAATTTCTGATGAAGATAGGTGACTTGGGAGTGGCTTAGTTATGGAAAATTCAAGAGGGTGAAATTATGGTGAGAAAGATGAAGCACAAATTCAGCTTCAGAACAAGAAAATTCAAGAAATGTTATGCAGGTAAAGCAACAGGACTCGACTGATTTGGATTTCAGTCGTGGAGAGGTTTTTAAGATAACTAAGAGTTATTTCCGAGGAAAGTGGATGAACTATGGTGTCATTAGCCCAGAAGAAGGGGTGGGGAGAATAAAATAAAACACAGACCCACTGAAGGAGGACTAGTTACGTGATTGCAGGTTTTGTTCTCTTTGAAGGTAAGAGATATGAAAAAGGAAAACATAAATGAGATCAATCCAATTTGGGCTACAATGGATTTGGTCTGGGATATGTGAGGTGGTGCTCCAGGGTAGAAGAGTGAGAAGCCGTGCAAAGAACCCAGCAGGATGCACAACCATGGAGCTGGGGAGAGGGTCTGGATTAGAGATGCTGTGGGAAAATAGGCTGCCGGCTGTCCAGACAGCCAAGAAAACAGCCCAACATTGTTCTCAACTCCTTTCAAAGCCAATCATTCTAGTTTGAAACAATGGGGAACTTAACTTAGTGATGTAGTTATGAGATACTGCTGAATAAAAATAATTGATTCTCTTACTGCACCCGTACGAATAACCACATCTCCCTTTAGACTTCTCTGAACTGAATCATGCACCCTAAACTTTCTTGGCTGTGCAGGTTTTCAACATTTCTCTCCAAATAAGGCAAATAAAAACAAAACAAATAAACATGATTATCAGGATGCCACGTTCTCTGCAAGAAACAAAAGAAGGCAACGTGAAGGCGTCAGCGGCAAGTACCTCTACATGCAATATACTCCAGGCCCCAATCGATAACTCCGTTCTCTGTTGTTGGTGTGTCTGCGGAAAAGGTGCATGACAGCAGAAACAGACAGAGACCTTAAAAAGCAATTAAGGGTGAAGAATTTCCTGCCAAACAGCTAGTACAGATGTAACCTTTTTTTCTACAGAGCTTAGCTTCATTCCATGGCCAAGAAGAAGCTTGATAAATACTACATGATGAACAAGCGATCAAATTTATAAAAACTAAAGATGAGGAATGACCAATGGGAGAACCCAGGTGCCATATGGAGAGAAGCTGAGCTGTTTTCTGTGCTTCCTGTTTCCTGTAGGTGGCGCCAAACTCCTTGAAGAGGAAAAACAGAGAAAGCAAAGTTAAAAAGCTGGTGTGTCTAGATTGAAGAGCTCAAGAATTTGCTCGTGAGTTGGCAATTTCTCTTTCAAGGCAGATTTTCTTCACTGGTATTGGCAAGCTTTAAATTCCAGAAGTGATTCACCTACATCACGTTATTTATGAGCTTCTTTTCTTCCCCTCTAAGTGCCCAGCCTCACATTAGCAGTATGACCATCTGCACTGCACAGCTCAACTGTGTCCATCATATAAATGGAAGGTTCGTTACAGCATCTATTAAAAGGATTTTCAAAGGTAAAATAGCATTTTAAAGCCATTAGGACCCCTTAAGTTAAGATCTATAGGAAAAGTAACAAAACTACTATTTACAACCATCAACCAGAAATAACTGTTTCTGGTACCCACAATAGCCACAGGTAACCAACAATAACTTGGATTCCCTTCTCAGAGGGCTCTCACATCCCTATATCCTTGAGATCTTTCAGGCCTTGGGGTAAAAGAGTGTCAATTTCCAGAAACACATCTCAGACATGCATCTCCTGGTGGCCCTGCTCCAGGAGGTGGCCGTGGATCAGATCTCAGTGAGTCCTCAATAAGGGCCCTTGCCAGAAAGAAGCAGTGGGGGGCAGCGGGGAGACAGGAGGGTTGGTCAAGTTAGAATAAAAGAAGGATGAAGAGAAAGGTGTGTGTCTCTGAGGGCATACAAAGGCAAGCGAGGATTAGATATTTTGTCCCAGGTTTTCACTATCATTCTCTAGATCCGATTTTTATAACAAACAAAACATTTCCTGCCAACCTCCTAAAATTTTTAAACAGCAGCAGCCAAGACTGACTTCCATTCAGCACAATTACATAAGACCAAGCAGTGCATTGCTCTCATGTTTGGAGCTTTGTTTTAAGCTCCCTCATTAATCTTTCAGTCTTTTCCCATCTCTGCCTGACTATAACTGCCCTGAATTTATCCAAGCCTGCAGTATGCCAGGCTCACTGGTGTCTACATCACCAAGAGCTGAGTACACATTCTACTCATGGGACTCTACACTCCCATCAGAAAGAACCAATCACAGCTTAGGAGAGGTAAACCTCTTTTTAATTGTATTCTATGATACTAACAGGCATTCATTACACATGGACCTTAAAACAAGATTTGCTCTTGGCTGCTCATAATTGTATTTCTACAGCAGTTTAAACCGTTGGCACCTGCGATTGCTAGCAGGCCTCAGCTAAGAATTTCTATTATCCCAGTTTCAAGGGTTACATTTAAAATAAAACTCAGAGGGGCAAAACATTACATACACACATATTTACACAAATTAAATACTATGCACAAGTCAATACCTTCTGCACACAAAACTACATTAAACTCAATTAGCCCTAAGCAAAACTACAGGAAGCAGGTTTTCTGTGAACCAATGGAGCTGTTCTGTATAATAAAGAATATAAAAGCAGCTAGATTACTGAGTTCTGCAGAACTGTCAATAAATGCTTTTAAAAAATCATTATCAATACTCATCTCTCAATTAATTAAGGTAAGTGAAATTAACATAAAATAATGCAATCCAAGGAATTTATACACACATAACCTCTGACTTTTGGATTCTAATAAAGAAGGGCTTTTTAAGCATGTATATGTTATCTCTGGGGCTTTTCCAGAACGATATTTCTAACTATGAGCCACAAAACAGTCACCAAAGTAAAGTACAATGTTCTTCTTATTATGGTTTTCTACTTGATTATGACCAAAATTAAATTATACAAATATTTCACTAAATATCTTCTCAAACCTTATAAATATTAATATGAACTCAATCTCCTATGTGCCCAGCATTTAAAAATCCATTTAAAAATCTTGGAAACTAATTTCAGATTTCCATCTAGAATACAAATTAGCAAGTCCTCATCCCAGCTCTGTTTTGCTCAGCACCCATATCTGCACATTTAGTCCCGAATGTCAGTTGGTAGCACTTAAAGATGATGAATATTAAAAGCATGCTTCTGCCTAACATATTAGAGTTTGGCAACCACTGAATTTGTCATAAGCTACGTTTTCAGGGAACAAACTACTGCCTTTAATACACCAAAGCATTCTGTAAATTCCCAAATTGTGAAAAGAGTACACAGAGGGTGGAATTTTACAATTAAATACATGAGCTGAGAGGACTGCACAAAATTAAACTCTTTTTTAAAACTTACCACCTTACAGTACCACTTGGCGATACTTTCCAGAGTATTTACTTAAGGACACATCTGAACAATGAATAACAATAATAACGCCAGGTACTATTAATTCAATAGTCATTATGTGCTAGGCGCTGAGATAATAAGCATTTTACATACACATGTGCTATCCTATCTACATGCCATCTTTACATTCTGTAAAGGAAAAAAAACCCATGTAGGGAAAAACCCAGTTCATCCCTACTGTGTTTCTCTCCTTTAAGTCTCTTTTACTCCTCACACAGAGCACCTCACTTCTGACACTTCTCATCGCCAAGTGTGTGAGGGTTTTCCCCACAACAGCAAGCAAGTCTCTGACACCACCTGGGTGTCCTATAATTTAACTCAGTTCTGACACTATCTACCCAAAGATAGCGTCAGTTCTCACAGTAAGGGCTCAGTCCCACAAGACTGTCCCCCACTCCCACTTCAGGCGCCAGTCACAAGCTCAGGTTATCACCTGCGCTTACGACCAAGTGGCTATAGATTGGAGGTGCCAAAGACCCCCTCCTCAGGCTCGATTAATTTGCTAGAGCGGCTCACAGAACTCAGGGAAACACTCTGTTTACCAGTTTATTAAAGGATAGGGTAAAGGATAGAGGTAAACAGCCAGATAAAGAGACACAGAGGGTGACGTATGGGAGGGTCCCAAGCACAGGAGCTTCCATCCCCGTGAAGTTGGGGCTTTACCTTCCTGGCACGTGGATGTGTTCACCAACCTGGAAGCTCTTCGAACCCCATACTATTGGGATTCTTATGGAGGCTTCCTCACATAGGCAGGATCAATCATTAACTCCATTTCTAGCCTCTCTCCCCTCTCTGGAGGATGCCAGAGGGGCTGCCATCCAAGCTTCTAATCATGGCTTGGTCTTTCTGGTGACCAGCCCCCATCCAGGAGCCCACCTAGAGTCGCCTCAGTCGAACAAAAGATGCTCCTAATGCTCTTATCACTTAGGAATTTACAAGGGTTTTAGGAGCTTTGTGTCAGGGATGGAGTCAAAGACAAATATTAGAACAAGAGATGCTCCTAGTGTTCTAATCACTTAGGAATTTACAAGGGTTTCAGGACTCTGTGCCAGGAACCAGGGGCAGAGACAATATATATATCTTCTATTATCTCACACATACATACTATCTTATTCGCATAATGCATGCTATCTTTACATCATCATATCAAATTTTCTACTTCATGAGGTAAGCAGTATTGCTATTCCCAGACGGGTTAGATGACTTATCTGAGGTCATAAGCAAATGAAAGGTAGAAATGGAATTCCAACTCAGGTCTCTCTCTCCAATCCCCTATACACCACTATGCAGCCAACCTTTCTGGCACAGAAAACCTCCTGAAGGGCTGACATCTGCTGGATACTGCGCACTCTACTGGGTCCAGAAGCTTAATACCTATTTATGTTATATTTGCATTAGGAAAGCCTTCTCATATACAAATCTTGTTTCTGCAAGGGTTCATTCATCCAGAAGACTGAACAAAAGTGTACCTTTGATTGGAATACATTAGAGATTATTTTTTTTTACTTAATTAAAAATGGCTTGTCGTGATCACCTACTTAGCATATGAAACACCAGCTGGTTTACTCTGTCACATCTCTGCACAACACACCTGTTGGTAACCAACTGCCTAGTCTAGAAGGTAGGAGCATATAGGAACTGGGATTGGGCTCTACAACCCGAGGTCAAAATACAGCGCTACTTCCTACCAGCCATGCAGCCAAGCCTCAACCTCCTCATCGTAAAACGAAGATGTTCGTACAGAGTTCATAGATTACTGAAGAGGTTAAATGAAATGACGTATGGAGAGTGGCAGACACATAGTAAGTACTCAATAAATGCTGGCTGTTGTCTTTCTTCAGGGTGTCAGATTTTACCAAAACATCTTTACTGCTTTCCTCGGATGCTATATGGTTCTTTAATTTGTCCATTAAGAACTGTCTTACACTCAATAAGTATTTTTTCTACTCAATTTTATGCCATCAGCTCCACAGCTCTCCAAATCATTCTAAATTATCCTTCTGTTTCCCTGGGCTTAGAGAGATTCACATTCTTTTTCTAAATTATATACTATGATCTTCTTTTTGAGTTGATTTTTCTAGCCGCTTAATCACTTCTGTCGACCTCTGAGTTTCTACCAGATTGGCCAAATTTTCTGATATGACGACATCCAGAACAATCTGAATTAACCTTTTGAGAGCCTAAAAATTAGAACTTATTTAAGTTCTGATTTCTGCCTTCCCCAGCACTTACCCACATGTTCATTACTGCATGCTAATCTCAACATTTCCTTCATATCTTACATCATGACAGATGTTTTGTCCAGATTTCAGAGTAAATTATTTTTCTCTCTCTCTCTTATAACGAAGGAAACACAGTGCAATTAGTTATAAAGTTGTTATTTGTAGATGAAATTTCATTTTCCAAGTATATATTTAGTTAATTTATATATGTCTTCATTCATTCCTTCAACAAATATTTCTTTAGTGCCTACTATGTGCCATAGTAGCTGGATCATATGCTTTTGCAATGACAAGACAATGTCTTAAATGTTAAATTCTGCTGTCTGCCTAGATCACATAAGTTGCTTGAAAGGAGCATTTAAGATTTTTAAGAGTCAAGTTATAGCCAGCCCAGATGACTGAGTGGTTACAGTTTGGCATGCCCTACTTGGGTGGCCTGGGTTTGGTTCCCGGTCGCGGAACCACACCACTCTTCTGTCAGTAGCCATGCTGTGGCAGCGGCTCACGTAGAAGAACTAGAAGGACTTATGATACTGAACCTCTTAATCTCAAATTCCCAACTAAATATACAACTATGTACTGGGGCTTTGGCGAGAAAAACCAAAAAAGAGGAAGATTGGCAACAGATGTTAGCTCAGAGAAAATCTTTCCCAGCAGCAACAACAACAAAAAATGGGAATAAAAGAGTCAACTTAATTATACATTATTTGAAATATATATATTATATTTATGTTTCCAAACCCAATCTCTCTTTGGAAAATGAGATATAAAGTAAGCCTGCAGACGAAAAAGCAAAAGAATGTGGGACTATTAGGTTTTTCTGCAGCTAGATAGGCTTATGGTGTTTGTTTGATTCTGTTTTCTGTATTACTTTTTTTAGGCATCCTGTCTTATTACCCCTATTAGTTATAAAAACTTTTAGTAAACCTTAAAACACTATGTGTCTACTCTCAAGGTAACCCCAGAAGATCACATTAGTCTCCTTTTTTTTCTTTTTGCTGAGGAAGATTCACCCTGAGCTAACATCTGTGCCAATCTTCTTCTATTTTGTATGTGAGTCACTGCCACAGCATGGCCGCCAGTGAGTGGAGTAGGCCTGAGCCTAGGAACTGAACCTGGGCCGCCACAGCAGAGCACACCAAATTTAACCACTAGGCCATGAGGCCGGCCTCCCAATGTTAGTCTCCTTTTAACGAAAGACTAATAATTCAGCACTTTTACTTCCCTTACTCTACCTACCAGTTTTCTAGTAAAAAAGGAAAAATCATCAATATATTTTTTGGTGTTGATTTGTAATTAGAAACTCAACCTGGAATATGGTATGGCATACCAATACCTAAGATCAGGTCTTTAGATCTAAAAAATGCCCCTCCAATAACTGTCACAGTTGATCCATTTGTTTTGCTCTGTCTTCCTCAATAATCCCTAGCATTTCTAGGTTGGATCTGTGTCAGTCTCCACTGCCTCCTCTGCACCCCACAAAAAAATCTAAGTAAATCAGAGAAGGAGTAGGTAGCAGCTATTCACCAAATCAACTAAAGCAATTAACAGCACTGGAGATGAACAAAAGGGAAAACAGGCCAGTACAAGGAAAACAGGATTCCATGACTAGAGGCTTCTCTGTTGCATTCTGGCATTTTCCTGAAGTTTATTCTCTATCATTGTCTGTGTTTTCTAAGTAAAGTCTGCTTTTTATTATTTACAATGAAGATTTATTTTACTTACTATAGTTTTCATTTCATTATACTGTTTCTAAAATTCTCATTTACTAGATGCATCCTCTTTATGTATCTCATTGAGTTTACAAAGCAGAGCTTTTATAAGAGTTTCTTATTTCATAAAGCAAATCTGTTTCCGAAAGACTTTGCTGCAGGTTCCTACACCTTCTTTTCTGTGGAGCTGTTCATATTTGTTTTAATTATTCATCTACAATATGTGGTTTGGTTCCTTTTTTACATCCTTGAGCTTGGTTTGTTGACCTTGGTCTTCGATGCTTACCACACTTGAGGACTGCTTTAAAGCCCTTACCAATAATTGAGTTTCATGACTGAATTTGACACGTCTCTTCAATGCTTACCATGTGCTAGGAACTGAGCAAGCTGCTGGGGATTCAATGAGAAGGAATCCACCCCTACCCTCCAACTTCTCCTTCCCCACCCTTATGGAGCTTTCTAATGGAGGAGATAAACAAAACCCACAGTGGCAACAAGAGAGGGGGCTAAAACATGATTGGTGGCAGATGCAAATCCTGGTACTTGACTTCCAAGCACCAGGTCACAGACCAAGCCAGAACCTGGGCGGGAGCCAGGGGTCTGTTTAATGAGAGCAGTCTCCACTGCCTCCTCTGCACCCCACAAAAAATCTAAGTAAATCAGAGAAGGAGCAGGTAGCAGCTATTCACCAAATCAACTAAAGCAATTAACAGCACTGGAGATGAACAAAAGGGAAAACAGGCCAGTACAAGGAAAACAGGATTCCATGACTAGAAGCAGAAAATGGGGTGGGGCTGGGGGCACGGGGCGCAGTGGGGATCAGGTCGGGATGGGGGTTGCTAAAAAAGTGGCGACTCTTAATCTGGTTTCAACCACAGGGAAGAATAAAAATTCCTCCCAGAACCTAGAATGGGCTCAATGCCTGATACTCATTGTGGTTACTTCTGGGGATTTGTTTCCTTTTCAGACAATTTCATGGGTATCTTAAAGGAAATAAGGAAGACATTGTTCACAGCACTTTCACTCACTCTGCTATATTCTTGGAAGTCAGTGGTTCAATCTCAAATGAAACTTCTCGCTAACATTATGTTCAGTTATTTATGTACCCTAAACAATGAGTGTCTTTAGGCAAAGATTTCCTAGCCTATCCAGCTAAACAAAAGAGCCTCCTCACACACAGACACACATTTCCATCCCGAAAGCCCTGCAGGCATATCTATGTAGCTTGCCATCATAAGACTCATTTAATTTTAAATTAAATTAAGGGCCCAAAAGGTAAGCACATTGTTCAGGTTATTCCAACTAATGTCCTAAACTTACAATTTTGATGATTCTCCAGCCCACTGATGACTCCTACTGCAATAAAGAATTCATGAACCATGGAACCAACTGACAAAAATAAAATAAATAAATATCACTCACAGCTTAGAAGTAAGAAAAAGCATTTGCACAGTTCAATTCCTAACTCGCAAAGGGTAAATATGTGGGGGAATTTTTATCAAGATTTTTATGAAGTCTATACCTGTAAGGAAAAAAATGGGAGGTACAAAGGCTGATTTTCTAATAAAAACGTACAAAGTTAAGAAGACCGCAAATTTCTAAGCTATCAGTTGACACACATACAAACATTCACACACACATACAAATAGTCACATAGACAAAGCTAGCTGAAACAATAAAATGAAACTAAAATGAAATACAGATCTATTTTTCTTCAGCACAGTTCTAAGGTTCCCCTCTCCCTGGGGGAGGTGTGGGGGGGCATCTGATAGATTCCTTTGTTCCACTTAGATTCATTGATCCAATTGGCCCAGTTTTTGTGAGATTTTCTAACAACGCCAGCTGCCTGAAAGTAGGAGGGGGGAAAAACAGATGATAGGGAAAGAAGCTGGGTTGGAAACTATCAAAGAACACTGTGAGGACATCTATAGGGCAAGCGCAGTCATTGCTGAACCATCTGATTATTTCAGGTCTGGGTACAGGAGCGGGATATCTGAAGGGAGTAGCCAGTCTCTTCTCTCTCCCCACTGGAAAACAAGGACAGAACAAGGGATGTGAAGGAGGATGGAAACCAGGAGCAGGGAAAACAGCAGGCTCAGGAGAAGAGGGGGGATGGAGCAGATGGAAGTTAGAGGGCTATTTCAAAGTGGAGACTAATCGAGTTTGAAATGTCCAAAGTGGAGCAGATCTATTAGGTGTGGCATGTGTGTGCATAGCTGAAGTGGAATGAAGATGAAGGTCATTTTAGTTGAGGGAGCAGAACTATGAGATCTGAGTCTTGGCAAAGTCGTCAAAAGGAATGCTATACTCAGTGAAGTGCCTGTGCTGATCACTGAGGAAAACGTGAGACTACCTGGAAGCAATTGTGGCTCCAGAATTGTTACTGAGGAGCAGAGGTGGGGCACGGGTCTCGGGGAGGTATTCAAAGTGGGATTGGTATGGTATTTACATGTGCTCGATAAAGTGTCAATTTCCATATCTAAGAATGGGGAAGATTATAGAGATTATAAGGGAGTACCTTCAACTCATCCTTGGTTTGATGCGCCCACTGACTTGAAAGCAGCTTACAGCCATATCCGATTTACGTAAATTTCATGAATTTAAGGTCATTCAGAAATAATGGACCAATCTGATAGTAAATAAAGAGAGTCAAGAAATATATTTAGGGGCCGGCCTGGTGGCATAGTACTTAAGTTCCTGTGCTCTGCTTTGGCGGCCCGGGGTTCGCAGGTTTGGATCCCGGGCGCGGACCTACGCACTGCTTATCAAGCCATGCTGTGACAGCGTCCCATATAAAGTAAAGTAAGATGGGCACGGATGTTAGCCCAGGGCCAATCTTCCTCAGCAAAAGAGGAAGACTGGCAACAGATGTTAGCTCAGGCCTAATCTTCTTCCCCCCTCCCCCCCCCCCAAAAAAAGAAATATATTTAATCCCTACTTCTCTACCCAGGAATAGAGAGAATAAAAACAAAAAAGTGATGTTCCTTGGCCACTCTTGGATTTCCCTGGGCTTCCCTAAAACCATGGCTCCAGCTGGTTGAACACTGGCTGAGAGTCTCTCACTGTTCCATCCCTGGCACTCTTCACTTCTCCCCCTACACACCTGCACTTCAACTTGCTTACTGGTCTTTCTCTCTGGATGTCCCATCAGTTCTTCAAAACCAATATGGCTAAAACTAAGTTTATAATTTTCCTGCTTCCCACTGCTTCTATTCACTTAGTCAACCAAGCCAGAAAGTCACCTTCAGAAACTTTTTTCTTTCCTTACCTTCCCCCTCCCTCCAACACCAACTAGTAAACAAAACCAGATGATTTCAACTATTCTGCAAATCCATTGGCTCTTTTCCAATCTGACCTCTACAAATTTAGGGCCGACCATCTTGTCTCATCTGATCTTCCAAACGGCCTCCTAACTAGCTTCCCACTCGTCTGAAACATCCTCTACACTATCCCCAGGGCAGTCTCTCTTAACAACAACCTGATCAGATCACTTCCTCACTTAAAACCTTCAATGGCTCCCTGTGCCTACAGGATCAAACTTAAGACCACTGAACCTCCCAGTCATGCTCTTCTTTCAAAAAAAAACAAAAAAAGAGAGCGAGAGAGAATACCTGCTACGTCTCCCTCAGAACTGTTGGAAGGATCAAATAAAAATGTACGTGGAAGCACTTTGAAAACTATAAAGCAGTATCTAGTGGTTCTTAGACTTCATGGGGTCACAGCCCCTTTGGAGAGTCTCATAAAAGCTCTGGGGTTTTCTCAAAAACACAAACACACAGATCTACCTACATGTAAAATCTGGCATCCAGTTTCAGAGCACCCGTGCATGCTCAAAGACAATCCAGATTGAGACCTTACTTAGGTATTTATTATTTTCACGTTGGTACACAGAATTAGATTCAGTATCATCTCGATAGCATTTCCAGCCTCACAAACAAGCAAGTGGCTCTCCTGTGGGCAGTCTGATTATTCATGCAGATGTCTAAAATATTCATCAGCAGGGTCACTGGGCACATAGTCAATATAGGCAGAAAATTAGTACAGCAGTTAGAGTGTAGGGCTCAGTCATTTCATCTGAGCGCAGCTGTCCCCCCCCACACAACTGTTTGAAAAGAAGAGGTTATTTTGAAAACAATCAGCTGAATTGAGTCAAAAAACTGGCCAGTGGGCCTTCCTCTAAGTGAATGAAAATGAAGCAAGGTTCCTTCCTTTTCACGTAGCTCATTGATGCAAAAACAGACACACTAAAGCTATTCCATAGCATAAATGTTCATTATTCATGAGCCTGTTTCTCTGCAGCTGCATTTTTCATGATTTGGCTTAGCTTCTATTTGTCTATATGTCCTTCTACATGTTTGTGCATATTTACACTGTATATTTTAGTTCTCAAGAAACCAGAAGGCAAGGAACAATGCTTACTCTGCATGTCTGTATAGGATACATCACAGAGAACTGCTGGGATGTGGTATCTAAAGGCAGTGAATCCAAATTCTTCACCATAGTGTGGGCCTCAAATCCTCATAAAAAACTGATCACATTCCCCTTCAGAAGAATATAACCATCAAAGTTTGTGTTACCGACCAATGATTGAACTTTACGTCAATAACACCTGATGATGATATGCCACAAAAATAAAATGCCGCCATAAACATTTATCAGTATTTCTAACAGTAAATACACATTCCGTAGCCTATAATATCACATACACGGGGGCTCTGTGTACTATGAAATATACATATTGAACACAAAAACTAAATGTGTTCTTATCATAAGATTGACCTAAAACCAACATTAGCCTTTAAAAATAACCATTTAATTAACTATTCTTTGCCTGCTTGCCTTCTGAAAAGATATATATGCCAAAAATATTAATTAAGACATATCCTTTGGGAATATGAGCTTATAGCCTTCTTTTCTCTTGATAAATTTCCAAGAAGCAGTCATTCTAAATCATTCTAAGGGCCTTAAGCTGAGCTCTTCAAAAATACCTGCATTTCCCTATTTTGTCACGAGATGGCGATATCATGCACTGGTAAACCAGACAAGTCATAAATCTTAATTTATCACTTTAGAAGTGCGGTTCTCAAACTTCACAACGTCAGGACCTCTTAAAACTCTTACAAATTATTGAAAACCCCAAAGAGCTTCTGTTTATGTGGGTTATATTTATGGATTTTTACCATATTATAAGTTAGAAAAAAATTTTTAAACTGTATTAATCTACTTAAAACAATAATAAATCTTACATGTTAACATAAATACCATATTTTTGTGAAAATAACTATATGTTCCAAAGCAAAAAGATTAGTGAGAGATTCTTGCAAATCTTTTTAATGTCCAGCTTAATAGAAGCCCTGGATTCTTATATCCACTTCTTCATACAATCTGTTGTGACATGTTGTTTTGATTTAAGTATATGAAGAAAATCCAGCCTCATGCAGATATGTAGTTGGAAAGGGAAAAGTATTTTAATAGTCTCTTCAGATAATTATGACTATTCTTCTTTGATACTATACCAAAACTCAACAAGTGGTAGTTTCTTAACACGAAGTTAGAATGTGGAATCGGAAGCCATATCAAAGAATTTGCATACTCTGCTACATTAAAATGCATTGGTGGGGCCGGCCCCGTGGCTTAGCGGTTAGGTGCGCATGCTCTGCTGCTGGCATCCCGGGTTCGGGTCCCAGGCGCTCACCGACGTTACCGCTTCTCTGGCCATGCTGAGGCAGCGTCCCACATACAGCAACTAAAAGGATGTGCAACTATGACATACAACTATCTACTGGGGCTTTGGGGAGGAGGAGGATTGGCAATAGATGTTAGCTCAGAGCTGGTCTTCCTCAGCAAAAAGAGGAGGATTAGCATGGATGTTAGGGCAGGGCTGATCTTCCTCACAAAATAAAAAAAAATCCATTGGTCTATCCTGCACTTTGAATGGACCTTTTACTCATGCTTGATTTTTTTTTTAACATCATGCATTGGTCACCTAGAAAATATTAGTTCACTGAGTTATGCAGATCTTCCACATGTTGACACGTTTCATTATTATAAAAAAAAATCACATTCATTAGTGTCACCACCAATCTTATCAGAAAAGTCTTAAGTATTAGGAAGCTATCAAGTTCTCAGTGGAGAATACAAGTTTTCTAAAGTTCTTATTTTCATTTGAAAGCTTGAATTTTATCACTGACAACAAACACTGTCCATTGTTTCCCTTAATATGACAGGCTCACTTTACTTTTGAGAAAATGTCGGCCTAATACCCAAGTCTGAATAACCACAGTTTGAAAATCATTGTCAAGTAAAAATGGCATTCCATGAAACATTTGGCTAGTTCAGCTTGTAACTCAATCTCACGAGTACTCCTCCTCGGACAATCACCGTCCTTCAGTGTGTAGCAGAAGTACTTTATGTGCACTTCCCCTTTCGTCACACAGACTATTAAAAAGACCTGTACTCAGCGTCAAGATTTAACAAATTTAATAATTTCTACTGCTTCATCAAGGACATTATTTTTCACTGCAAGTATGTGGAGGTGAAGAATACAATGACTTCAAGGACAGTTTGGTGCCACTGACTTGATTCGGGCTAAGGTGCCAGCAATTTTACAAACCCCCTGCTTATGTGCCATCAGTGCAAAGGTCAACACACCAACAAAGGTAAATGACATCTTAGTGTTATGAGAATAGTTTTGATCTCTTGGATCCCCTGAAAAGGATCTTGGAGATCCCCAGGGATCCATGGACCACACTTTGAGAACCACACTTTAGAGTCTATAAGAGAGTTTCAAATATATTATTTTATTCAATCCTGAATACTTTGTGAAATATGCAGGTTAAGTACCCTGACTATCCCCATGTTATAGACAGTGAGGCTCAAGAAGATGAAATGATTTACTCAAGATCACACAAGCTAGGGCCAGCCTGGTGAAGTAGTGGTTAAGTTCGTGCACTCCCCTTCGGCGGCCCCGGGTTCACAGGTTTGGATCCCAGGCGCAGACCTACACACTGCTCATCAAGCCATGCTGCGGCGGCATCCCATATACAAAAAATAGAGGACGATGGGCACAGATGTTAGCTCAGGGGCGGTCTTCCTCAGCAAAATAATCACACAAGCTGGAAAATGGCACCAAGGAAATTTAACTTGGGGTTTTGTTCAGTCTGTGTTCTTTCTATCATATTACACTGCTGGAAAACTAAAATGGATTCACGTAAACATTTAAAAATAAAACCGAGTGACAAATTTGTGGAAAAAGAAATAGGGAGTCCTAGTGCAGCAAATCCTCTATTATTAAAGGGTTAAGGGGAACCTTTATCCAATTTTCTCATTAACTATTCAATTATACCTATCTTTTGGTTTCTACACTTCTTGAACATCTAAAATATATTAATTGGAACCGAAATATGAACTCAGTAAACACCAAATTTCAGTCCTTCCCTGATGAGTATGTTCACAATTCAGTCCTCTTAAAAGGATCACTAGATCTCACAGCCGTAATTAGAAGCACTATCATTTCACAGTAGTAAGGTTAAAAATAAGCGTAGGAGTGTTTTTCCATTTTTTTCTTAAAGAAGCAGAACACTAAATAGTTAACACTGTACATGGCATCTCAATATGGGAAAAAAATAAAATTGAAGCTATACTATCAGGTTGAAACATACTGTGTTGCTGTTATTATTAGTTACCTTTAATTAAGTACACATTATATGTTTGAATTTGTCAGAGTTCTACATATTATCCATTTCATTTAATCCTCACAACATTTCAAAGGTGCCACCTTCATATCACCACAATTTTACAGATGAGGAAATTGCGGTTCAGAGAATTAACTTGTCCACTAATACAACTAGTAAGTAGTTGAGCTGAGTTTAAAACGAAGTCTGTCTAAGCTTGAGAGACTCCCAAGATGAAGCTCTTAGTCCTGCCTCTTTTCAGTGGTTTCCAGGGCCAGCAGCTCTGATATGCACCTGCAACTCGATGCCTGATGATGTTCTCCAGTTAGTTAGCTTCCTATTGAGATTCAGTCAGTAGAGTCAATGCTTAATACATGTGTTAATTTGATGTGCTGCAGACATTAAGGCTCCCAGTTAACACGAATTTCCTTCTTTCCACATAATTGTATATCTTCCTAGCTTACCAACTGGCTATTCAATTATTCCTCAACATAAACTCTTTTCCAGTAAAACTAGGTTGCTTGTGATTTCTTTGAATACACCACAGATAGTCTTCCTCTGCTATTTGGCCTGCACTCCTCCTTTCTGCCTATTGAGACCCTGCCTTTTATACCTCTGTGAAGTCTTCCCCCAGGACTGGAGGCAGGTGTTCTGTCTCCCTACTCAAACCTCGCTTGTCTCTCTACTAATGTTCTTTCTTAATGCCACTTAACTTTTCATATGCATTTGTTGTATTTCGCAACTAAGTTCTAATTTTTTTTTTTTGCCTTCTTTGTATTCCCCACAACTTCTATCACAATAGTATACATAAACTAGAGGCCCACAAATGTTGTTGAATTAATACCCCATGGAGTTTTGATAATGATTTATTAAAAACCCATTTTTAAGGAACTTATAACAGATAAACATGTTATAAGAGGGTCATACTGGTACTTCTAGTAATAAATAATCTCAGGGATAACCAGAGAAAAACAATGACCATTACTGAACTGACGTTCAATTTGTAAGTCCTGCTTCCAAGAGATTGGTTGGGAATAACCCAAGCACAAAGCTGGCAGCATAATGATTGGCCCTGAGTGGACCATAACATCTTGGGTTATAAAATACTGGTCTGGAAGATCAGTTCTTCTGAAGTAGTGAATGACTGAATTGGGAGAAAGCTCACACTTCCACAGATGCTAGAAGGAGGAGGAGGAGGAAGAAGAGGGAGGAAGAGGAGGAGGACAACATCAACATCGTCATCATCATCATCATAGCTAACACATGTACAGTGTTACTATTAGCTAGACACTATTCCATGCACTTGACATATGTTAACTCATTTAAAACTCACAAAAACCCTAAGAGATAGGAACCATTGTTAACCGCATTTCATAGATGAGAAAATTAAGTCACAGAAAAATTTAAATAATTGCCTAAGGTTACATGGATAGTAAGTAGTAAAGCTGGGATGCAATAAATTCATTTAAACTGTTGAAATATTTGCCTAACACTAAATTACCTAGTGTTTATGTCTCAGATTTTAGAGAAATTACCATTTGGAGAAAGACTTAAAGAACTACTAATATCCAGGCACACACTAGTGCACTCCCTCTATTTAACTTTGAATTTATTTCTTTTTAAAGAATATTATAAATCCTTGAATGCAACATGCTTTCAAGTATCACAGTCACTTACGCCTTATGAAGTCTCTTGGTGACCAACGGCAGATGCTCACACACAGAAACCACGCTGTGCAGGAATCACGGTCTCTGCCTGATGCCATAACTGGTCACAGCATCCCTACTCTGGTCTCTGTCACAGCTCAACTCTCTTTAAATACCGGGCATTTACATCTCACTCTACTTTCTCTCCAAATATCCAGATTCCTCAATCTTTCCTGGCATTAAACTGATAAAGAGGGGGAGGGAGACCTGCAAGGGCTATACACTTTATAATATCCTGCACCTTCTACTTTAAAGAGGTTTGTTCCATCTTTTTTTACCACCTAAAGATGTTGTGGGGGCCGGTCCGGTGGCGGAGCCATTAATTGCGCGCACTCCGCTTCCACGGCCGAGGGTTCGTAGGTTCGGATCCCAGGCACGCACCGACGCATCACTTGTCAAGCCATGCTGCGGCGGCGTCCCATATAAACTAGAGGAAGATGGGCATGGATGTTAGCCCAGCGCCACTCTTCCTCGGCAAAAAGAGGAGGATTGGCATCGGATGTTAGCTCAGGGCTGATCTTCCTCACACACACACAAAAATAATAAAATAAAGATGTTGTGACTAAAAAAGCAAAAAACCTAATCATAGTTTCATGGAACTTTTATCACACCTGCTTCACAGAGGCTACCCTTACCGTTTGCCTCTTCACTAATTTTACTTAATTCAGAATTTAGTTTTCATTTTTGACATTTTTCAATTATTCAATGATGTATGGCCATCCAAGCAGCTATCTAATATCAGAATAGAGGTAATGCAGGGAAGAGCTTCGGATGCAAAGTTAATTACTAGCTGGGCAACTTCCATTTTGGCAAGTCTCAACTATGAAGTAAGAGAATGAACTTCCTTTCAACCTGTAACACAGAATAAGTGCATCAAAGCTTTTACCAGAGGGCTCAGGCATTGAACCCTCTTCAATCTGCTACCTCTCAAGCCCAACTGAGATTCATAACATTTTAGTTGAAAAGAGGTAGAGGGAAAAGTATTGATCTTTGTAGTTATTCTAAATTTTATCTGTATTTCCAATAAGATTACCAAACTACCTGGGATCAATTTTAAAATCAGTCTGTTTACCATACCTGCTCTACCATCCCAAACCAGGGCACCCAAGTTGTAAGGATGGGATTCCAAATTACCCAGAGGCCATAAAACCAGGGTTCCGGCGTGCGTGCCGACTGCTGGCTGCCTCCATCCACGGTTCTTCCTAGTCCACTCGCATCATGTCTTTCTCCCTCAATGACTGAAAAATTCTTTTGAGCACAGTGACTACTTAAGATTCATATCTGACATACCTAAAATGTTTATTAAATAAAAATAAAGATAAAATAACGTGTAGGTTTATGACTGCATTTTTGCTTTTACGGCATTTGGGTCATGTCTATGATTATCTTAGTTACATCTTTGGTCACAAATGTTCCTGTGAGAAGATACAGAACCCTTTATGACAATCTGTTTTCTGATGTGTCTTTCTGGGAACTCTCTGACAAATAGCTAGAACTGACAGTACTAAAGAGTTTTTAATGATGAGGGTTATGAAGGTGTTGAAAAGCATTAGAATTTTATGGTGGGGTTACAGAGCCAAAAAAAAAAGTCAGATCATAATACAGGTGGTAAAATGAGATCTATTTAAAATCAAATTTCCCATAGTCTGAGGGTCACAGAATAAAATACATTTTCAATTCATGCAAATGGAAGAAAATATTGGTATAAAGTCTCTAAAATGTAATACATTTCAGAAATAACATTAATATGAGTTCCCATGCCTACTTAAGAACTGGTGACATATTATACTTCAAAAAAATTAAATTCATACTAGCTCAAATCAAGAAGAAAACGTCCAAAGTTACCAGCTTTCAGACTGATAGGGAGATCTGCATATTCTAAACTACCTTTTGAGATTTATACCCTCCTAGGTCAGAGACATAATCAGTTTACTAATGCAACAAATATTTCTTGAGTATTTTTCTGTGGCCAGACACTAGGTATATTTTAGTGAGCAGGACAGGCTTATATTCTGATCAATTTAAGTGACCTCCTGCTGGGCTATAATAAAGCAAAAATAAATAAAAGTTAGTACTAAAACCAACAGTATTGACAACTAACTAGCTTTAATTAATAAGATTTGAAAGCCTTAAATAGGGTATTTATTCCACCTGCAGAAAATTTAGAGTTAAGAAGAATATAAAATAAATCACAACATAACCTCCATATAAACAAAGCTCTCCACTGAGGAATGTAAGAACTAGAAAATTCTTTGTTTTGCAATTTTCAGTTTGAGTAAGATAAAGTTTACAAAGAAGTACTGTGCTTTTGCTCAGGAGACAAAACATTAATCTAACTGTTGACCTAGAAATAACATATAAAATCATAAATTTGTCATATGAAAGCTTTAAGGAAACAAGCTACCTAGGTAGCTCACAGCATTGGTTAATGGTGGATGCGGTTCGACTGTGTACTTACCAATGTGAGGCAGAGAATAACATGAGGATCCTTTTTTCATTGTTTTTGACCAGAAATTAAGTAGCAGAACTTCTCCTTTACCTTCTGGAGTTCAAGTCTAACTCATGCTGAAATGACTGTCAACTCTTATACACATAACTTAAATCTCATATCAATGCAAAATTACCAATACAAACTTAGTGAATTGGGTTGCACATTATTATACAAACTGGATTAGAATGCAATTTACTTCTTACTTGTCAACATAAATGCTTTAACATCTAATCCAATGTTCTAGGTTGAAATTTTATGAATTCATACAAAAATGCATACCCAATATATAAGATCTCCAGTTATACCCATCTACAAAGTAAAAGTAAATTATGCCAGCCATTTGTCATAACTGTCACTGAAAAATAAGTTAACAGTTGAAAGGCTTTAACTTACCTTAAGAATTGTGACTACATTAAAATACCTATATTTGCAAAGCCCTGCCATCACACTGTAACAAGAGACGAACTTTTCTTCAGAGAAATCAGATTAAAGTAATCATAGAGAACTTAGAAACTGAATTCCAATTTGATGAGCTGAAGAGTTGCATGTGTACTCTGGCCTGAATCAGTCTGAAGTAACACATGATGTGCTATCACGTTTCTAAGAGAAACTAGGAAATCCAAAAATTGCCTGTGTTCTGAAGGAGGCGGAGGGAAGATAAAGAGAATCTAGGTGGAGGACCAGTGAGTGGAGGGGAGAAGATAAGCTCCTTACCAGTGTGAAAGTCTCCAAAGCCAATGGCTAGTATATGTGCTTAAACCCTCATGCAGAAACAGAACAGCCATATGGCAGGCCTTGCTATGCCCAGAGTAATCTTCCCTCTTTCCATCTATCAAAGTACTATGCATCACCAATATCCAATTTTGTCACCTCTTTCATGAAGCCTTTCCTGATTTCCCTCAACCAAAATTAATCTCTCCAATTGACGTGTTTCCATAGTACCTTGTCCCTTTCCAAAGACATATGTCATGTTGCATACTTTATCACAGTTATTTAGTTTCATCTTTTAATTCTCAAACTAAATTATAAGGTCATTACAGATAAGGAAATGCTCATCATTGTCTAGTCTGCTATACCTAGATTGGCAAATCGAGCCTACTATATGCTCAATAAAAGTTTGTCATTACTAAGCTTTATTGAAGATTTTTTTTTATTAAAGACATTTTAGAAAGTCAAGAGGAGCACAGCACTTCTAAGAATTTACCCTAAGGAAACATTCACGAAGACACACAAAGGTGTATGTGTATGGATGTTCATTGTAGCATTATTCATAACTATGATTATGATGGTGATGATAAAAACAATTATCACATATTGTGTCCTTATTTTAAGTCAAGCACCGTGAAAGCAATTTATCTGTATTCCCTCACTCAATTCTCGTAGCTGCCCTACAAGGTAAATTTTATTATCTAAGCTCAGAGAAGTTAAGGTAATTGCCCAAGGTTAAATAACTAGTAAAAGATGGAGCTAGAATTTGAACCCAAAGGTCTGACTCCAAAGTCTTTGCTATTACTATGTAAAGCTTGCCAAGTACCAAAGATTGTTCTAAGGCCTTTACATATCCATCTCATAGCAACCCTATGAGATAAGCACCATTATCATCCCCATTTCACAGACAAGGAAACTGGGGCACAGAGGTTAAGAAACTGATCAAAGATCTCCTAGGTAAGAAGTGTAGACCTGGGATTTAAACGTAGGCAGGCTGGCCGACTTAAACTGTCTTTTCCCATATAAAAGAGCAAATGACAAAATGACCTAAATATTCAAAGACTGGTTTAAATACATTTATGAATATATGAACGAAGCAGCAAAGTGTAAAGGGCAAAAAGCTGGGGACTGTTAGTATCTCCATTTCTCCAAATTATTCCATCAGATTATGCACATCGTTTATCCTTTATTTTTATACATAAAGTTCAAATCTGTATCATATGTACTCTAGAAAACATAGCATAAAATAACAGAAAAAGTACTTAGAAGGAAAATCCCAAGACCTGAGGCTCAGACCCCACCGTGGCACCTATTATCTCTGTGATGGTGAGTAAAACCTAACCTCTGTGAGTCCTTCTTGTTTCTTCCAAAACAAGAGTGCAGATTGAGTTTCTTCTTAGCATCAATATTCTATATAATCTCAAGATAGCAGAGAAGAGACCTTTCGCTCAAGTCAATACTAAAATTTGCCAATTAATAAACAAGGTCAAGTTTTAAATAAACAAAAAGCTTCAAAGAAGTTTGGTAAAATAAGTTGTCTAGATTGAAACCCCTAAACACGCACCTACTTCCAAATACTTATTATACGAAACTCACTTCCTGATCTCCTTCTTGCAATGTGACTCAAGATGTAAAAATGTCCACATTCAGAGTTCAGCACCAATATGGACATATCAACTCAAGCTGATTTCTACCAGTTTATCCCTAGCCCTCTCCTGCTCCCCACCCCCAACCAAATTGCAAGAGCGAAATCAACTATCACATCTATGCACATCATCTCCAGTCCAAATCTCTGGCACTGAAGTTAACCCAAACTTCAATATCATAGCTCTGTTTACTGGATATTTCTCCTTTAATTGGCACTTTTCTAACTCAGGTCAGCCAGGCTTAAATATCAGTCATCATTTACTCCTCCAACACCCTGATTCTCCACATTGTTTGTGATTAATTCCTAATACTTTTCCTATTGCATTGTGGATTATGTCTACCAGGGGCAACATATGCACAGAAGAGGTGCCATCATCCCCTATTCTTTCACCATGACAGACATCACTAGCTGATCACAGAACTCCCCCTACTGAGCCCAAACACAACTTTATGATCCTTCTTAGCACTCCAGGAAGCTACAGCCACTCACTATAGTTGGGATGTAAGATGAAACCTATCTCTCATCCCTAGTCTGCCTATTGCTTCCGATGACTACTCCCACCACTCTAAAGCAAACCATTTATCATACCACAACTGATCTACTGCAAAAGCCCTCTAACCAGACTCTCTGACACAAGTCTCTCTCCAGCCCATCCTTCACATTATCTCTCCCCAGCTCAGTCACCCTCAATGGTTCCCCATTACCCATCTACAGGTAAAATAAAAATATAATTCTCTTTGTTGGATGTTCAAGATCCTCTACAATTTAGCCCAAATCTTCCTTTCCAGGCCTGTCTCTCACAATCTTTCAACATAGGAGCTTTTCAAATATTTCTCAGTTTTAAAACTCTTTCATCAAACAAAATCTTAGGCAAAATCCCAATAAATTCAATTGACAAAAACAGCACTGTCTGGGTTGAAACAGGCCTAGGCAGTCCAGCAGCAGCACACTGCTCGGGGGCCCCCTTTGACTCCTCAGTAGGGGCTGAGGCTTTTCTACAGAACCACCAGAAAGGACCGATTGCCACCAAGCTGATCAGAGAATACAAGAATCTAAATTAGACTCCTAACCAGCACTGGTTTATAAGCTCTTCTGAGACTACAAAACAAACCAAGGACAGAACTAATCAAAAGAGCCCAAACACTTAAAACCAGAGTCTAGCCATACACACAGACATCTCCCTCCTCATACATAAATTTAACATGATTTTCTTCTGCTCTGAAAATGTCAGTGCTCAGCAAGGGACAGGACAAGGTTAAGAGAATTTGACAGAAAGGATTGGAGGGAGTTGAAAGCTGAAGTCCTGCAAGTTTATCTACACAAGCAGCACAAGTTCTCCTGGCATATTCCCAACTCAGCCCATTGCCCTCCAGCTGCATAATAGCAATAATTTTTTTAAACACCCTCATTCTGTCCTACCACATCTCATAATGTGTAAAGCCCAGCTGGATGGTGTGTAGGATTTTGTCAAGCTGTCTTTAATCTTTAGCTTTACCTCCATCCCTAACAACTGAGCTGGCAAGTACTTAAGTTGCTGATGTTTACATCCTGCTTGGTTTATTATTCCTTTCCAAGAAGCACTTTTGGTTGATAGAGAGGCCAGTGGCAGGGGTGCCATTTGTCAGAGCTTAACCATAGTGCTCCTTACCCTATCAGGAACTAGGAACCCTTCTGCTTCCCCTTCCCAGATGTTCAAGCATTTCTTCACTCAATTATTTTTGTTTGCATTTCAATTTGATTTTTTGAATTCTAAATTAAAAAGGAAAATGTACATGCATCTAACTGTTTCTCTGAAAACATAAGCTGAAATCATCTTCTTCATTAGGCTTTCCGGATGTCCTTTCTTTTTATCCCACATTATGCCTGACCATTCACTACATTATCTGTTGATCATCACCATTGAAACCGGACAATCTCTGGTGGATACTCCTGCTCATGTGAATCCTATTATCTTAAAAAAGTTCCTCTTCCCAGAGCTCCTCAGTTTGCAGGCTGGAAAGGGGAACAGCAGACACAGTCCCCTCTTAAATACTCACATGTGGTTTAGCATTATCCCTGAAAGCCTTTTAATCCCACATTGACTTACCTTACCGCTCACTACATGTCTTGACTTGTATTCAAAAGTTGTGTGTTTAGGGAATGTCAACGTGAGAATAAGCAAAACAGAATTAGATTAACAGCAAACAGACATAGATAATTAGCAAAAATTTAAAAATTAGCAAAAAAAAATAATTAGCAAAACAGAAATAGATAAAATTTTAGGATAAAATTTTATAATACATTACAAAAATCAACTCTAAATAATTTTAGGAATCCATTGTTGAAAGACATTTCATGCAGCTTCTTTTCTGTTGCGGTGAATAACGGAGTGCTGATCAGCATTCTTTGTGGAACTCAACTTTTCCCTGGCTTCTTTGGGATGAATAGAAGCTCTCAGGAAGAGGCCTAAGATTGGGCCAAAGGGAGAGGGACTACCCTCTGGAGTCGCCCAGAATCCATCATACCTTATGAGGGCTTGTCCCACAATTCAGTGCCTAGGTTTTTGTTTTGTTCGTTGTTAAACTGTTCCAGTTCAGAATAGTGACCATTACTAGCAACAACTGCTAGCAAACTGCCTGAAGTGATCAGATTATGTATAGCCTTACTTAAAAAAGAATAATAATACCATACATTGTCAGGAAAAAATACTTATTGATTTATTTCAGAAGTCAAAGACAGAACAAAATTCAGGGTACCTAAACAAAATGAGTATATAAACATACATCTTCAATGCAACACCAGTAAACTAAGGTGCAGGTCCTGGTGAATGAAACAATCCTCACTGCTAGTACAACTGCCCAGGATGGCCTGCTATTAACAATCTAAACGTCTTTGGCATTCTCAAGTCAAAGGTCAAGGATTAACCTCAGAGATAGTCAGACTTCCCAAGCAAAGACACCCCCCTTGCTCACAACGTTGCAGGGCACTAGCCCCACACGTAGCTTCTTCTTGGCATACGTCTCCCTCCCTCACCATTACACTCACCCATTCAATAACCTAATGAGACTGACATAAAGCTGAGAGCAGGTGTGTGCAATATGTTGTTTTCATCTCCTCACTTGGAGTTATTAGCACCTCCCATCACTCAACTTGGCAGGTCCATTTTAATATTAGCATCACACACAAGCTGCATCCTTGAGAAGGGAAGCCATTGCAGACTTTTCTGGTGAACTATTACTTAGATAATAGAACATTTATTTCATGTCATTATAAAATTAAACTTTACCTCTGGGTCTTTAAAAGGCTAATAGTTCAACTTCCCTTTTTGACACGCAAGAAGATTCTCCCGACACAAAACTATGAAAGGGCATTTTTAACCACTGTGACAATTCTACGAGGCTGCTTCGTACAACAGATTATTTCTTTAACCGTATAAAAACATGGACACTAATATACTTTTAAAAACCACACCATGTTACTCATGTGAAGAAAGTTTAACGCCGTCACTTTACTGCCATGCTACAAGAGCTTTACATCTCAGTCAGGTACATCCAAAGAAGGTTTCAGAATCATTCACAATGTCAATTACATATTACGGCTCAGCTTTCACCAACAGTATTGTCCATTACACACAACGACAACCTGTTTAAAGAGAAAGAAAAACATTTGACACAGTGGGGCATAAAAAATAAGGTTAATAATAATGCTCTGCTTCCCTTTATACAATTTTATGTATTTTGAGGGAATTCTTCCGGAATGTATTCCAAAGAACAGAGCATTCATTTCTGGAAGTTAATTACATATTATTAAGTTCCAAGTGTCATGGGAAATCAGTTTGAGTACCTAGGTTGTGCTTGAGGATTAAAAAGACAAACCACACCAAGATTTCTTTGTTAAAAGTAAGGCAGGTCACACTATAGCCACACATATCTCTGTTATTTCTAGATAAACTTGACTAGAATAGAGGTGATATGAGTGAAAAGATGACCATTAGAAGTTTTCTAAGTTTGCTAATAAAGACGGTAAATTACTGGGCTGAAATCTGTCATTTGTTAATCAAATTTAATAGTAATTTCTTCCTGCAGACACATGCAGAAGACAAATTATCAATTTCTGTAAATCATAATTAGTTCAGAGGCAGATTCCAATTCTCCTCAAGATTAGCTCAGTGTAGTTTAAATTAAAGGCACTCAGTTACCCTACAAATTGTCAAAAACCTTCGTCTTCCCTGAGGTGCTTGAAATCTCAGGTTCTGACCACTTGAAGATTTGTGGTAATAATTCAAAATGCTTTTACTTTGTTATAGTCACCGACGCCAATTTTCACTAAGTGCGCAGGCAAGAGATTGTGTAGAGAAGCATTAAACGCTGTTCTTGCCTGCTCTCTTTCTCCCCCATGTAGACGGCTTTGCTGCCACTGAGACTCAGGCCCTTTCCAATCTTTAATTTTCTTTAAGAGTGGATAAGTGCCGTGAGCAAAACTGCTCACCACTGCTCTTGAGGCGCTTACTTAAAAAGAAATAAAACATGATTAATTTCAAGTGCTTCACAATTAAAAATATATGACAGGAGGGTCATCTGGGCAATTTAACTACATCAGGAAGGGTCACAGGCCTATGAAGTTTGAGAAACCCTGAGCTAGACTCAGTGCATGTATTTATTGTCACTGGTAGCATATTAGATTATTAAAAGGGACATGCTAATGTGACATTTTACTATTACAAAGGAAACTCAGTACTAAAATTAGAGCATAAATCAGGCAGATATGCTTCCAGACATGCAATCAACTCTGTCTTCCACTCATCTTCCTTTACGCATCACGGGGTTATATTAAATTTCATTTTGTATTTATTTGTTAACTATATGTGTCTCTCCTTTCTAAGTTCAATGTAACAAAAATTTAGCTGTATCCTAGTAAAACAGATTAAGTTTAATGCAGATGAAGCAAGGCGATTAGGGTGTCAGAAAAATATACTTTAAAAATCAAGACTAAAATATAAACCTATTAGTTTTGAATATTTATCCAGGTTACATTTTATATGCAAGACTCTCTTCAATAAAGCTCTCCTCTTCTTTATTGCAGGAAAGTATCTATACCCATAAAATAGTAAGATCTGTCTTTGAAAAAGAGCATGACGACCCAACCAATTCCATTCCCAAAACAATGGCTAGTTTGGGGGTGTAAACGGCAGACAACATAAAGTAAATCACTGTCATGAAATAATAATTAGCACTGTAAAAATAACCTCCACTGCCTCAGCTGACTAATGCACAATTTCTGTTCAAGCCCATATTTCAAGTCTGAAAGTCACCAAATGAAATTAGCACTTTCATTCCAAAGGCAGATTCTGTTGGTATTTTTGCCTGGAAGGAAAGGGAAACCATTTCATACTGTCTCACTAATCCAAAATAGCAAAAACTTGTCATCTTTGTTGCTTAAAGGGAAAGCTGTTCAAGGGCTTGGCAGAGAAAAAGATCACAGTTCAATTCAACGGCCTTCTCCTCCCTCTCCTCCCTACCCCATTGTTATAGATCCCCCCATCAGCAAAGGGATTAATGATGCATATTTCATTCAGACAGTACATGTCTATAGAACTGTGGGGCTGGGCAGTTCCATGACTGAGAGTCCTTAATAACAAGGCCAAAGTCATGGGCTTGACACCCACGTGGACCAATTAGTCTTAATCTGTTTCACTGCCTTACCATCTCCAACACTAGCCATCCCCCTGCAAATGCATGCTATTGGTCAAAGTGTGATTGAGGAAGTACATGAAAATGGTTCAGTGGATACTCATCACGAAAGGGAGGGAAAGAAGAAAGAAGAGAGGGAAGGAAAGAGAGAACCAGGGAGAGTGGAAGGACCCCTTCAAAAACCTAAAAGTGCTCTGCCTTACTATCTGAAAGCCTATGACCACTATCTTTTTATAAAAAAGACAACATATTCAGGTCATATATATTTAAACATCAAATAGGAATACACAGTGATTAAGAAAATGGCTAGGTACCTAATTTATTCTGAGTCTGTCCAACACTAACTTTCAAAAAATTAACTAAATCTATAAAAAATTAAACAATGCTTATGAATTAAACACTATATTTTATGCCTTAAAAGAACTCAGCGCATCAGCAATTAGCATTTTCTTTGTTTTGAATTCATTGAATTTATATCATCCTTCAACACTGTTTAGCTAAAGCAAACAAAAACAAGAAAATCACATTATTCTTTCTAAGCCATATAAAAGTGATCTGGAAAGTCACGTTTAAAATCGCTATCATGGATTAGCTTAAGGCAATTATTTCACTTGCTGCATTCTTTTACCAGAAGTTAAAAAAAAAAAAAAAACCAAGCTTCTTGCCTAACAAGAAAAATGAAATCCCATTAGTTGTGTCTCTAGTGTATATTAACATTCCTTTTGTTTAGAAAGGTTAATATCCCCCAAATAAAGGAGCATACAGTGCCTGTTAAAATAATTACATCATGACATTTTAGAAAGGTTGGCAGATAGACGTGGTTGCAAGCAAAAAAACAAACAAAAGTAAAAGCGAATGCTTTTAAAATTATCCACGACTTCAAAAAATGGAAAGCACTGGAAATTCCACCATGTTTGCAATTTCCTGCCAGCTTGTCCAGTCTCTGGTATTTGGCTTTTCTCCCCATTCTTCAATATCTTTCTGTCATAGAAACTTAGGAAAATGTACCTGCATGCTCTAAATCAGAAGATGCATTATCTGAAAAGGAAACCACAAATCCGATAACAAAAGAATTTCACAACCGATCGCTGGTTGATAGCATGAGGTACCAACATCAAACCCAAGTATTTCATGGCCACTTGGACTCCCCAAGGACAGTATTCAGTGTCATTAAAAAGGAATGGTTTTTCTAGCCTAGGTAAGCTGATCTAAGGGCCCAACATCAGAAAGACTGAAACTAGTAAACAGTTCATCTTCAGATTCACTCCTCTAAGACCTAAACGAAACACTTCAAACTTTATGCAAACAAAATATGGCACTCTGACCCGATGCTTGAGGCAGAAAGAAGCAATTCTCCACGTAAGTAAAACAAATTATTAATCTTTCAAACCTTTGGATATAGCAAACATTTTTTAATCAAAAATAGGCAAATAGTAATATAAAACCTAACTGGCTCTCTTTTTAATTCTCTAGGGCATGAAAGCTCCTCTGGAGTTCTAGAATGGGGTGCCCTGTTCTTCCACTGCTCCCAGGGAAACAGCCAACAAAACAGGCAGGACAAAGATGAGGAGAAAGACAATGGTTTTCCTCATCACCATTTAAACCATAGAAAGCTTCCTCAGTTAATGATAGCTCAACCTCTGGACAGCAGGTCAGGGAATCTAATTGAACAAGTACTTTAAGGGGCTTATTAATATTCCCAAAAGTCATAGAATGCTTTACATCAGCAATTCCCAATAACACCAATAACAAACTGTACATACGCAGTGATGAAAAGGCCACTGCCTTAAGAGTAAAAAAGAATCTAATAAAAACAAATTAAAGGCCCTCAAGTTATCATAACAAAATTTCCAAAATAATATAAATCTACAAAAGGGAATTCAGTGCAACATCTCAGCTGAGAGTCTCACAACAAACCGGTGAAGGAAAGCCTGTCCCAGCTTGATACAAAGAGTAGCCATCCCTCTGGCACAAGGCTTTTCAGCACTGAAGGATGCTCCTCAGTCCCTGTCTCATGCAAATAGAGTGCCCTGCACTCAAGCAGCCATCCCCACACACTTACTGAATGAATGAACGAGTGAACGATTTATACGGAATAGTCTTCCACAACAGCCTCTAACACATCTAAACTGGCATTTTTATTTAACAGTCACAGGCTATGTTGAGTGCTGGCTAAAATAAAGAAAATATTTTTTTTTCCCCGAAGCCAGAGAAGAGCTCATCTCCAGGAAAAACATATTAGTGAGTGAAGCAAATTCTCTTCTCTTCCATATTCAAGGAACACGTGTTTCTTAATAAGAAGACAAAAGATGATGTGATGGTGGTGGTGGTGGTGGCAAACACACAGCATTTGTTCAGTGCTGGGCAGTGTTCTAAGTAACTTAGAAAAATTAACAATTTAATTCTCAAAACCGCCATATGAAGTAGGTATTACTATCATCCCCACCTCACAGCTGAGTTAAGACAGAGGTAAGATTCATTCAACTAGTGCCTGGCACAGCCAGATTTCAAGGCCAGGCAGTCTAGCCCCAGAGTCTGTGCTTTTAGCCTACACTATACTCTTTATAACTGCACTGTTAACAGAACTGTCTGTGATGATGGGAATGTCTGTAACTGCACCGTCCAACACAGAAGCTACTAGCCACATGAAGCTACACGTGAGTGTTTGGAATGTGACTAGTGCAACTGCAGAACCGAAGTTTTAATTTTACTTAATTAAGTTTAAATGTAAATAGCCACATGCTGCTATTTATACTTAAGTTTAATTCTATAACATAGACATTTGCAGCTAATGGAATACAACATCTGTTATATATATCACCCTTTGTGAAACCAAGTCTTAGCAATTTTCTGTCTGTGAGTTCACAAGTCAAGGTTCAATAACTACTCAATGTTCCATATGAGTGATAAAAGTATTCTGACACACAGAGTTCTATAACTTGTAAACCTCATCTTGTCCGTATTTCCTTGTGAGTGTGTGTGTGTGTAGGGGGGGATGATGGAGGCAATAGCAGGTATCCTCATTCTAAGTCATATTTCTCAACCAATCTTCAGGAAACCTTTCACATGATTCACTCAGCAAATACTACTGGGCACCTATTATAGGCTGTGGTGAGGATAAACAGATACAGTGCTACAAAAACACATACTCACACACTATATACACAACATTTTTTGTCCGGTATTTGACACATAGTATGTACCAATAAATGTTGGATAGATGGATGAATGGATGATGGACAGACCAATGGACAAATGGTAGGACCTTACTTTCAGAAACTTACAATCCTGGAAAGAAGACACGATAAAACTTTTATCATTTTCCCTCATAAACCTGCTCCAGGTTTCCTTTATCAGCAGCATCTACTCAAACAAGCCAAAAATTGAAAGTTATCCTCAAACCATGTCGATTTTGTCTCCTTTGTGTTTCTCATACCATTCTATACACTTGGTCCTTACTATCACTGTTCCTGTTTGGCCCCATTTCATTTGGATCTTTGTAACACTCTCTGTCCTTCCACTGTCCTTCCCCTGTCCTTCCTCCAGTATTGCCTTCTTTAAATCCATCTTCCACAAAACTCCCAGAGTGACCTTCCTAAAATGCACGTCTGACCAGGGCACATTTCCAGTTACAATCCTTTGTGGGTTCTCACCCTTATAAAATCCAAGCTCCTTAGCATGGTACACCACAGCCACGATAACTTGGCCAGTGACAATCTTTCTAGCCTCATCACTCACTCATACTTTTTTTGGAAATAACAAACTCCTTGTAGTGTTCTGTTTATATGTATGTAGACCTTAATTTTTTCAAGGACTGGAAATCAAGCCTATGCTTAATTACAACTTCACGGGCAGTAGGCTTGAATAGATCCTTATTGAACTAACCAAAAAATAAGAAAAATGATAATGAAAGATGGAAGTTATATTTGCCATAATGGATACAAATAACTTAAAAATTGCCTTGGGTTGATAGGAAAGGAATAATAAATTGGAAAGGCATTCTAAGGGGCATAAAAGCTAGAGTAAATTTTAAGTAAAGGAAATATCTCAAACATTATAATTATCAGCTCAGGCTATGTAACAAGAGTAGAGAGAATGGAACTTTTATCCCATTTTCTCCATGTCATCCACCTTTGCCCACCGCCTTCCTAGATACCATCTAACTCATCTTCAAGAAAGAAGGATTTTTTAACCTATCATGACAGCACACAGTCTCTGGCACTGAGGGTTACAGGTGGGCAGGATCACTGAGTATTAGAGATTCAGTGTCTATTTTTAGCACTCTCTTGAACTTGCTTCTTGGTTTCCTGCAGTAAGCAGAGCTAAGGCAAGGCCTAGCCTCTTGAGGCAGACTGGCTGTTCTATTTGTACTCACTTCCATATAGCTAGGTGGGTAGAATCAGACCTGCTCTCATAAGCTCTGTTTGCTCCTTCCCTCTTCTCAGTTTGTCTTTAGTGTGGTTGGGCAAAAGGCAGTAAGATTCCAAGATTAAGATTTGGAACAGACAGAGGAGTTGAAGGCATCACTTGGGTTCAAGTCTAAACCCATGGCCCAGTTCAGTTTCTATTAGAGCTCTACACTGGAGTCTCGGGTGCTGGTACTTAGAGTCCCATTCTGTACTTTTTTACACTGGGAAGAGAGGGTGGTAACTGGGGAGAGGTGATTGACAGAACATAGTTTGAGCCTTCCTGCATCCTTGGATATCTCATCCCAATTCCTAACAACTAGGAAGAACAGGGTATTCAATTTGTAAAGATTGTAAAGTATGTGAAACAAAATGATAAAAGATAAGGCTAGAAAACTAGGTTTTCTCAGTAAATTTTATTACCTAGGTCCAAAGCAGTGATGGGTTCTTTGTTTGTTTTAAATCATGAATAGGACAGAAAAAGCCTAGTGTATAGCATACAGGAAATAATTAATAAATATTTAATCAGCAGCAATATCTAAGCTGACCTGGAAGCAGAAGACACTGAAAAATATCAGGGAAAATAGGTAACAGGCTATTACAATAATCTAGTGTGAAGTAAGATTTTAAGAATTATTGAAGAGGGCTAACTGATAAAAAGATAAAGGGAAACTATCATTTACTGAGGACCCACTATGTGCCCATCATCATGCTAGTTATTATTTTAATTAGTCTTCACAATTTTATAAATTAAGCATGATTATTCATGCTTTCAAATTAAGAAACTAAGGCACAGAGAATGTGTAACTTACCCAAGGTCACACAGCTGGTGTGAGATATGCAAGCTTAGGTCTGTCTGCAATCTCTTTCCACCCACACAACCCCGGTCCTCAGGACTTGGAAATCAACTGGGCAAAGCAGGGCGAGGGGGAGAGTCAAGAAATACCAGGAGGTTCCTGAGACTTGGTGATGGACCCTTCTGTTAATGGTTAAGTGCCAACAATTTCCAAAGCTGACTGTGTAGCGGGCCCTGATCAAAGTACTAAAGACACAAACTTCAATGTGACATAATCTTTGCCTTTAAGGGATTTGCAAGTGGCTAGATAATTACGACATAAGATAAATTAAACCCTAAATAGTAATAGGAGGTCATGAGAAAAAGCGAGTTTATGTGCATAAGAAATTTCCCAGGAAGGGCCGGCCCTGTGGCTTGGTGGTTAAGTGCGCGCGCTGCGATGCTGGTGGCCCGGGTTCGGATCCCGGGTGCGCATCGAGGCACCACTTCTCCGTTCATCCTGAGGCCGAGTCCCGCATACAGCAACTAGAAGGATGTGCAGCTACGACATACAACTATCCACTGGGGCTTTGGGGGGAAAAATAAAATAAATAAAATCTTTAAAAAAAAAAAAAAAAGAAATTTCCCAGGAAACTACAGGACTATAATAACTAGAACTTTTCAAATAACACTGAAATTAAGGATAACCAGCTCAGAGTCTCCAGAGTGTTCCTGGATATCATTAAAAAGAAGGACTCTCCACAAATTAGTGATCATTAACTTAATTATAAGATATTAGGCATTCATTTTATTCACCGCCAATACACTATAGAGAGGATTTCCCTAAACATCTCTAATGTATCCCACCTATGCCAGTTAAAAGAAATCCTGCCTGTGCCCATTTCCTTCTACTTCAACAAATACTTCTATACATCTTGGAGACGCTTAATTTGCTAGAATGACACTAATCAAAATTATCAAACACCAAAATCCGTAACTTTCAGCATTTTCAATCCAGAACACAAAGATAAGGAAATAATTAATTCAAAAGTCATCTCAAGAGAAATCAACTTATAGGCAAACTAACTAGAAATCAAAAAACAGATGTAGTTCAACTTCAAATCACTCACTCTCTCTCACACACACACTCTCTCACATGCACAATACTCAGAAAGTGGGTTGATCACTGAATTATTCTTATACTATATGCATTTTTATAACTCTCTTCCTGAAGAATGTTATTTGTTATATAACTCACAAGGGAAAAGCAGTTACCATGCCCATTCTAGAAAAAAAAGAAATGAGAGCAGTAAGGTCAAGCAACTTGACCTAAATAACCTGTGATTCTGGCAGAGCTGAAGAGTCAATATAAAAGTATTAACAATTCTGATACTTCTATTATCTCCAAGAGCAAAACTAGAGGCAGAAAGGACAAACTCCCTGCAGTAAAGCAGAAGGTACTCATGAATGTTCCCCCTTACCTTCAACACCTAACACACACCCTGGCACATAGTGTGGCCTTGATCAATAGTTATGAACGAATAAACAAAGAAATAAGAGAATGTCAATGAACGATAAGTCTAATGAAATCAGTGGTACATTCCACTTCCCTACAAGGGATTTTTTTTTTTTAATGGGGCTATAAAGCATTCCAGGTATTTTTTTAAGCAGTACTTACAGGGAAAAATAGCAATCCACATAAATCCCAACGTGACCTCTACCTAGTAGTGTCTAAAAAATAACACCACTGTTTGCGAACTACTTCTTTTAAGCTAAACTCAAAAAATTTTGGCAGTGTTTTAAGTTTAATGCACTACCATTAAACACACACACACACAAAACTGGAAATAAAGTGATGCTATAACAGCTTTTTTAAAAAACTCAATTACCGGGGCCGGCCCAGTGGCGTAGTGGTTAAGTGCGCGGGCTCCGCTGCTGGTGGCCGGGATTTGGATCCTGGGCGCGCACCAATGCACCGCTTGTCAGGCCATGCTGTGGCGGTGTCCCACATAAAGCGGAGGAAGATGGGCACAGATGTTAGCCCAGGGCCAGTCTTCCTCAGCAAAAATAGGAGGATTGGCAATGGATGTTAGCTCAGGGCTGATCTTCCTCACAAAAAAAAAAAAAAAAGAAAGAAAAAAAAAACTCAATCACCTAAATATACATATATTTTCAGAAATGTAACCATTCTTTGTATTCTACAATTCTTACAAGATGGTATCATAACCAAAAGGGAGGGAAAAGTGTATTCCAACCATGTTATAATATTACAATGCAAACATTTTTGTAATCCCTTTTTGGAATTTTAATGTTGGTCTATAAAAATCAACTAGCTTTTAGAGGAATCTGACAAATAAAACTGTGAAGAAAATTTAAATAAACGCTGTTTCCCTCCCCCGCCTTTACACAAAACCTCAAATGTGACAGTGGAGAAGTGTTCCTCAGGCCTTCCAGGAGCCCCAGCTAAATCTGCTGGCAGAAACCCCTGTTCCCCCAAAAGTGTTTTCTTCCGCTCTCCCTTTTATTCCGCATCACATTCTGGTTTCAGGCAGCACAAACGGAGCTGCGTGTAACACGACAACTTTGCTCTATTAATACTGGGAAAATAAACAAAAGGAAAAGAATTTTCCCGTAAGAAGACCTTTCAGCACTGGGTTCATTCATTCACTTTTCAGTGTTTACTGAGTTTCTATTGTGTTGAAGGTGAGGTGCTAGGAACTGAGTCTTATATTCTTGCAAATTTCTCTGCCACAGCCTCATAGAAATCCACATAAACCATAAAGAAATGCCAAAGGGCACAAGTGCAGAGGTTATCACAGACTTTGAATCAGACAGCCTGATTTTAGCTCTCTCTCCACTTATTAGCCAGTGGTCTAGGGCATGTTACTGAATTGTTCTAAGTTCTATTTCCTTTTCTATAAAATGGGGATGGTAAGCTTGTCTCTCTCAAAAAACATGTTGTGAAGATTAATAAAATAATGTATTTTTAGCATAGTATCTGGCACACAGCAAGTGATTTACAGAGTAAATGAGAGTGGTCTGTGGCTTAGCTAAATAACATACCTGCTTATTCCTTCATCACACAACTACTGAAATGAGTTCCTCTCACAGGTTAGGCACTGAGAATGCAGATAAAAACAAAATAGAAAGAGCCTGTCTTCTCAGATTTTACAGTCTACTATAAGAGACAGATACTAAACAATGAGTTGAAGATAATGTGGTAAGTGTCATAAAAAATTATATTTTTTCTAACAGCTTTATTGAGGTATAACTTATACACAATAAACTCCACATATATAAAGTGTACAGTTTAATAAGATCTGATATATGTATACAACTGTGAAACCATTACCATAATCAAGATAATGAACATATCCACCACCCACAAAATTTCCTTGTCCCCATCCGTAATCCCTCCTTCCTGTACCCCCACCTCCCACTACCTCTCAAGCAGCCATTGATCCACTTTTTTCCCCTATAATTTATTTTGCAGTTTTCTAGAATTTCACACAAAAGGGACTATACAGTATGAACTCTTTTTTTATCTGGCTTATTTTACTCACTAATTATTTTGAGATTCATCCATGTTATATCAAAAATTTTAAAACACACTGGACAACAGGATCATCTCATCTAGTCCACCATATGCAAACCCGTTCCTTTTGCTTCAAATATCATCTCTCCCACTAAACTCACCCCTATAAACTCTTAGGAGTACAAATAAATCTAGAATTAACCACTCTTCTAAGAGTTTGCTTCCCCAATGCAACATGCTAAACACTATTTCCCTATCATTCAATGTTTCACATGCCCATTGAGTATTTCATACAGACCACTACATTTTTATTGTCAGAACAGAAAGATAAATGTTTTATGCTTCTCACATCAAGCAAACAAAACCAAGATGAGTAATCTTGAATCAATCATCAGAGCAGACTCTCAGGATAGCTCTGTACACATATATGCATTACCATTTTTTAAAAAATACTACATAATGAGAGGCACATCTGTGTGGCCTATCATAAAATGGTGAGAATTTTTGAGAAACTGTTCTATAGATGTTCTAGGATCTAAAATATTGTTCCTGTGAAGACTGACAATTTTCCAGCTGAGTGGTCAAGTGCACCACAAAGGCATGAGCTTCTGGTAGAGAACCAGTGCAGATGGCAAGGCAAGCAATTCCCGTTACCCGATTATTAGGTAATTTCAGCATCTAAACATTGGATTAAAAATTCTGTTTCATTTCAATATCAAATTTGTTATATTTCTAACTAGGATAATATATCAAGATGAGATGATGTATCTCAAGCACCAAGTACAACGGTTGGCACGTAGTAGGTACCTCAATAAAGCACAGCCATTAGAATAACACTCCTGGTAGAAGACCAGCCCAAGGCAAAGATGTGACATAGTCACATTACAAACTTCCTTAGAAATTACAAACTTCCTTTCCTTGATTACAGTGACTCCTACATTTTTAGTCAGTCATTCCACAAAATTGCATATCTCCTATATATTCAGCCGCACACTAGTTGGCCAACAAATATTTACTGGTGTCTGCTATATGCCTAGCACTGAACAAGGCTTTATTTTTTTTATTTTTTTTATTGATGTTTTAATAGTTTATAACATTGTGAAATTTTGGGTTGTACATTTTTGTTTGTCCATCACCATATATATGTCTCGCTTCACCCCTTGTGCCCACCCCCTACCCCCACTGCCCCTGGTAACCACAATATAGTTTTCTAGTATGTCCATGTGTTGGTTTATGTTCCACATATGAGTGAGATCATACAGTGTTTGTCTTTCTCTTTCTGGCTTATTTCGCTTAACCTAATACCCTCCAGGCCCATCCATGTTGTTGCAAATGGGACGATTTTGTCTTTTTTTATGGCTGAGTAGTAATCCATTCTATATATATTTACCACATCTTCTTGATCCAATTATCAGTCGAGGGACATTTAGGTTGCTTCCACTTCTTGGCTATAGTGAATAATGCTGCAATGAACATAGGGGTGCATAAGCCTCTTTGGATTGTTGATTTCAGCTGAACAAGGCTTTTTTAAGGATGAGTAAGATAAGATGGTCCTGACTCAACCTGTGCTGAATGTTCTAAATTTCTTTAGTTTAAATACATACAGGAGAATGCGACGTGCAAACACACACACACTGGCTTCGTACTGCTCCAAATACAATTCATCTCCTAGTAGGGTTAAGTTTGAGACCCTTGAAAATAACAAAGTATATACTAAAATGTGACATTACTTAAGCTTCACCCAATGTTCCTTAGTTATCCTCACAATAGTCTTGATATTTCAATTCCTAGGTATCCTTCACTCAAACATATTTTGAGGGCCTTCAATAACCGCCACAATAATGGTTGCATCCATTCATTGTGTAGCTACTACGCACCAGGCACTGCTGTGTCAACTTCTATAGGCAACTGGCTGAGAACATTCATCACCTAGAGGAAGGCATAAATAAGCCTTTCTTTGGCAATAAAATAATATACCTGCTCTTCTGACTTTGGCTTAGATCACATATCTACAAGCTGACATTGATACTGTACTTGTTACTGAAGGCTTAAAAAGCAGCCAAATGAGTACAACTAGAATATAAAGGAGCCACCTGAAAACATCTTTTGCTTTTTTGCTGACTTTCTGGCCGCATCCTAACCAGAAACATACAGTGAAATTAAATTACATTGTGATAAAAGTTTTACGTTCTTAGGCATAGACGAAATGGAGCATTTGCCCAAACCTGCTAACACTGCTTATATGATTATTAATGGTAACAGAGACTGTACATGAATAGCATCAAATGGGTAACTTGAGAGAGAAAACCATGTACACACACATTCCAGACGAAATCCTGGAATTAAATGCTGACACCCAAAAGGCATGCAGGTTAAGCGACTGCAGCGGATGAAAATATTTCAAAGCCAGATACATTTCCTGTTGAAAATTCCTTACATTCCATGACTAAGTCCTTAAGGCCACAAGCAGCATTGCCATCTCCAATTGTGCTGATGCACAGAAAGCGAACTGTACTTGTGCAGTCATGCTGTCAGCAGAACCCCTGGACAGAAAATGGTTGCAGTCTTAAGGCAAAATAAAAGTGTCTGGGAGGCAATTCCCATGTTTTCAAAGACAGAGTGATGACTGTGACCTTGAGCCCTTCCTAAAGATGCTCTTACTTTAAAGTCTTACTGGGCTCCTGTAGTTCACTCAACAAGATCCAACAACAATTTATTTTTTTAAGATTTTAATTCAACAGTAAGATGAAGCTGCCTTGTTATATTTGTGGTCCTCACGGCGATCACTAATATTTACTGAGTACAAATCTACTTGGCATTCAAAGTACTCAAAACTACGTTTTAACCTATAATTTACATTTTGACTAAGAATCCCTAAAACACTCTATGTCTATATGTAATTGAGAATGCCCTACTTCTTGGATCTCAAATTCCACTAAAAACTGGGGGCTGAGTGGAGGGTGAGTAGGGGGAAGATTGCTAAAGAAATGGAAAACAAAAAGGCACCTTTAAGCAAGTAAAACACCATTTACAGCATACAACACTAAATCACTCTCAATTTCTAGTGCTTATCTCTGCCATCTCATTAACAAATAATCCTTTTGAAACTAGAGCTACTGACAGGTTTCCAGACATGCAAAAGCTGGGTACCGGGTAAATTCTCTTGCCAGAGAGAAGTCAGTAGGATCATAGTGAAGTAGCAGTGCTGCAGTTACTGTACAGCCCACAAAGGAAATCAGAATGTGCGCCTCAGGTTCTACCTATGACCACCCGGATCTCACCTGAAACGTTTTAAGAGTTCCGGAGTAGATTCAGCGCCGCAGCCTCCGAATTTATTGAGTGACCTATGTCTTGTTGAAGTTGACCCCGAATGGTGTACACAGCCATTATTTATGATTGCTATGGTCGTTCACCACATTTTGCATCTGACCGAGAAGCAATTCTAAGAACCAAATTTATTTCAAGGAAAATTCATGCTGGATCTTCAGATTGTGCGTGTGTGTGGACACACGTGCACCCACACCCACACATGCAAGGCTGCCCCAAATCACACACCCAAACCTTGTCCTTCCATATTCTGAACAATTTTAAACTCTGTTGATTCAGTGTGGGTATAGGTAGTTCGTCTCATTTAAATAATGGAGTAATATTATTCAAAAACAAGGTCTAACAATGGCTTGTAATAAACTCTTCACTGAGGTTAATGATGCCTAGACCTATGGAATATTGATGAGGCAAAATTGCCTAAGAAGCACTTGATACAAAATAAAATGAAACCAAGTGTCAAAACACGGTCAATCACCTTTACCCTATCTTGTACCACTGAGAATTAACTAGATTAGCCATTTGGAATGTTGATTCTCTAAAGAATGTACCTTGATATCAGAAAACTGACAGTTTTGTATTTTACCTTTTAAACCTGGCAAGGTTTCCTGTTTTCTATCTTATCTTCAAGAGAAAAGATAGCTAAGTACAATTGCTACAGACCTCCAGAGCATTGAGACCTAGTCAACAAAAATAGTTTTAATTAACAGATAAATTTGTGGTTGAGTTGGTAGGAAATTTCCTTAAAACTGTTTTAGGAAAATGCCTGGAGAATAATAGTATAAACAGATTATTAGAATTTTTTTTTTTAGTATCTCTATAATACAGTCTTCCATATCTAGGCAGATCTTGGCAGAGACAGATGGCCTAAGCCTCTACTTAACAATGAATGATTAAAAGCAAAGTAAAAAAGGCAAGATACTATTTAATCCTTCTTCACAAATAAACCTCAATAAAGCTGTGAGGTCATTGAGTATTTTTATGCTTATAACCCCAAAGGAAGTACTCCTCATTGTTTAAATGTGTACCAGTAACATCGCCACTTTTGCAAACCCAATGCAAATATTAATTTTATTAGACGTCTACACAATGTTTCTTACCCAGAAAATGTAGTTCAGCTGATGTTTCATTCAAACACCTACTAGGTGCTAGGCGACAGGAACATGGAGTAAAGCTATCATTATCTGTTAAAGGATCTGGACTTCATGTGCATCTCTTTCACTGATTTCTTCAGGTCCCTACCAAGAGAAAAATCAGACAGACACGCCCAGTCCAGATAAATTTTCCCTTAAGGATCAATCCTAGAGCCTAGAGCTCAGGCTCTTGTGCCTCTCATCACTACACTCACAGTTCTTCTGGCCCCACAGAGCAAACCTGGCACCAGTTCCAGGATCAGCAGGATATGGCATAGCAAGTGCCAAAATACCGCATGCCTTCAAGCACCAGTGACCTTAAACGGAGGTCATTATTACCATCTCCTACCGTTTTTTGACAGTTGGCTGCTGTTCTCTGAATGTCAGAACCCTCTAAACTCTACTGAATCATTCAACTTGTGGACCAAGGTTGATTACTGGTGCTCCAGGTAATGACTTTTCAATATTAAAGAAAACAGTTCCTTCTCTCCTTATAAGAAATGTGTTAAGAAGGATTCAGAAACCCTCGACAGTGATAGATTTGTTTATTTGCCAAGTCCGTTTTAGGGTAATTTTCCTTTTTAAGCAGCAAGCTGGATGACTAAGTTAAGAATAATGGGAAGAATAAGATGAATGCATGCAAAAGCACAATAGAGGAGGTTTAAGATAAACAGAAATTTGTTTCCCTAGATTCAAGGTCCGCTGATCATTGCATCAGTTCAACTAGGAAAGGCTGAAGAATGTACTTTGTTCTCTAATGAGAAAGGCTAAGATTCTTGGACTATTTTAGTGCTTTTACTGGGGCCTGAATCAAATGATCTCGGGATTGCTGCTGCTTCTAATTTTGAATATATTTGTGATCCTTCTCAGTAAAATCTAAGATATGTTCATTCTTATTCTGGCAATAAGTGTCTCGGTCTCAAAACCTACAGTTCCTGAAATATTTGCTTCTATTAACTCTTTTCTAAGGCAAGTTTTCCTTTCAAAAGTGTTCCTACATTTACATTTACAGCCATCATTAAGTCTCTTTTATACTTAAAACCCTCCCAATTAACATTCTCTTGTATCTTTCTTTCACTCTTTTTCCTTTTTAAGTAAACATTTGCTTAAATCAACTCCTTCTTCATTTTCCCAATGGAAACATCTGGACTTGGTCTGGTAGGAGCACACATCTACCACGGCCATATGTGTCACCATTTAAAAAGTCCCCCATGCACTTTCTAGACAGGAGTAAAATATAAAGCAAGGAAAAGGAAGAGGGGGAGGAGGAGAGGAGAGAGAAGGAGGAGGAGGAGGAAAAAGGCCTTATATTTAACTTGTTTGGTAGAGACCAGATCCACTCTGGTAATATCATACTTCTGACATAGTATATGGGTATTTATGATGCTCCTAGAATCCTGCAACTGCCAATACTATACTTAAGTCACTGACAATTTCATCTCTCCAATTCTATTTCACATTTGGCAGCATATCACTCTCTACTCTTGAACATTTTAAATAGCATCACAAACCAATCTATTAATATACCACATACATAAGAAATACCCAAATAGTAAAAGAGCCAATTCAGAACTTACAACACCAACGGTGACATGTACCTCCTTTAATAATGGTTTCACTACTATTTACTGAACTGTACCTCAGCTTTTAATTTGGAAAAGACAAAGGAAAGCAATGGTAAAAATTAAATTCTTTATCAGTTTCTAGCTGTAGCTATTTGTAGATGTCTACAGAAAAACTTGATGGGCTTGATTAAGGAATGATTTCCACTCCCTCTGTAAAACACGCTAACTGATGCACAGGGTGTTCTGAATAGTCATACATGCGTGCTTCTCTAGTATGCCCATGCATGACTAATCCCACCACCTGAGTTGCATGTTTACCATGAGTTCATTGGGTTTGTTCCCAAACCTGTTTATTCCAGCTATGTTAGTTAATGTAATTTCAAAATGTAATTAAATAGTATGTAAACAGATGATATCACGTAAATCAATGAAATACGAGTGTAAAAAAGAAAGTGATTTGTCATTTCTATCAAAATTAAGTAGAATGTTTGAAAAGACTTCATAAAGATGAGTCATTTAAAAATCATCATTAAATCAGATATAGGTTAGATAACTGAAAAGTTTCTGGGGAAATTGAGTAAAGATCTAGAAAGATTCCGCACTGAGATTATCTCACAATGTCTTTAAATTACTACTCCAATTTAGACAGACATGGATTGGAAATCATAGAGATTACACTGTAGGTGTGGTTTATGCAAGAAAGATGACAGGGAATTCCAACTAGAAAAGAAAATGCCTAACATCAAATATTGGCAAATAAAAACAGAAAATACTTGTGTCTATGATAAATATAGATGTAAATGTTAAAATAAAAAGCTGAAAGTATGTATTTGTAATTTGTTAGAACTTTTTTGATAAATCAATTATGAGTGTCAACTAAAATGGACAGGAAGACTTCTACTATAACTTTTTAATCACTTCAGGTGTCCTGAACACAGCAAAAAAATTCTTCTTTTTTTGGACCCAAATTTATGAATACTTTCAAAATATCAAACCAAAAATGCTAAAATGCCCACATTGCCAATTTTGCTTAAACCAAGAATCAATTTTCAGGACTAGAGCATGTAGAAATTCAGTCTCAATAATATGGGAAGATTCCACCCAAGTGCCCCACAACAGTCACGGTTAACGTGGGTGCAGCTGTTGACTGATCTGGCATTTGTGAGAGCACAGAGTAGGTTTTATCCATGAGAGCTGCTGCCACGAAAGTGCCAGGATTAATCCACACACTGTGTGGTAATATTTTCATCCAGATTAATGGCTCCTTTTAGCCAGGGCACATTCACTTCTGTCACTAGGGTCACATGTTATCATACAGCCCTCCACAGACAGCACTGGCACATTCTATATTCTGCTCTGATCATATAATGCATGCGCATTTGGAATCATCAGAAGCAAACATCACATTTCTCTGCAGCACAAAAACAGCGAACAAAAAGACTTGCTAAGCAAATTGCCTGTCTCAGTGCCTCCTTGATAGGAGAAGTCAGGAACCTACTTAAATATTTATTTTTAATTCCTCTGGCTAAGATTCCGACATGCAAAAATACAAAATGCACAGCTTTTTAGTGTCAAGCGATGTCCAAAGCAAGAGGCAGTGTATTTTACATGCAGGTCATCTGTACGCATTTTGTAAGATGGTAAAGAGGGTTAGTCTTCTGGTACCTAGGAGTTCACATCCCTTGAGATATCTTGAAAAAAGTCCCTTTCTCAATGCAGCGCGTTTCTAATCTTTTTCTTTCTTCCACTCATCACAACAACGTGCAAAGAAATCAGTCTTTTCTTACTGAGTCTGTGTGATGTAACAAGTAGCACTGGAGTAGAAAAAAAGAGAAATAGCATACGAAGAATAGATTTGTGTTCAGATTTCTTAGAACATGCGTTTCTTCCAAATAGGTCAAAATAATTTACCAAAAACAAGCTTCCTAAGGTATCAAACGAGGAGTAACACAGAGGAAATTAGAAACATATAATTTGACTTACTCAAGGTCATAGTAAGTCAATGACCAAAAAAAAAAAAAAAAAAGTAGACCTAAATTACCTTCACCTCCAAAGTAATCTTTCTACATTATTTCACCGGGAATGAACGTGAAATGGTCTGAAAAGAGCTGAGCACTTCCAAACTATTCGACATGCGGTCAATCCTTCCTCCGAGTATCCCAGCATCCTGGCAGCCGGAATTTGGGATATTTCAGACCTTAGATGGGCCATGCAATGTTACCCATACACGCTGAGGGAAACACAAGTCTTAACAATTTACATAAGAATTGTCAAGACTTATTTTTTTGCATGACATTCTGAAGATTGTTAAAGATGAAAACAAACAAGAGGTGCTGGCTGGACAATACATTTTCTCTTAGAAAAGCATCCAGTGCCCACATGGAACTAGTCTTTGCGCAAAGATGCTCCTTTCCCTTTACTTGAGTTAAGATACGAAGTATGCACCTATAAATCAAATCAAGAGTTCTCTTTAATATGTTCTTTTTAAGGGATAATTTAAGTTTTCTTTTTATTATAATTATAAAACTAATGCATATTATAGAAAATGAAACAGAAAAGAATAAAGGAGCAGAGAGAGATCACAGGAATCCCACTGCCCAGAGTCAACCACTGTTAACGTTTTGTTTCATTCCAGATTTTTATTTTTCTGTGCAGTTTTAGCACATTAATATATGCATGTCTTCTATATTTTAACATTATTTTAAGGGAATTATTCAGCTGCCCTCTGATTTTACTTTTATCTTCTGTCAATCCTCCTCTGCGAACTCGAAGGGTTTCTTGGTAAAAAACAGTAAGATCATCCCTACAAGTAAACATTTTATATGTCCAAATTTAAGTGAATCCAAAATATAAGAAAATCTCCCATTTTCTACATGAGATGATCCCCTCAAAAAAAGAGGCTTTTTTTTTTTTTTTTTTTTTTTTACAACTTGACTATTATTAACTTTTAGGACAAAGATTGAGATGGCTTAACGTCTAGACAGATTTTCTTCATTTAGTTATATGTACATGTTCAAAATCACGTTGAATATCACAGAGCATGTTTAATTTAGAAAAGTGCTTTGTCTTCTCCCCTCTCACATTTCATTAAGAACTCCTCAGGGACAAAAGTGTCCTCATTATCACTAGATACATTTTTTTAGGGATACCTGGGCAAATCACCTTCCCTTGGAGATTGAGACACAGCACTTTTTAAAATTCCCGTATGACACGACTTCCATAAGCACCAATTCGCTAAATAGTAGGACGGTTTTTCATACATCTTGCAGGCACATAATTGTGATCTCCATAGCAAAGACACTTGCAATATTGTTTTATCTGTTCTTTAAAAGGCTTGTTAACAATAACATTCAACAGTTGTAATTGTGAGGTCATACCCAAATTACTAAATGTATGTTAAATTTCTTCTCTTCTTTTTTTTATCTGACTCTGCCAAATGACTTCTTTTAAGCATCATACGCAAGCATTCATGATGGCCATTTTGATGTTCAAAGTAATTGAGAGATTGATCTCTGTAAGAACTTGAACATATATAATATAGACGTCTTTTTTTGAGGGATAATATTTTGGGGAAAAAAAATCCTAATATTAGGAGCACATATAATGACAAGAACACATAAACAGCTCATGGTAATTTTCCTTGTAGCATGTTTTTGTTTGTGTTTTTGTTTTCCTGTCTGTCCCTTGGTTACTGCGACTCTGAGAATGAAAACAATACTATGACAACCACATTTTGGGGTAAATGAATCTGTATAATAACCTCTAGTGCAGCAATGTCCGATAGAACTTTCTGCAGTGATGAAAACATTCTCATCTGTGCTGTCCAACATAGTAGCCAATGACCACCTGTGGTTTCTGAGCACTTGTAATGTGGCTAATGTGACTGAGGAACTGAATTTTTAATTTTAGTTAACTTTAAATTTAAATAGTCACAGGTGGCTAGTGGCTACCCCATTTGACAGTGCAGCACTAGCAGGAAAGGGGTGTGTCAGTCTTTCTTATAGCTCCCCAGTGCCTGGCAGAGTGAGTAGAACCTGCTGTGTTTTGTTTTTTATTTAGTTAAGCAATAATAATTTGTTAGATGAATCCTAAGAAGAGAGGCTTCTCTTCCTTAATAAGGGTATCACAAAATCACTGTCAGGAGCAAACTGTCCTATGTAAAGAAACTCAAATGCTTCGAACAACCCAGTCGCACTGCAAAGCTGCCAGTAAAACACAGACAATTTCCACAATTCAAGCATATATTTCTTATGGTACCTTCTTTGCAACCCTTTGGCAAATCTGCAGAACGTTAGAGAGGCTATTATTTTATTTTTAAACAGACCTAGGATTCTATGAGAGTGGTTAACTAGTTGTTCTGAGCAAGTAATACAAACTGGACATGGAAGATTTTATAATCCCATTTGCTACAAGAAGCCTGGCAGAAGATGCATTAGTTAGCAAAACAAAGTCACAATTTTATTTTAAAATTTATCTTTAAAACTGGGGGAAAAAATCTCTCTCAGACGTTTAGAAAAAAGATAGTTAATGAGTTATAAACTAAAATACAAAATTCTAATGCCACATAAAATACTGAACAAATCTAAGGGCCTATTGGCATTCTGGAATCTCTATAACAAAAGAACTATATTTGCATTTATACAACATTAACAACTGAAATAAAATTGAACGACCTCACTCACAGATTTTTGATTTCATTAATATCCTTGCAGATTTCACCTGTCCACAAGCATTGATTAGGACAAAAAAACAGCACTGTGTCTGATAGGGCTTCTGACTCTAATATTAACTGAAGGAAAAGCACAAGAGCTACAATACGTTATTCTGAAATGCTGCCACAGGAAAAAAGACACAGCACTGACTCCATCCACTTCCATTTTCTTTGCAACAAATCTGTCATTTAAGACTAAGATGTTAAGATATGACTTATCCTTGCTGAAGCCATCTCCTTATAAATGCAGATCTCCCAACAGGCTTCATAGCCCTGATCTCTTCCCACAAGTTCCTCCTGATTCAAGCAGATAATTTTGCTCTCTTTAATCCAGTGGAACTGAATAAGTTCTGGCACTTCAAAAAGAATTATGGGAACAAAAATTCTCTCTCCAGAAAAGCACAGGTACGATTCTAGTGTATTGATGGCTAAAGCATCCTTTATACTGCCACAGAGCCTCCTAGAGAAGTAAGAAAGAGATCAGAGCAGATGTATGCTTCAGGGGCCTTAATCACAAACTGCACAAGTTATACTGGGAAAGATTCAGGTTCACAGACCACTACACTTCGCTTATGGCTGCTCTTATGGACTGAATGTTCGTATCCCCCACGAAATTCATATGTTGAAGCCTTAACCAATGTGATGGTATTTAGAGATGGGGCCTTTGGGAAGTAACTAAGGTTAGATGAGGTCATGAGGGGGGAGCTTTCATGGTGGAACTAGTACCCTTAAAAGAAGAGACACCAGAGAGCTTGCTCTCTCTCTCCATGCACAAAGAGGTCATTTCTTGGACTGAAATCTACATTGCTGGCACCTTGATCCTGGACTTCCCAGCCTCCAGAACTGTGACAAATAAATTTTTGTTGTTGAAGCCACCAATCTATGGTATTTTGTTACAGCAGCCCAAGGTGACTCATACAGCTATACCCACAATTTGACTTTTATGGTTGGCTATCCTGATGCCTATATACTCACCTCTGAAGAAAGAGTCACAAGCATCCACAATGAAAACCTAATGTCACCACAACCTGGCCATTAAAGAATTCTGTACTAATTACTGGCTATTTAACCTACATTTAAAATTAATGGAGACTTCTGCTTCCTGACAATATGGAGTAACAGGGACCAGATTTACCCTCTCACCTGAAACAACAACAACAAAGACAAAGTAAAAGAAACAATGGTTTTCAACACACTAAACAGGACAAAGGACAGTGACTCCTGAGAGACAGGGAACAAATGAGGTAAGCCTTACCATTACCTCAAGCTTACTTTCTGGAGTGTTTCCAGGACACGGCCTAGGAAGGGGAAACTGAGGTGGAGCCCAGGGACACCGGGAGAGCTAGAGTTTGCAGGACCAAGTGCCAAGGAGGAGAGAGCTGTACAGAGAGGGAACCCCAGAAATCTCAGAGGGTCCTTCTCAAGTATTCAGCAGAGCACTAATCAGTGCATAAGGGTAATGAACTACCTGGGGCTGGGGAAAAAACTATCTGAAATGTTAGAGGGAACAGTGAGCAACATACACAAGGCTGGGAATAGAGCCTGTTCCCACTGGACAGAATGAAAACCTCATAATTCCCAGGCATTACATAAAGTACTCAGAAAGGTATTGCCTCAGAAGTGGGGATAATTAGCCCTAGACTAAACACTGCTCCAGTTCCACCTAACAAATATTAAAAGCAGAACCAAAAGGATCAAACTATTTGCAAATAACATAACTGCATACCAGAACAAAGCTCAAGAGCACCTATAAATGTATCCTGCACCAAACAAGGAAAACTTCACAATGTCTAGCATTTAACCAAAGATTAGCAGGCAAGCAAAGAAGCAGGAAAATAAGACCCATATTGAGAAGAAAAATCAATCAACCAAAACTGACCCAGACTGATATAAATGATATAATTAACAAAGACATTAAGATAGTTAATATAAAACAGTATTCCATGAGATCAAAATAGATATATGGAAGATATTTTTTAAAAAGCCCAAATGGAACTTCTAGAGGTAGACTTCAAATAGTGAAATGAAAAATACACTGGATAAGATTAACAGCTTGTTACACATTTCAGAAGAAAAGATTTGTTTTGAAGATAAAACAATAGAAACTGCCCAAAAAGAAACAGAGAGACAAAAAAAGGACATAAAAACAAAATGAAAACAAAACAAAATCATTAAGCTATGGGAACAGAAAATGTTGTTCCTTGTTGTTCCATGTCCTTAAAAATGTTAAGAAAAGTTGTCAGGCAAAAGGAAAATGATATCAGATGGAAATATGATTCTATAGGGAGAATACAGTACACCAAAAACATTAACTACATGGGTAAATGTATAAAAATGTTCTATTATTATTTTTTAAATATCTATAAATACTCATTTAAATTATTTATATTTAAAAGCTAATTAACTGACTAAACAAAAGTAATAATGTAGTGTGGAGTTTATAGTATATGTAAAAATAAAATGTAGGAAAAAATTAGCACATATGCTAGGAGAGGAAAAGAGAAGTATAGGATGTAGGGTTCTTATATTACACATGAAATGGTATAATATCACTTGCAGATAGACTTTGACAAGTTAAAGATGTACACTACAAACCCTAAAAAAGAAAACATAAAAAATGTCTTTAAAAAGAATTATAGCTAATAAGCCAACAGAGGACATAAATTGGAATCATAAAAAGTACTCATTTGACACAAAAGAAGGCAGAAAAAAAAGAAAAGAACAAAAAACAGGACAAATAACAAATAAATAGAAAGATGAAGTAACCTAAGTATGTCAATAATCACATTAAAAGTAAATGGTCTAAATAGCCCAATTAAAAGGCAGAGATTGGCTGATTTGATTTTTTAAAAAAAGGAAGCCCCAACTATATACCTACTACAAGAAAACCACTTTAAATGTAAAGACATAAATAGATTAAAAGCAAAAAGATGGAAAAAGATATATCATGCCAACACTAAAACGTAGTGTAAATGCTTCCCATAAGCATTGCACCTCTAGTGTCTGATATACCTCCTGTAAAACCCTGCCAATGAATTCACATGATATTGGCCAAGAAGAGAGTGAAAAACTCTTGTTTGAAGTTTACTTTTATATCTTTTACAAAATCATCAGTGCAAGTTTACTTCATTGTTACAAATATCCTTTAGTAGGGTCATACAATATATTTTTCACAAAATTCAATGCCAGGAAAATGTCTGCATTCTATGTGAATTGATGTGCTTTCTTTAATCAGATAAGCATTGTATGAGCCAAAGTTTCCCCTTTATGTCTTGGCTAACAATGAGAAAGGTCAAAGTTCAATATTGTGCCAAGGTCTAAAAATAAATCCATCGTAGACACTTAGCAGGATTCTCACTCTCTTCTCTGATTGGTTTTTGACCTCTCCTAAAATTATTTTACTTGCATTATAAGTGGAAGCTACTTTGAATTCTTTTTTTCGAAGAGTTGTATTTTATAACAGAAAGAATATCAGGAATCAGACATGAGTATTTGCTCCACTATTTATAAGATGTGTGACCTAAACAGAGAGGTTGAATAACTGCTCTGAAGTTCCATTTTCCACCATGAAGTGAGAATAACAGTGGTCATTTTGCCTCTCTCTCAAGAACACTAATAGAATGTGGAAGTCTGCAAATTTAAAAACAAAGCTATGTTAATATTAAATGAAGTTAAAAGATTATCAAAATTGATGTGGTTAGATTTTTAAAACCAAAATCTGATTTTATGATATAGTCATTTCCAGGTTAAGTAACTGTTTTTTTCCTCTGTTATCAATATGAAATCAATTAAAGGCTGGATGGACTCACATAGATCTAGATTCTATTCTAAGAAAGAAGCAATAAAATGACCAGCCAGTGTCAGATTTCAGAACTCTAAATGCAGGAACAAGAACAAGGAAAACACTGGCACTCCCAGGTGAGCGTGGATGAAAGAAGGCATAACCCAAACCAGGCCTGGATCCGTAGAAGTATTAAAGATGTGCCCCCAAAGGCTTATGAATTCAGGTATGCACTTGTTAGTCCTTTGATTGTCAATTAACATCTCTGCATAAGAGGAAAGAAAGGGAACAAGGGTACAAGGACATAAATTGCTCTGATATTTTATCAAATGCAGAATTGCCCTTAAGCAAATCTACTCCAGTACCAGACTTTCTGCTCAAAGCAGTGAGGATTCTCCCTCCAGCCTCAGGCAGAGCCTTAGTTGTGAGGTTCACCTGTATTTTAGCATTCCAAGTGGTCAAAGAGAGCTGCAGCCTAGCTGTCACAGGAATGAAGTAACTGTAGTCTTTTCTACTAGACGTGTAGAGCAGTGAGTTTAAAAAGAAAATTAGAATTCAGATGGCACATAGGTAGCTCATCAAGAATATGGTCAATCAAGAAAGAAAGGAGAATTCTTACAAGAAAATGGGAGGCACAGTTGACTACAGCATAAAATAGTTCATAGATCAGTGGTTCTCATACTTCGGTGGGCATCTGCATCACCTGTGGAACTTAAAAATGCAGGTGCTGAGCTTTACCTATCAGAGACTATACCAGTGTCTGTCTGACGTATCCCATTTTGAGAACCTCCAATGTTGGTGTCATTAGGAACTAGGATTTTTGGCATAAATGCATGAAAATACAAACGTGATTTAAGTAAAGGTCTGATTTTAAGTAAAAACTGTAGTCCTGAATTTGAGCTGGAAGAGACAAGATGAAGTCATCATGCGTTTTATCTTTAAGACAACAACAACGCATTTCTGAGCTCTGTACACTAAAAAGATCTAAAAACAATGAGCTACTCAAAAGTAATAAGCATCCCTAATGAACAGATTATGGTTTCTAAATAACACTTCCCATTAAAAGAAACAAGCTCCTAGGAGAAATAGCTGATTCCAGGTCTGAGGGGAAAACAAACAAACCGTATAAAATAAACCTGGAATATCTTAACATCCAGCAAAGAAGGATGTGAACAAAGATTCTGGAGTCATGTTAAAAGGTCTCAGGAACCAACACGAAGAGGCTCTCCCAGCAAAAACAGTAATTTGAGCATCAATAGAACACTAATTGTAATAGACTGAAGCACAAGTATGTTTAAAGCTATGAGTTCAAAACAATACTAAAACAAACTTCCATGATTACCTCTGAAGGGTGCTAGAGAGCCAAATAATTATTTTGAAAATTAGGAAATAAAGGTAAAGAATCAGTCATTTATCTTGCCCTTCCTGTATGTACTGCACCTTAAGGTAAAAAACGAGGGGCAAGTTTCTCTTTATGAAGGAAGGACAGAATAAGATTATTGCCATTTTGCAACCCCTATTAAAATAATGAATCTAAGCAATGAACTATCTTAGAATAGTTACTAATATCAGAAACACGCAAAAAGGTAAAGACATTATGTGCCTACCTGTGAAGTATTCTTGCTCTTTATACATCCATGTCCCACAAAAAGAAAAAATCAAATCCGAATCAGCTATACATCTAGTTTGATTTACAGGAAATCAAGAGATAAAGAAACATGTCAAACAACATCTGTAATCAGCAAAATCCAATTCAGATCTAGTGAACAAACAGTCCAGTGTCTTCAACAAACTTTAAGGGAGAAAAGAGAAGAATGGAGGGAGAGGCTATAGGTTAAGAGATTTGACATATTTATCATCCATTTGTAATTCATGGACTTTATTTGGCTCTTGATTCATAAAAACAAAGTTTTTGTAAAAAGTAAAAATAATATAAGACAACTATACAATTTGAATACTGACTGGATATTGTTGATACTAATGAATTACTGTTAATTTATTTAGGTATGAAAATAGTATCTTTTTGAAAAGAGTCCTCTCTTTTAGAGATATATACTGAAATCTTTATGGATGAGATGATATAATGTCTATGATTTGCTTTAAAATGTTCTGGGGGGAAGAGTGGAAATGGGTGAGATTATAGATTATAAATGAATTAACATTGGCCATGTGTTAATAATTGTTGAAGTTGAATGATGGGAACATACAAGTCCAATACACTTTTGTATATTTGACATTTTCCACGATAAGAAGTTAAAAAATATCCAAAGCTAAAAGAAACAAATAAAAAACACAAAACTATAGCATTAAAGTTCAAATCTGGGTTATCTTTGAGGAGGAGAGAAGAATAGTAATTTGGAGAGGACAAGAGGGAGACTTCTGGGGTATTAGCAACATTCCAGTTCTTGACCTGAAAAATGGTTAATCAGGTGTTTATTTTGTGATAATTACTGAACTATACTGTATATTTATATTTTGTTCAACTTTCTGGTTTATACTTCAACCGAAAAATAGTTAAGATTAAGTACGCAGAAATCCAGACTACTATTCAGCAATATAAACACAGGAAATGTATTCAATAAGATGGGAGTATTTAATACTTTGTAATGCATAATACTTACATAGTGTTTACGAAATGTATGGACACGGATCAAAAGGAAAAAGACAACGCGGTGTGTCGTAGTCTTTCATCTTACGGGAACTAATCATAAGACAGACCCACAACAGAATCAGGACATATTAAATGCAACAATTGTGCTAATAATAACAAACACTTACGAAGTACCTATTATGTGTTAGTTGAGTTAAAAGGTGGTTATAAATTCTGTCAACTATTCTCTCAAATAAGATACAAATACTCAACTTTTGCTTGTTGTTAAATGCATTCTTGCTGATACGCCAGCCAGTGCACATTGATTTATTGGTATTTATTGGTATACTGCACAGCACAAGGATGGAACTACTGTACTGCACAAAGATGGATGAAAGCACAGCGAACACACACGTAATTTACGTGAGCTGAGAGGCCATATTGCTAAAGGATTGCGAGCAAGATCTTTGGTATCAGTCAGTCAGGAACCCTCGCTCACCTACAAGCTGTGTGGCAACGAGCAAGCACTTACTCGTTGTGTGCCCTTCTGCATTTGTAAATGGACCAGCAGTACTATCGCTTCTGGTTACTATAAGGATTAAACGGGATAGAACTCTTAGCCCAGTGCCTGGCACATACTACCTGCTCAGTAAATGCTAATTACTACATATTTATCACTGTCATCATTATGAAAGGATATGCCTCTGCAATATCTCCTTCGGTACCTTCAAAATATTCTTCTAAAAGAAATATGATAAAATTACAAAACAGAGGATGCTCCTACATGAGTTCTGCAAAAAAAACAGAATATTTTACTTCAAATATGAGGGAGAAAACATAAAAAAAAAAAAAGAGGGATATGACATAGCACAAGTGGATGGCTAAGAATTTAAGAGCAAGATACCAGAAAAGCTAAAATTAAACATAATTGCAGTAACGGTTTCAGGCTGAAAAAATAAAACTGCTGTTAGGCTTTAAAGTTTACATGCCAAGGCAGATTTAGAAGAAATTATTCAATAGTCATAAACCACTGGTTGAGAGAATCATGTCATGCGATACAAAAACCCATGAGAAACCCAGCTGAACCAGAGAGCATGAAAAGTAGATTAGCTCTTGTCTGAAGCAGGTACCACTTACCTGAGTATGAAGAAATAGTGCCAGTCACTGGGGATCTTCTCAGGTAATTTCTGAGGACACTGGTGGCCCTGGTCTCTCTCTGCGGCTCCAGAGCCTCTCAGAGCCCATAGGACTCTTAAGGTACTTAAATATGTGGTCTATTTTGACAACAGCATGTTTTATAAGTCATTTGTCATCAGCAAACTTTAGACAAGGTTAATGAAAGTTCTGTCACTTTAATGTCTAGCCAGCTTTAAATTACAAATGTCATGCGCCATGACTAAAGAAAGGGCACTGCAATAATACCATAAACCATCATCTCCAGGGACATACAGGTAATTGCATAGCTCATTAAAAAACTGTTTTAATTATTAATTGACCGTGTCAGAGTTGTCCTTTGAAGTCAATTTTAATTTTTTTTTTCCTTGCAAGCATTATGATTTCAAGCTGACCTACAGAACTTTGTGTACCACCTCAAAACCTGCCAGCAGTAGTTGCAAAGAAAGCTCTTCAATACTTGGAATTATTTTCAAGTCATTTAGAAATAATTTGCTTACTGGGGGGAAGGAAACAGCAGAACATTTTTGGAGAGAGTTGGTATGTTCCAATCACCTTACAGAGACCACAGAACGAGAAAGAAAGGAAAATGTCAGGAGTGAGAGCAAGCACTCATCTTTCTGTTAAAGTTTCTTCTATGATGATGCAAAACAAGGACTAAAAGTTTTTGCAGGAAACCACAGGGCAATCTGATCAGGACTTAGCTCAACTTACGAAGGAGACATCTAGGTAACTTTCTCATTTAATAAATAATTCTAGAAATAAGCTGGCTGCAATCACCAAAGCTGAAGAATCATCAGTGGGCAACAGTAATAATTCATAAAGCTAAATTTTTCCTTAAGTTCCACTATTCAAGAGAGATACTAGTAGTCTCACTTTTTTATTCTGAACGAATCTAGAAGGTATCTTATAGAAAGACAACAGTATGTCCACTCCTGCAAAAGATGCCAATGGCAAGCTTAAATGACTAATTCTATATTTATAAAGAGACAAGCCTCCATAATGTCAAATGACAGAGTTCTCACTGATTTATTAGCAAACTGAACTTTCAGTATAAGAGAAAAGAATTTCTCAAAATCTGGATCTTATAAATTAGTCCTGTCCTTCTTGAAAACCATTTTAAAAAGACAATGCCAACCTTAAGTTTGAATGATTCATTGTATCGTAAAAATCCGAGGTGAGTATGTCTGGTAGCAAATTTCTGGAACAAGAACCCTCTTGCAACCCAACCTAAAAATCTACTGACACAGGTATTAGATGCTTAGAGCACAGTAATGAAGCCAAGCTCAGACTACTGCCATCAATACAAATACTGACAGCAAGTTTGTTCACGAAGTTTACAGGGCCAACAACTTACAGCTCAAACCTGGGATCAATTTATGAACTCCGCTGTTGTTAATGACCATGCAGGGAGAGTAACACCAGAAATCTGACAGCATCCTCAGGACTAACAGATCATCTCCCAGAATGTGAAAATGAGATAAGTCAATTCTGCTGCACTGTCTGCACCTTGAGAATTAAACAGCAACTACCAACCGGTAACAGAAATTACTCTCTTTGGAGGCTGAACACCTGATTCGCCTCTGCCACATCAAGCAGAGACTGGCAGATAACAGAATGACAGGAAAAAGTCATTCCATTCACAGTTTTCACATTATAGAAAACTGAGCAAGGGAAGATACAGAGCAAATCACCTAAGAAAAGTAAGCAAATAAATACATAAATATATAAATAATAAAATAAAAATATAGTAAGAAATGGGACCCTGTAGGACAGGGGTCAGCAAACCAAGGCTCATGAACCAAATCCAGCCCGCTGTCTGCTTTTGTACCACCCATGAACTAAGAATCACTTTTACATTTCTAAATGGTTGAAAGGAATTTTTTTAAAGAATAATATATCACAACTCATGAAAATTATATGAAATTCAAATTTCAGTGTCCACAAATAAAGTTTTATTGGAACACCGCCACGCTCATTCGTTTACATATTGTCTGTTGCAGCTTTTCACACTACAGCAGCGGAGTGGAGTGGTTGTGAGAGACACCGTATGGCCCATGAAGCCTAATGTATTCACTATCTCGCCCTTTACGGAAAAAGTTTGCCAACCTCTGCTATGATGAAATGGGACCTAAAATCCTAACCTTTGATGGCACATCAAGTGAGCTAGCCCCATCTCCATTCCTTCAAGCAATCTTGATCTTTAATAATTTAAAGACTTCCCCCAAAAGACGAGATTTCACAATAAATGATAAATATCTCTAGCTACAGGGTGCAGCATGAGTGTTTCCAAATTGATTATAAAGTTTTATCTCTGGTATACACACATAAGTGCACTACGATGTACCATACTCTAATTAAATTGAAGAATGGCTGCACAAGCCATGTTTCTATTAGCCAGGTCTTATTTGATTTAGCAGCTGTAATGAATGCAGAATCAGGTTAGGGTTGTTAAGCTTATCTGGCTTTGCCAATCTACTGAAATTAGGATAATAAAACTGAAGATATGTAATATTGAAGACATTTAGAAAGAAAACTCGTTTATCTTCAATTAAAATATCCACAATACTGACAATAAACTTATTACTCCTCCCTACAGAAAGGTTAGATGGAAGAAAACAGCACATTAAAAAGAAATTCAGTCCAGCATGGGGACCGTGGAGTTACATTTTAGAAGACCAAAAATAGCCTAGTTTTCTTGTGATACCAACACTTCACACATTTGTGGAAAAAAAACAACAGGCAAAACACAGAAGCTCAAAATATTCTCTAACTGACAAAACGCTGCACTAGATTTTTGGCTTCAATAAAGCTAAAATTCTCTACATTGAGTAGGGAAGGAGCGGTAATTGAGTTTCTTGAAATGAGCAAAACTCCGTGTGGGCATGTTAAATTATTTGCTTGTTTGAGTCATTGGGGGAACTATGTGGTCACCACTTTTGATCAACTTTGTTTTGAGACTACAAATGAAATTATGGCTTAATTCATTTTCCAGATTTTATGAGTTTATTGACATACACAGAATATAAACTCCAGATTGAAACTATATCAATCATCTTGGAATATTATAAAATACAGTATCTTTAATGATATTTGTTTTAGGCACCAATTAATTTTACGAGGGAATAATAAAACAGCAGCCTCTTCCTCCCCCTACAGCACAGACTATATAATAAAATCAACAGATGTAGGCCAAATCAATGGGGTGAAAACAACCTATCTGAAGTCAGTTATGAAGATGCACTAGTTCCAACCCTCAAATGACATTGATTCCTAGGGCTCAGTAACCCCACCCCCTTCAAAACCAGAGCAGCCAGACCCAATACTCAGAAAGGAAGACATGCAGTTCCCCTATTTCCCCATTTCCCATAATTTATATGGTAAATAAGTCAGATAGAAAACCAAGAAAGGAAAAGTCTGTGAAAAAAAGAATTACAAAATGCTTGGTTAGCAGCTGAAGAGAAGTTCCAGAAAACTGCACTTACACTAGCTCTGATGTCGAATTTAGGCAATTCACATCCCTCACATGCCAGTCCTGATTATTCTCTTAAAAGTGCTACTGTGTGCTATCTTCAAAATATTAAACCATCCATCAATGTAAGTGGTCCCATTAAACAATCTCTGGGTACGCCATCCAGCTGAATGAAAATGAAACCCTAATGATGATCTGAAATGGGAACCAAATGATTTAAGGGGAAATATAAAATGTTTTATGAATTTATCAAAAGGCAAATAGTAATTTTAAAAGTTTTTTTCTATTCTCTACCACCAAAATAAACAAATTGAACAAGGAAGCAGTGGGCTATCTTGCAACTTTTAAGTACTAGGAAATTCATCTTGAAAGACCATGGTTGCCTAAGTCCTCTTTCATTTTTCAGTAACAGTTACAGAGCAGACAGTGAGACTCCATAAATGGAGGTAATCAAGCTAACGATCACACGTGATCACACGTGCTGAAAAGGAGAGTCAAGCATTCATTTTGGATAAGGATCGGATCATCTCCAAGCTTTATCTCCAAAGTATAACAAGATTTAGGCCACATAAAATGAAAAACAAGTACAGAGAGACAGCTTTAACTTAAATAAGGAGCTTAATAGTTGTTTTAAACTCTTAATTAGTAATACTTTTAAAAAATAAAAAATGAGCATACACCTCTCAAAGTGCTGAGAGGCTCCTTTTCACACAAGCCTTAAAAGGACAGTGGTAACGACAACTTTCAAGACCATGGCAAAATGCAATTCCAGAGGAAAATCACAAACTATAACGCCTTCCAGAGGAGACACTTTCAACCAGAGGAGTAGCAGTGGGAAAGCAGGCCACTATACGAACGCACAAGGGGGTTCACTAATTACTGGGAGCCACCAACATGGAGCAAAAGCAGCACAGACTTTGGCATCTGATGGACCTGGGCTCATATCTCATATTTCAGTCCTAATTTTCACTAAGCTATCTGACCTTGGGAATGTCACTTAACCTTTCCAAGCCTCAGTTTTCTTATTTATAAAATGGGGACATCTTCCTCATTGGGTTGTTACAAGGATTAAATGAGAAAACTATACAAACCATTGAAAATAGTACTTGACACACTAAGTACATAACAAATCTATTCCCTCCCCTACACAAATAAATATTTACTAAATTTGAGAACGTGCAAGGCAACGCTAGGACAGTTTCTCAAGTGTGATACATGAAATGATTTTAAGTGCTACATAAAACTTTTTAAGTTTTAATATTTGAGATTTTAATTTAAACATGTATTAAAAGAAAACACAGCCTAACAAAGCTGTAATTTCAGGGCAAATACTGATTTGGATGAGGTTGGGTAAAAAAATAAATCAACTTAAAGGGAAATATTATGTAAATAATAATATTGGCAATATAAAGATATGGCAAACAATCATACAAGAAAGAAACACTATGTTTTAGGAATATATATGTACATTAAAAAGGGTTTCTGTCCTCAATAAGCTTACAATCTAAGGGCTGTGTGGATCATAAGTGAGCAAACGGATGAAATATCCCACATATTTCAAGTTCAGAGTCATATTCAAGAACGGTATTAAAAGTCCCTCTCTTCTTGGCTCTTTTAACATGTGTCACATATAAAAGCTCTTTAAAAATACATGAGTTGAACAATTGTCATGCTGAGTTGTAACAAGCTGATTTGGAAGTCCTGGTATAGTAGCATGTTAGGGATTTGTATGTTAAATCTTCTCTTTGAATTATCCAAGAAATCATTATTTTCTCACCTTTATTTTCTTTGTAGGAAACTAAGAAAACAAAGATCTCTGCCGGTTTAACAGCCAAATCACTCAAGACACTTGGAGCAAAACAAGGAACAATCTACTTAAAACTATAAGATCCAAGAAAGCTAAATGGTTTTAGATTTCAGCAAGTCTCATCCTTAGAGACCATACATGCGATAGGAATAAGCTGAATTTGCATTTGAAAATAGAGCAAAACAAACTAAGTCTCCCTTTCAAGGGAAATGGGTAGCCAAATAAGAAAGAAAGAGAAAAGGACTTTCTATGTATTCCCAAGGAAAACCAGACCCCTTAAAACAGGAGTTTTTAAAACTCAAACAGGACCCTTCTGGAAACTCTTACATATCTTAAAGCAAAACAAAACAAATGTCCTGTTATCATCTCATAATTCACGCAATGTGTATATTAACTTTTGCTTCTTTAATCTCTCTTGAAGTTGTCTTCCTGCCGGATTCCTCTACTCCATTTAACAGTAAACCTCCATCATGTCAAAATTTATCTACACATAGTATTAGTTGATAAAAAATTTTTTAATAAAAACATAAAAAACTACAGGCAACCGAAGCCATGTTAAAAGGGATCTAATGCCCAGGGAGCATACAGTTCTATAGCAGAGATGTACAAAAGGGGAATATTCAGTGCAAAAGGAAATATATAAAACAGCATAAGAAAAAAGATAACTAGCAGTGACATTCTCTAAAACACAAGATATGCTTCTATAGTTTGGACCATACAAGGTGAGGGCAGGTTAATGGCTAATGAGCATACTGTATTAGCTAATAGGTAAGAAGAATAAAGCTTCACCATATCACAAAATCACTGTCTTACTGACATTCATTCCAACTGTCACTAGTACATTGATTTTCTTAGAAGCTTTATGATTCAGCTGCCTCTGAACCACAGTTAGAGCGCTGCCCACCTGCATCACCGGCTAAACACAGCTGTGGAAAAGAATGGACTGAGGTGGCAGAATTAATAAATTATCATTTTCCTTCACAACCTGCTTAGGAAATATGCACAGTGCAAAAAATCTGTAAAAATAGGTTTGGGATTGAAGAGAGTTTCTAATAGAGTTTCTTAGATAGGAAATTTTGAAGTATATAAAAAAAATTCTCTGTTTTCTTTAAAAGTAATATTTTAGTCCAAACAGCTGATCTTTATTCTGGTTCTTTGGTTTTCTGCTTTTCTAGTCAATCATCTTTAGTTACCTTTCATACCAAGAAACACCAGCAAGCGACTGAAAAAAACAAGTGGGAAGCACAGTAGACCCGAAGGATTCCATAAGAGTTCTTAAAAAAAAAAAATGCATCTGATCGTCACCTGTGTAGAGAAACACAAATCCCAGGGTCATTGCCACTAAATCACAGACCAACGTGATGAGTGCTGTCGTCAACATGGCTATTCTACCTTGACTTTTGAATGTCAAAAATAATATGGACAGAATTGACTAAGCAGTCTCCGAGGTGCTGCCTCTAAAATTTTTAACTTTATGGCCATTAAATATTGAACAGATAATTGGATTTATCCCCTTCAGTGCTTTATGGATGTACAAAGTACCTACCTTCTCCTGTTTTATTCAAATTAATGGTGCTCTTTTAAAGTATCTGCCCTGAGTGCACACTACAGCTGACTCATTAAAAGGATGCTTCATCTTCTGCTTACCAACTCTTTTCTCCATTTGCAGTGAGAGGGCAAAAACCACACTGGAACCCACATCGACAGTTAAGGACAAATCCATTCAGTCACTCTTAAACCTAGAATTTTCCCTCCCTAAACGCAAGTACCCGGTGTGATTTGGCAGCCGATTAACTGTTATCGTGGAAAACCACAACACGGAATCCATTTCTTCTGTTTTTAATTAAAACATTTATAAATGCTTCCTTGCAACTGGGTAGCTGACTGCTACATTTAAAAAACAACTCTGGAGAACACAGGGATGCCAGTATCTCTCTAGAGGATTAGCTAAATGAAACCTTGGACTGTGTATTGGACAGGGGAAAAAATACACCCATGGACAGGCTGTGCAATTCACACTAGTGATACGGTATTTCTATCAAGTGTGACTAACACACCTACAAATGTACAGTCTGAAAATAACTCTGGTGGAGGTGTTAGTGGAAAGGGGTTAATGGAAATAATGTTTTCATTTTAAACAATATAAATCCACAACTGGCATTCCATTGGCCCATGACCTCACCTTACCCAATCGTTGTTCAAGCCATTTGCTAGTGTAATTGAAACCTTCTTTGAGAGTCGTTAGATTTCATTTTATGTTTTGGGGACAATGCAGCTAACAGACATTTACCATCCATCTTTCTTAACATTCCTAATCTAAATAGAAGACCTAACTCCAAGACTGTGCTTTTGATGGATTGCTCACCTTCCTATACAGTAGAGCTTAAGAGATCCTATTATTACTTTCAGAACCCTTACAGAAAACATATACTCATATTCATTTTAGTTTTTACCACCTAGCTAAACAGCATATACTTATTTTTAAATATGTGTTTTTAAAGGAATAGATTTTCAATTAAAAAATTCAAAAGAACAAGATAAAAACAACACACACATTAAAGGCAGGTGGGAAAAAAGGCTCAGTAACATGACATGCTAAAAAATATAAAATTGTGGAAATAAGATTTGCTGCTAAGTAAAATGCTAAAGATACTCCAAAGCTTTTCCTACATGTGAGGACTTTTAATACAGTTTCCATCTGTTGATTTCTCTTAGAGTTGAAAGGGCTGTAAGGAAATGCCTCTATCCATCTGGCCAGTGCCATCAATGTGACTCTAGTAGGGGACATACTTTTGACCGTCATCTCAATTATTCTATTACATATGCGTTCAAAATAATGGTTTTTATTTTAAGTTTGTCTTGGAATGTATATGAGGTCTATCTAATACGAAGCCAAATTTTTAACTGCTTATAGCTAGGAAAATTTGAAGGGAAAAAGAAAAAAGGCATCCTCCGGTACATATTAGAGTAGTGGCTAACTTAATCAAAAGATTTCACAATCTGTTCATCAGAAAATCCTTCCCAAATACAAGTAAATAAAGCCTTAACTTCACCATTCAAATAGGCTACTCAGAACAGCTAATAGCCTGCACGAAGGCAGCCTCCTTTCATATCCATTTCTGATTTGTTTGACTTACAAGAGTCACAACTATCCAAAATACAAATAACAGACACTGACAGCCCCCCAGACACTAATTCTAAAGTGTCTTTGGTGTACAAGCTACTTTATTTCTTTCTGTGCACTGGGATTTTTCCTATATAAGGACAGGATAAAACTGGACACACTGAGATATTAAGATTACATGAGTTACCTCTAACAAAATTACCTGCTGCAATGAAAGGAGCAATTGCGAAGTTTGTTGTGTCCTTAATTCTACAAATCAAGGTCCCTCCTGAACACCACTTCACCTGAAGCTATTTGGCAGTTTATTAAGTCATGTAGGATTAACTGTTGCGAGTCCATCATTCCACAAACCCCAACTGTAACTCTGAACAAGGATATAAGAACATCCCATAGGCAGAGTCCATAAATTCCAAATATTTAACAGAGAGTCTGTAAATCTCACCACAACCCAAAGTGGAAGGATCATACTTAAATCCCATGTAGATCTGGAGTATATGTCAGATTTTTATTTTAAATATACGTTAAGCCTTATTGTTTAAGGAAAAAAAAAGAAGACATTTAGTCAGAAGCTTAACTCTTGAAAAACGCACACACTTGATATCCCCACCACTCAAAGATGTCGTCAAAGTTCAACTAGAAGAGTGGGAACTAATGAAATTTATCACTGGTAAGCTTATAAAAAAGAGAAATAAAAGAAAGAAAAAAACCAAACAGGCAGCAACAGTGTTGTCACCAAGATACACAGACAAGGGGCTTGCTAAGAAAGGGTATGTCATGACATAACTGGCACTTGCCCCATCTGTGAACCAACTATTTCTTATTTTCTACTACATAAAAAACTAAGGCTGGCTGCAAGAATCAAAAGTGGCTTTTGTTCCCTTTGAATTCCTGACAAGTATGCTTGATTAGAAAGAAAAAAAAAAAAAGAATAAAGTAAGGGGATAATTTTAAACTTTAAGAGAATGAACCACATTTCCTTTAAATGAATGACCGAATTCCTGCAGTGATACGCATCTCAGTCTACCTTTATACGGAGTTTGGAATTTGGGAAGCATGTTAGTGTTCTACATATTCAAAAAATAATATAAAATAAGAGTGGGAAAAAATAGAAACTTAAAATTGAAAGCAAACTGAAGCAAGTGAACGCAAATGTACTTCAAATTAATAACATAACCACTATGAAGGGAGAGAAGAAAAAGAATAATACAAGTGTGACCTCAGTATTTTATTACATACTCTATGCTAAGAAGGCATGGAGGGAAAACAGCAAACATGCCCTGACCTGTTTTTAGTAGGTTTGTCTTCTGTAGCGGAATGGGTGAAGCAATTCTATAACTATTTTTACATGTACTAAAGGACTGAGTAAATGAGTAAATGTGTTAGGAGCCAGGGTTTTCACTGTGGAGAAGGAGAATCAAATATAGAATGGAGAAAAGCAACCTCTATGGAAATAGTTTGGACTTGGAAGTACTAGAATGAACTTAACGACTGCTAAAATATATACACGTGCGCACATGCATGTACGTATTCTTTTTCCTAACTCTGACTCTTAAAAAGGCCTAGAAATAAATCTATTCCATTAGTAAGCAGCACAACTAGCACCCCCATATTGGAGACCATAATCCTCACAGAAATGGTTGATTACACGGCTATAGCAGAAAAGGTACATGATCCTAGAACGTCTTGTGTCAGAAAAAAAAATAGCGCTCAAAAAAATGGTCAGAGCATGTCAAAAGAACACAGGAGACCACCTGAAGGGGCTCCACTAATTAAATGTAGAAGAATTTAAACATAAAAATATTTAAGAAAAGTAGTAAGTAATAAACCATTAGAAAGGGGAGTCTATGAGTCAATACCAATGACAGAAGATAGATAGATAGATAGATAGATAGATAGATAGATAGATAGATAGATAGATAGATAGATAGATAATGGATAGATAGATGGATGGATGGAAGGATGGATGGATGGACGGACGGACGGACGGATGGATGGGAGGAAGAGTTCTTTACAGGAGAATGTTGACTACTGACTGGTCAATGTTGATGCTATAGTTGCAAAATCATCATATAGTTGCATGCCAAGACTGGTTCATGCAAGAACCATCAATAGCAGTTAAATCTAAGGGAAAATTTTGGAAGAGGAACAAGACATTTGCATGATCTTTAAGTATATCCCTGCGGATTGCTTATTAGTTGCAAGGGAAAATATGGTAACTATACAGTGGAAAAATCAAACACCTTGACCAGATAATCAAAATTAATATCACCAATGAAGGGCAGAAGGACATTGGATGCCTCTGGATGTAATACTCTGAGAAGGACATGTCACTTAAGTATTATTCCAGGTGGGAATACGTAGCCTTAATCTCATCATGAGGAAATGTCAGACAAACCCAAATGAGGACCTTTTTATTAAAAAAAAAAGGGACGGGGGCTTTATTTTTTTTTATTTATTTAATTTATTTATTTTTTTCCCCCAAAGCCCCAGTAGATAGTTGTGTGTCATAGTTGCACAGCCTTCTAGTCGCTGTATGTGGGACGCAGCCCCAGCATGGCCGGAGAAGCGGTCTGTCAGCGCACGCCCGGGATCCGAACCCGGGCCACCAGCAGCGGAGCGCGAGCACTTAACCGCCAGCCGGGGGCTTTTTTTTCAATGTCAATGTCATAAAAGACAAAGACAGACTGAAGAACTGTTCCCCCTTTAAAGGAGACATAACTAAATGCAATACGTGATCCTGGAATGGACACTGTACTGCAAGGGGAATAATCCTATAAAGGATATCAGTAGGTCAACTGACCAATCTGAAATACGGACAGAAGATTACAGCATTATGCCAATGCTAAATTTTCTGGAGTTAATCATCGTACCATAGGTATACAATAAAATGTTTTTGTTCTTTGGAAATACAGTCTGACATATTTGGAAGCAAAGAGCTATGATGTGTGCAACTTACTCTCAAATGGTTCAGGGAAGAAAAGCATAGAGAAAGATGGGGAAAGAGAACAAGAGGGAGGGAGTGTTCATACACACAAATGATAAAGCATACGGAGCGAAAGGTCAGTAAGAGGTGAATCCGTATAAGGGACTACAATGTTCTTTGTACTATTCCTGCAACTTAGCTGTGAGTTTGAAACTATTTCCAAAAAAAAGTTAAAAAAAAAGACTAACCTCCGCTCCCACACAACACAATGAATTTAAAATGACACACACAAGTGTCCCTAATCTCATAACCTTATTTCTGTTAATATCACTAAAATGTCAAGAAAGTGTTATGCACAAAGATGTTCGTCACAGCACTGTTTATAAGGACAAAAAATTTTGAAAATACCACATGTATTTTTAAAAAACAGAGGAAATGGTTAATTAAATTATGCTATGTAAATTCAAAAGAACACTATGCAGCCTTTAAATGTATGTATAAAAGTTTATAATAAAAATTGGAAACATTATATAATATTAAGTGAAAACAACAGGATTAAAGATGATATATACAGTATAATTACATGTAGGTAAAGCTGACAGATAAAAAGGGGGAAAAAATCATAGAAAAGGGGTTAGAAAAAAAATACTAGAAAATGCCAACACTGGTCATCTGTCCCTCAGAGATGGCTTATGGATCGATTTTTTTTTTCCCTTCTGCTTTCTGTACATTCCAAATACATAATGCTTTTATAATAATGTTATGATAAAATAAGCTTTATTCTTAGAATAATTTAATAGAAGTAAACAGAAATAAGTTTAATTTACTTAAGTTCTTAAGGGACACCTGCTGTATAAAGTAAATGATACTTACTGTGGATGTTCAGCTATCCAAATTTAATTTGAGCTACTTCTGGTTCCAAAGATGGGAAATAAAATAGAGAAAGCAGAAGTCATGCTAGGAGGTTGACAGTCTTTAGCAGAACTTATTCAAAGTTGTGAATCCACACATTCATGAGCCACAGACGCCTCCTTTCTCCTTATTCTGAGCTGTCAGAAGATGGTGAGCTAACTTTATACCATCCTACCGCACCCCACTGCACCCCACCGCACGCCACTGCACCCCACCACACCCTGCCTCGAAGGAGAAGAAAAGAAAAACAAGGCCCTAACAAGGACTAGCACATAACAGGGGCTTCACTCTCCTCACACTGTACTTTGTTGAGCTCAACAGTCACATTTCTTACCACTCCTGTTCAGATGCTCAGGAGCTTACGTGCCAGCTGAGACTCTTCAGTTCAGCCCTAGTCAGTAACTTTGGTATTCTACAGATGGAAGTGGACAAGCCCTACCCTGTCCAGAGAACTTGTCTCTGCATATAGGGTTCATTGTGGTATTCATTGAGAGAGAGAAGGTGGGTGGGGGAGAGGAAGGAGAGGGAGGAGGGAAGGATAGAGGAAGAAGCAGAAGGGAGGGAGGAGAAGGGGGGAGAAAACACCAGAGATTTTAAAAAGTAGGTGACAATGATGAGATGTAAATGTTTGGTTAAATGAAAGGTTGAAAGGAAAACTGAAACACCACCACCATTCATTCTCTAACAGCAGGGGAGGCTCCCACAGTCACTGCCAAAACCTCAGGCTATTTTTTTTTTAAAGGGGGTTATTAAGAGCACTGCGTATGACACTACAAAAGAGGAAGTTCCTTGATTAAACAATTATTATAGTTCAGTTCCTGTTTAAGATATACACATTTGTAAGCATTTAATTATATTTATTTCTTAATATACCCTGGTTTGAGTAATCTTGAACTTCAACTGACTCTCATAACTCAGCCAACGAAATAATTAAAATTCTTTTGCCAACTTGATTTGGATGAAAAAGTCAAACACTTCATTTAAAATTTATGTGAGGCACATTCATAAGAATACACTAATTTCTCATTCAGATTTCAAATTGAATCAATTTAATGACTGCCGATAGCAAAGCAATAGGAATGCAAAGAAGAGAAATAGTCATACAATTGACAATTACCCAAAGTTCCTGTCATGTTTTATGAACCAACAATTGTCTCCAAACTTGAGAAAGAAATCAATGTGCATTAGTTTCTAGAATCTTATAACCTATGAGCACTAAATTATAAAAAATGAGTACAATTAGACGTACAATTTAAAGAATTCATCAATTTGAATGAATGAAAAGAAAGAACTTCTCTATGATCCCATGTTCCCTTTCCAGCCAGCACAACTCTTGGGGCTGTCTAGTTTACCACTATTTCTTCTTTGCATTCATGTTCTTTATCAGCAAAACGATTACAATGGTCTTTCAGACTTGAGTGATGAATGACAAAACAACATAGTTTCGTTCTAAAATATGAATGGGCTTGGAACACGGCTCCAAAAAGCAACTGCTATAGTTATGCCAGAGAATAAATAACACCCAGCAACATTATCAAATTCTAAAATTAAGCAAGAAAAAGGAGTAGAAATAAAAGGAGAAGACAAAAAAGAAGAGGAAGATGGAGAGGAGGGAACCCCTGAAATTTCAACACACAAATAATGAAAAGGGAAAACTCACTCCATCACTGCTCTTCCTGTTTTCCCCTGAAACAAAACATAACACTAGGACTTACTGTAGGATACATTCAATTATTTCTCACCAAGTGGTGAATAAATCTCACTCCACTTTTACCTCTTGCCTCTCCTCTCTCAACTCACCTTTACAAAACTTCTTTAAAGCTATACACCTTCTGACATACAGAGGCCACAAAGTCAGCGCTCTAGTGCTGCAGCTGGTGGGGCCCAGATAAAAGCAGAGTCCCTACTGATGCACTCAGACAGAAGGACCTTTCCAAAGCCCTCCAGCAAAGTAAATGGAGGATTCTGGACCAAGGTGATTCCTGTTGGCTATCCTAAAAAAGAGCTAACCTGCATAGCACAGAATTAAACCAGATTTATTAAAAAAAAACAAAATAGTAGGCCCACAGTGACAATATCACCACTAAGAACAAATATTTCTACAAAAGTAAAAACAATAAATCCAAATCTTGTTCAGGTGTCATAGTCTCATTATGACCAATGCTGACCATCCCAGCCCATCTAAAACTGTAATGCCCCCTAGAACCCTCAGTCCCTCTTACCCTGCTCTACTTTTTCCATAGTTGTTCTCACCCTCAAAACACAATATAATTTGCTCCCTTATTAAGCTAATTGCTTATTTCTCACGCACCCTCCCTTCTCAGCCCTCCCTGAATATAAGTTCTACAGAGGGTGGGATATTTGTCTGTTAGTTCAGTAATATACCCCAACACTGGCACATAATAGACACTCAATAAATGTCTGTTAAATGAACAAATCATTCATTAAGCTAAATGATTTCTTAAAGCTCTTCTTATTCAAGCAGAAAAGGCAAAAATTAGGCAGGGAATCTTTAAAGAGTCATAACAGGACAGATAAAGGGTTATTATCTTTACATAAAAAGCCTATTTACATTGATTAAAGACCACACACACACATTCTTAAACACTTGATTCTGAAATGGGTAAAGAATCTAAACAACAACTGCTAAAAAGTACAGCAAATGGTTAATAAACATTTGGAGAAAAATAAACTCACCAATACCAAATAAACACTAAAACAAAACGATATTTTTTCCTCTGAGTAATTAGCACAGATTTTAACAACTACGATTCTCCAACACACTGACAGTGCAGTAAGATGGCCATTCCCAGCCAGCAGGAGCAAAATTAAAACAACCATTCTAGAGAGTAATTTGGAAATAAGAATTTAGAGCTGAAAATGTCCAAATCTCTGATCCAGGCATTTTAATTATGAAACCTTATTCCAAAGAAATTCTTTGAAATATAGACAAAGATCAAACACAAAGATGTGCATCAAAGCATTGTTAACAATAGGAAAATTCTGGGAACAATCTAGGGGATTAACAATGGAGCAACAGTTCAGTCAATTACGGTACATCCACTAAATCAATTACTATACAGTCTTTAAAATGTATGCTTGAAGAATTTTTATAAAGACAAAAGATTGTGAATAATAATAATAAAATGTCAAATAAATAAAAGTAAGCCAAGTCTGTTCTGAACCACGCAGGGCAATACGAAACAAAGGCAGAAGATATTATTATCAAGAGTATTTATCTCTGTATGGTAGAATTATAGGTGAATTTTATTCTCTATACTTTTATGGATTTTCTTTTCTTATTTATTAAAATAAACATGTTCTACCTTTATAACAGGAAAAAAATTTTAATGAAAGAAATTTCATAGAAGAGTTGGGATAAAATATGTTTCTAAGAGTCGTCATTATTAGCAAGAAGAAAAATAAAGTCTTAGAAAAAAGGAGCAAATGTTAAGAATATCTGGGAAAAAACAGCAGAAGTATTTTTACGAAATAGAATATCCTTAATCTCCTTTATATAAAAAACAGCAAATAATAAACCACAGCCTTGAATAACCTCTATATGGTCCTTTCATTGCAAAATTAAATTCTTAGGATTTTTCCTTTAAAATTCAATATGAAATCTGAGAGGGAATCTTTAGACAGGGAATCTTATAAATTTTATTTCTTAACCTTCATAGCTACGAAAGAGGAAAAAATATGAAAAAAAGAGAAAACAACAAGGCATTTATGGTAGGGCATTCGCACAATCCTTCGCCATAAATATAAACTAAAATTATTGATAATAAATGGACTTTTCAATAAATCAGGTAAATATAAGAGTCACTGCTCACAGTGATAAATCATCTGCTAGGAAAAGGCTGAATTTATAAAAACAGATCTATCTTTATGGCTGGTCAGAAGAAAAAACCACCCAAGCTCTTAGGGAAGCACTTTTACTTCATCTGTACAGGCAGAGTGATCATTTCCACTATTTTTTGTGTGTGTGTGAGGAAGATCAGCCCTGAGCTAACATCTGCCAATCTTCCTGGTTTTTTTTGCTGAGGAAGACTGGCCCTGAGCTAACATCCATGCCCATCTTCCTCCACTTTATATGGGACGCCGCCACAGCATGGCTGGCCAAGGGGTACGTCAGGTGCGCGCCGGGTTCCGACCCTGTGGACCCCACCCCCAGCCGCCCCAGCGGAGCCCTGCACCGAACTGCGGTGGGCCAGCCCCTCCACGATTTTAAAACAAATTAAAACGTTTAAAACAAAGATGATGCCCGTGCTTACAGATACAGATCTACAGACGTCACGTCTGCACGTGCTTTCTGGAAATCTACAAGACGATGTCATCAGAACTACGAACATCCTTTGCAGTCATCTGACAGCACTGCTTCCTGAAATTACATCAGATCTCTATCTAAACCAAGTTTTAAGGCTATCCGCAGATGCAGTAAAAGAGAATCTGAAGGAAAGGTAAGAAAATTCAAGCAAACCTATTTTCTTTTAAGCTCAAATACATTTCTTAAGGCTAAACATTAGAAGCAAGATGCTTGGATACCAACACTTTCCTTTATAACCTTTGCTTTGTATCTAGATCCAGAGGGAAAATCATGTTTACAAGAACCACAAGACATGTGAAAAGCAATAACCAAGATAAATGAAAAAAATGCCAGGTTAAGTTTTAGTCAGAACTTTATTGCAAAGGCACTTTGTTTCATGAGATGAAGAAATCTACTTTTCCACTTCTTCTCTAGCGTTGCATATTGAAAAACGAAAACATGATTAAACTATTCTTTTAATGTCATCTCATCATTTATAAAGAGCTTAAGGAAAACAATTTGCATGCAGGCTGAGCACGATGGTGCATAGTGTGGAACCCAATGTCAAAAACTAAAGTTCAATTTCCAGTGCTAATCAAGTTTCTAAAACAGGAGCTTTGTTCTTTTCCCTACTAGCTGCATGATTTTTTTTGGTTTCAGAGCCTTAATTCAAAATCTTCTACAATTTTGGAGTTAATTTTTTTAAAAGACAAAAGCAGAATGCCAAAGAAAACACCAGAGGTCATTCGTCCTCATCCACTGTTCTTATTCCAGAAGAAAGGGAAAAAATAGTGGGTCAGGACTTTTGGATTATTTTAATGGTGTGTGTTTGTGAGAAAGGAAATGAGCGAGTGCCAGAGAGATTCAGCATAAAGTAGGAGCGACAAAACAGATTTCTACAAATCAAATACATCTGTGATATTTAGACTTGCCCTTGATATTTCAATTTTCAGCCATTACTACATATAAAGCAGTGGGTTGCCAAACTTGTCTGTATATTAAAATCATCTGGAGATCTCTTAAAAATTCCAAAGCCCAGGCCACACCCCCAAACAATTAGACCACAATCTTTGGGGAATGAAACTAGGCATCAGGGTTTTTTAAAGCTCCCCAGGTTTAAGAACCACTGACACAAACTATAGAAACCAAACAAATTCCTCTACCTTCTTTGAGATTTACCATAGATGTCATTCCACAGAATTTAGAAAAAAAAAAAGAGAAAAAAATCACTAAACCAATGCATTAACCTGTATCTGTTTTTTTTTTTTTAAAGAAAATCATTTACACGTATACTGACTGCTGTAACCGAAGCTGGCTCAACAAAAGGCTGAAAAAGTCTTTATAAAGGTACATGGCATATTATGCTGACATGAGTTTATACTGCACAGCATCATTCCTTTAAGAAGAATGCTGATTTGGGTGAGAGAGCAGAAGGGAAAGAGTCTTATTAGAAACTCCGAGTGAGGTGATGCAGATTCCAAGGTGACTACTACAGCTTTCTAGGGACAAACTGGCAGCAATTAAAATGAGATGTTTGAAGAACGTGAACTTGCTTAGCCTCGCCTACCTTAGTTTTTCTTCTAATAAGGGAAAGGACATTAAAACCCTCTAATTAAGTTCAAAGATGGAGAACGAAGGAAAGAAGAAAATCCTAAACCTCGTAATCCCAATGAAAAAAAAAAGGCTCACTGCAGCTAATTTTCTGATTGTACATATTATTTAAACATGGTCCAAAAGATTTTACTCATTACACAACATTTTCTTCCCCTCCGGCTCCTTCTATTGCCTATATCTTTAAAAAAAAAATGGTTGAAGGTACATGTGTTCTGTTTGTACTACTGGTTCATGACATTCAAGGAGTTCATCGTGTACAGAGCACCACCTGTGTACTTAGCTTAAATCTGCGGCAATCTTTCATCCCTAGGAAAGAGTACAGATTATTTTTATGCCATCCAAATGGGAGAATGTCCCAGATACCAGATGATGAAGGGGCCCCGGAGGGACCATAATGCTAACATGCTTATGAGCACTACAAAATTTGGCTTCAAAGACCCCTCTTGGTTTGGCAGCGCTTCCACATATCTCTGTGAATACTGACGTAGCTGCTAACGGCAGTGGAAGCAAAGGGCGTAAGGCAAGAAGCGTGTCCCTGTGCATGCGATCACATTAGATTTAAGATACAAGAAATTCTCTTAGAAGAAAACCAGGAAAATTGGTGTATCAATTTATGTGCTGCAAACGTGGTTGTGCTTCATTACTGCAGCACAGGATTAAAAACATAAATCTTGACCACTCTTCAAAGACCTAAGGTCAAGCTGCGTAACATTTTTTCCTTAATGCTGGCTTTTGGCATTTTGGTAATTTCAACGACATTTATGATGGGTCAGCCTTCGACAAAGCATCACTTAACTAATTCTTCTTTTAATAGCATATAAAGGTGAAGAGAATATCTCTTTGCAAAACAGACATGCTCGAGATTAACTTTAGAGTTGTTCTCTTTCATCCTAAATTTTCTTCTGCCTCTATCCTGCAGTGAAGTCACGATACATCCATGACAGAATAACTTCCATGGCAACAGACTGACATCATAAACACCAGATTAAGACTTGGCTGCAAAGCCAAAGGAGATGATGGGCTGGGAGGCAGGAGGCTATAATTCAAACAAATCTCTCCCATAATAGCTATGGGAATACTAAACATTACTGGCCAAGTAAATTGCTTTTTGTGTAAGTGTTCTCTTTTTTGAAGTTTGCCCCAGTGTGAAAGTCTCTCTGTAAGTCAGAACCTTCGCATTATTTTAATGTTCTGTTCTGTATTTAATAATCTGACGCTTCAGACATGAGTCTGTTACCATGGGAATGACAGCAGCACAAATACAGGATTATGGCTATCAAGCAGGAGAAAAGAAATTATGAATAAGCCTCGTTATGTTCAATAATTAGCAGCTACATGGAAAAAAACAAAACCATGAATTTAGGTTGATGCATTTATCTCAGTGTTTGAATACAATTCTGAGTGTGTTATTGCTTTAAAATGAGATTCTAACAAAGTGCCAAAAAAATTCTTGACTAGCAGTTGCTACTCAGTGTGATAATTTAAAAACTCATCCTGTCCATCTCTTTCTTCTCCTATTTTAATTCTTTCCCTGTAGAAGATTGGTAACTAATGGGTAATACACAACATCCCAAGATGGATTCTGGTACCTTGAGCCAACAATTTTTGGGGAAAAGCATGGAAATACTGAACATTACTGGCTCCTCTACCGTAGTTAACTGCAAAAGGAACAGCTTCCAGGAAGATGCTGCTGCCCTCTCCCACAAGGAAAAGTCTAGATATCAAGATGTAGCATCGTAGATGTAGAATGGTACCACTAAGCACAAGGCATAAAAGTCTAACTGGGACCAACATGTGATCCAGACAGCACTCTATTCTTTCTTCTAAAGTGACAATAAAGGACATTGTACTCTCTGATGTTTGCCTTAATGACTAAGGAAGCATTCCATGCAGTTAGAACTTTTCTTAACAAGGCCTGAAAGTTTACTACTGTGGGAAAGATTAACAAAGTGGTGGATAAACATTTTGAGATTATCAAAGGCTGCTAATGCAGTACTTCTCTAAACCAAAGTCTACATCCAAATATAAAAAGCGTGTACTAGAGCAATGCCATAGCATCAAGTCTTCCCTGAATATTTGGGAAGATGGACGCATTGCTAGACTTCTGGCATCCTGTATAATCACCTACTTTCTCTACGAGAATAGCCATTTTAACACTATCCCATCTAAATCAGGTGGCAAGAACAAAAGCTTAATCTACGCTTAAACCAGTAAACATCTGACTAAGATTGACAGCTCATTGGTACTTCCAGATTTCCCAGCTCCCCTCTTCCACGAGGTTTGCTCATTCTAAGGCAATGGCACAACACATCATTGGAGGAAAGTAATTTTAGAACGTGCCATCCAAATTAACTGGTCGTGAATAGGCTCTGATTAAAATATAAAGAGCTTTTAAAATAATTTAAAATGATTCACTGGAACTAATTTGGAGATATTTTAATCTCTGAATGTGCAATGAACTGTAGTCTCCCTTGGCCCCAGCCTCTCCTTAGAGAGGGACATTTCTAGTTAGGCCTTTTGCCGTTGGGTAAGAAGTACCTGAGCCATATAAACTAAACTGGCCACGCCTGCATTTCTCTCTGCCTTTTCTGATTTATGTCTTTCCAACTTAGGCACAGTTCTCTTCCACTTTCCAAACCAGATTGTGCACACTTCCCCTTCTCAGTGAATACTGCTCATCTGTTTACTAGCGCAGATAGCTAGATAATTCTGAACACAACAATGTGACAATTATGTAAAGAATCACATGAGATCAAAAGACTTCAGCTTACATTCTTTAGTATTTGTTTGAATTCCATTTTAAGATTAAACAAAGGAATATTTTCCCAATCTAATGTTGTAGCATATTCACAGGGATTCAACTAAGGCCACTTGTGAATCAGTACCTAAGCTGCACTTAACTAGACTTTTCTTATGTAACTATGAAGTTCAAGGGAATGTGTGCTGATTTAGAAAGTGCCTTCTTAGACCCACTACAGATTCCTTCACAAAATCCTTTGGTACCTGGTCTCCAAAATTTCCTGAATCTCAGCCAAAGACACTTCAGATAAGAGGAGGAGATTGGGTCTCTATTTTCTTCCTTTCTAGACCTTGCTGTTTCTTTCTGGATAAAAAGCTGGAGTTGAAAAGAAGAAATGAGGGACAAATCTATATACTGGAACAGTTTGATAAGCACAAACATTCCCTGATTTAGTCCTCTCAGCAATCTGATGAGGTAGGTATTGTTATACCCACTTAATAAATGAAGAAATTCAGGAAGAAAAAGATATCCAACAATTAGTAATGGAACAGTGGAATTCAAATGCTATACAACTCCAAAAACCAAGTTCTTTCTGCTATATCCATATTGAAATCCATTCTTTTTGAAAGCAGGAACCCTGTTTTTTATTATTCTGTGTAATCCCTGAGACTACACGTACAAAGAGTTCCTAACAAAACACATATAACAAAGAAGAGACAAAGGATTTACGGGAAACTATCTAGTTTCTTTTGTCAAAGCATCCCCCTTGCCCAGACCAGACCAGAGCACACATGTCAACCATAACTTACTACCACAGCATCAGAGATGACGGATGGAGCCTTAAACATCCATCCATTCTGAAGTTGATGTATCCGAGATTGTCACTTACCTAAAAGAAAGATGAGAGAAAACACTGTTATTGTAAATGCAGACATTTACCTCTTAAAAACTTCATCTACAGAAATATTAAAATATATTTTCATTTTGGGGCTGGCCCCATAGTGTAGTAGTTAAGTCCGGCCCACTCTGCTTCAGTGGCCCCTGGTTCACGGGTTCGGATCCTAGGTGTGGACCTACACCACTCATCAGCCATGCTGTGGTGGCAACCCACATACAAAACAGAGGAAGACTGGCACAGATGTCAGCTCAGAGCTAAACTTCTTCAAGCAAAACAAAGAGGAAGATTGGCAACAGATGTTAGCTCCGAGTGAATCTTTCTCACCAAAAAAAAAAAAAAAAAAATATATATATATATATATATATATGTTCATTTTATAATCAGTGTATCCTGAGCACAATAGTATAAGAAGAGCTACCTCTTCATAGCTCTTAATTTTTTAAGGCCATCTCGTATCCTTTATTACAGAGTATTTAAATTCCTTTCTTTTTTCCACCTTAACCTTGAATAGTCTTTAGTTCTTTGAGAGGATAGAACATCTTTGAAGGACTGAAGAATCCTCTCTCCAGAAAATTACATATAGACACTTCTTTCATATAACTTCAGTGGATTCAAAGTCTTCCTGCAGTCTACCCACTGACTCTGTATGATGAACATTTGATATGAGACTAGACTGTAGGATTTCCCTGAATCTTAAATATGCTTCAAATTGCTTCAAAGTCCCACATAAACTTTGAATTCCTAAAAATGTGTGTGATATATGTACAAAATTTGGCACCCAGCAAACAGAAAAGGCACATTCTTTTTAAGCATACATGACACATAAACAAAAAATGGTCAATAGTACGTGGCAAAAAATGTCTCTAGAAATAACAAAGAAATGACAACTATTTGGATGTCAACTAAATCTGTTGGCTATAAAACTCAACATTTAAAAAAATTAAAAACAAACAAGCCAAGCAAAAAATTCCAGGAAAACCTGAAAAAGAAAAGCAGAGAGAGAGAGAAAGAGAGAGGGTTTGAGGTGGGGGGTGGGGTGTGTGTGTGTTATATGCTGGGATAGGGATAGGACTAGCCTTAATAGGACGAATAACAGAAAGCTTTTATAAGTAAAATAATGTGGTTTTGTTGGATAAATAGACAGACCAACGGAACAAAACAAAAAGCTCAGAAACTGACTCAAGTATACGGGAAAGTTGGCATATAATAAGGTAACATCTCAAATCAATGGAGGATCAACGAAGGAAAAGATTGACTTTTTAATAAACAGTTGTTTGGACAACTGGATAGCCACTGGAACAAAATTAAATTGCACCCATGTCTCACATTATATACCAGAATACACTCCAAATGGATCACAGATATAAATTTAAAAATAAAATCACAATTATTGAAAGAAAGAAAAGTTGGGTAAATTCCATTATACACTGAAAGTGAGAAACAGAAGATCCAGAAATAATAAAAGATTAATAAATTTGTCTACATAAAAATTTATTTAAAAATAAAAATATTCTGCATAGCAAAAAATGCCATCAGCCAAATGACATATTTGAAAACAATATTTGCAACTCATCACAAAGGGATAATATTCCTTACACACAAAAAGCTCCTAAAAAATCTGAACAAAACATATCAACATCCCCATAGAAAAATAGGCAAAAGATATGAAAAGGGAGTGAACAGAAGAATAAGTGAAAATGGCCCAAAACATATGAATGGATGCTCAATGTTACTCATAATAAGAGACATGCATTCATTTTTCACTGATCAGATTGGCAAAAATCCAAGTTTGACAACATACTTTGTTTGTGAGGCTGAGGGGAAACAGCACCTTCGTATATTGCTGGTGAGAAGGCAAAACGGTACAAATCCTTAAAGAAGGGGACATCGCAGATTCTAGCAGAGATGTCAATTTATATATCACTATAAAGGTAAAAGGATAAGTTGGTGGAAAAAAAACGGACTCTTCAATAAATGGTGCTGATACAACTCCAAAAAATAAATGCAAAAGAATGATGGAAATAGAAAATCATTTGGCAAACACCACAAGCAAGAATGGATGCTAAAATTACAAGGGGAAAAACAATAATTTTACCATGGAGAAATACAGCACATAGCACCTTAGCCTACTGTGGAAGATGTTAACATTTGGGGAACCTAGATGAGAGGTCTATGTGAATTTTTTTGTACTATTCTTGCAACTTTTGTAAATCTGAAATTATTTTTTAAGTTAAAATTGCTTTAAAGTATAAAATCTTTTTTTTTAAGAAATGCTTTAAAAAAAAAAAATAGCACTGACACAATCAGATATCAACGTGCAAAAAACCAAAATTAGATCTTGGCTTCATGCCATACACAAAATTTTCTGACAGGTTATCTGAAAGTAAAAAACAAAACTCTGAAACTTATACAAAAAGAAAGAGCGAGAGCCGACATTTTTATGACCTTGAGTTTGCCTACATCACAACTAAAAACTTCTGTAAGTAAAAAGGCACTCGCCACTTTCATACACTTGAAATGCATATAACCGACAAAAGGATTAGTATTCAGAACATAAAGATTTTCTACGTATCAAAAAGAAAGACAAAACAATCCAACAGAAAACCAGACAAAGGATCTGATCAGGCAACTGACAGAAGAGAAAACCCAAATGGCCAATAAATATGAAATGATGATACTCAACTTCACGAATCAGGAAAACGCAGATTAAAATGAGGTATCTTTTCACTACCATCAAATTGACAAGAATTTTATTATCTGGCAGTGCCAGTGTTGGAGAAGACGGGGGACTATGGGAGCTCTCACACAGTGCTTGTGGGAACATCAGTGAGCACATCACGTTGGAGAGAGAAAGATTTATCTAGGAAAGCTGGGGATGTCCAAAGTAACTCCAATTCTGAGTATCACCCTAGAGAAATTCCTACAGGGGTTCAAAAGGAGAAGATATATACAGGAGAATATGTACAAGAACGTTCGTTGTAGCACTGGGATAAAAGTTAAAAATTGGAAATGACCTAGAAGCTCATCAAAAGGCAAATAAATAAATAAATAAATAGTGGTATATTCACAATATGGAATAATATGCAGCAGAATAAACTAGAGCTACATACATCAAAATGAATAAATCTCACAGGGCAGCCTTGTGGCTTAGCTGTTAAGTGTGCACAATCCGCTACTGGTGGCCAGGGTTCGGATCTTGGGCACGCGCCGAAGCACTGCTTCTCTGGCCACGCTGAGGCCTCGTCCCACATAAAGCAACTAGAAGGATGTACAACTATGACATACAACTATCTACTGGGGCTTTGGGGAAAAAAAAAAGGAGGAGGATTGGCAATAGATGTTAGCTCAGAGCCGGTCTTCCTCAGCAAAAAAAGAGGAGGATTAGCTCAGGGCTGATTTTCCTCACCAAAAAAAAAAAAAAAAAAAGAATAAATCTCACAAATAAAGGGTGAAAGTAAAAAGCAAATTTCAGAATATGGCAGTGTGACAGTATTTATCTATTATGTTTAATACTTTATTAAAAACATGCAAAAATACTGCATCCTATATATGAACAAATGTTTGTAGGAAAATGACTAAAACAGATACGGGAGTAATAAACACTAAATTCAAGATTATAGTTTAACCCGAGGAAGGGGGATGGGGAATGAGGTGAGGGAGAGGCAAATGGAATAGAGAGTTTGCACACATGGCAAAGTATGTAACAAGATGTGACAAAACTAGGTGTGGTTATGTGAATATTTCCTATATTATTTTCTATAAATGCAAAATATATAATTTGAAAAAGAATATGCACAATATAATATGAGCCTTTACAATTAAATGACTCTTCAATTAGATTTTACTTAACTTTGATGGGTTTTTGCAGCTTTTTCATTAAGGTATTTCTTTTGTCTTGATTTTTATATTGGTATAAAAATATACAAAGTCTCTTTAGACCCCATATTCTAAAAATAAGGCTGTGTTTTGTTTCCTTAAAAATACCCAAATACTTCCTCCCTCATTATTCATACACTCAGTTGCTTCCTTAAGGATTTCTATTCAGAAAATTATAACCAAATCCCTCTGGAATGTGCTAGACCCAAGAATATATTTAGGATGTTAATATGTTTTAAAGAGGTTTGATTTTTTTAAAAAATCAGACCATTTACGATACCTTTAATGAAGATTAAATAACCAAATAAAATCACATTTTCCATAATAAATGTCAGGTTATACATTATTGTGCCATTTGTATGTTGAAAAGTGATATATAATTGTGAAATACCCCACGGTTGAGGAAGCATGATAAAAATTTAATAATCTAGTGTCAGGAATATATACAAGAGAAGCAGTTTCCCATCTCACATTAACTACTATGTGCTACTGCTGCTGAATGTCACCAGCAGTAACTGTAATGACCCTCACCACCTGGAGGGTCAACATACTCTAGCCTTAGATGTGCTGCACTTTTCCAAGACTGTGGGCTCTGTTGGTTAATAATGTTAACACTGAGGCCAGGGACCTAAATCCATTTCTCCCACATATTAATTTCACATGGGAAAAAACTTCAGTTCTGTGGTGCCTAACTTTGGCTTACTGTCCTTCAGGTTGAACCACTAGATTGTTCAGTGCAAATCTGCCCTCACTGTAAGGAAAAAGAAGCAAAGCCTAGGTACGGAGCGTGGGCCAGCAGCATCTCCGCGTAGAAATGCTGGAGAATCAGTTAATGATTCATTAAGTACTGCTAACCTCACTAGACAGGCACCCAATAATCTGATGGTTGACGTTAGGAATGTTTCAGAAACCCACGCCAAGAGGACAACTTTTATTTCAAGATTAATTTTGAAATGACGAGCTTTTGTCTAAAGCCTGAGTTTTAGTTTTTGTATACTGAATAAAGATAAGCAATTTAAAATGGCAAAAAAGCTCCTTAACTATCAAATTTCTAAAAAGTGTTCTTCCTCTAAAAAGGGGGGCGGGGGGGGGGGTCGGGGGGAATAACTTGCCTGTGGGCTCAGAAACTGAATGACAAGTGTCAGCCCCAAGCAAATTTTCAGTCCAACAGAGTCCCTTAAAAAAAACTTTGAAGGAGGTGGTAAATGTTGGTATTGGCAACAGCTGAAACAAAAACCACACTGTTTCTTATTTTTACACGTGAACACTGGGAATAAGAAAGAAGCAATAATGTCCTCCTTAAAAAAATAATAGTCCAATGTATTAACTTTCCTCTGCCTAAAGAAAGTGTGTCAATTTTTGTTCCTCAAACAACAAATTTTTCCCCAGCACAATAGCTCACTTCTTTATACTACAGCTAGTTGGCTGTTCCTGATCAGTTGAAATCCCTGCACAGCTCAAGCTCTGGGACTGAAACCAAAAGGAATAAATCAACGAAGGCCTGGATTTCTAGCCCACTATGCAGGCCAGCACTCTTCTCAGATGAGGGGAGGCCAAAAGCAGCGGGGAAGTTCACAATTGCGCCGGTCAGTGATCTAAAATTACACAACATGGGAAGGATCTGCTCCATCGTAATCCTGGGAAATCTCATTTAATCCTCCTTTTACTACGCCATATTGCATCCAAAGGTTCTACACAGTCCCTCCTTCTAGCACTTACTCATAATCAACTCTACCCCAAGAACATTAGTTAAGACATCACTTTTATGTAGAAGGGCTTCCTAAATAATCCAAACCTTGAGACACGAGAAGTCAATGTTATTTCATCACACAGAAGCTGGGGGCAGGGGGAGATGTTGGACAGAAAATACTTATTCCAACAGAAAAGTTACATTTGGATATTATTCCAAAAAGAGAATATTGGCAGGAACCTCAAGATTTTGTGCTTTCTGCTGCTACTAAAATGAAATAGATTTTAGTTCTAATCCAGTAATATGAAACAAACCAAAAGCAGACATACTGGCAAATGCTCATTCTACATGCACTCGTGTCACACGCCATCAGTTCCAAGAGGTCAAAAAAGAAGCCCAGGCAGTTATAAAGTGTATGAAGAGATGAACAACTAAAATTTTTCTTTTTAATCCTGATCTAGTGAGAAGGCATAAAGAAATCCACCTGAGCAGAAGACTTCAAAAGCTAGATAAGCGAGGACAAAGCAAGAGGCTTAAATGGAAAACTCATCAACAAGCCAAGAATATAATAAAGCAAAACTAAACTTCCATTTTTGCAAGAATACTGGCATTTTGGCACTCAAAGACGACGTCGCAACACCTCTCCGTATACAAAGGAAATGTGAAATCCTGAAATCCACGCAGCATACAGTCACTGAAGCAACCGCCAGGAAGGGCTAATCCCCAAACAGGACTTCTTAAGAAAGCGCATTCTCCACTTTATCCCTTTTTTGTTTTTTGGTTTTTCATTTTGTTTTGTTTGGTCTTTCTCTTCTTTCATTGTTAAATATTAGCATACCAAAGAAAGGAATCTTGAAAAACAATCTTCATTCACTCAAGGGGCTGAATCAAGTCGTCTTGAACCAGAGGGGGCCCACCAAGATAAAGGGCATTGGAATTATGGGTTTTTAATGAAGCCATAGCCCAACTAAGTAACTGGGGAAACATAAAGGAAAGGTGCTGAAATCTGACTTAGTGGCAAAGAGAAAACGTCAACATAAATCCAAGGAGAATGCATGCAGTTATAAGGAATCTGAGCTCCTTTCCCCTCAACACAATCTTCCTCTGGGAATGCTTCCATATGCCTAAAAAAAATCCACTTTGCCTGCTCCCAGATATATAGCATTAGGGCAGGGATAAATTTCAAGCTGGCTAAAGTCCAAATCCAACAGTTGCAGCTGTAGTAGCTGCCTTGTTTACAAAGCAATTCAGGAAGCTTTTAGAGGGCAGAGTGCACCAGACAGAAGGGGGTCTGTAAGCAAAACATGGATGGATCCCAGTGCATTCAGAGCAGACAACACATCTGTTCCCAGGTCCCCCTTGGAAACATGCCAAATATGAATCCAAGTCAACCTTTAATGCCCATCTTTTTTCAGGAAAGCATATCTACTTATGCACTCAAATCAAAATTATATCCTGGTAGTTATTAGGCCCTTGGGCCATCCCCAACACCCTAATCAAAACACTGAAAACAACATGTCGTAGGAGGTTTTGAGTGGACTCCAACCGTGACGTGGACTACTTTGCTCATTAATGATGTAATGCATAAGTATGCCTTCTATTGCCATTGTAAGCCTCTTATAAACTACACTCCTTAGCTTCTCTCTGATAATGTCTACGTCCAGCAACAATTATTTGAGGAAAGGGTATGTCCCAGAATCAACCTCGGTTACCCTTGTTACTTCCTCATATACAGAAGATTTCAATAATCTCACTTGCTTTTACTCCGCTTTAGTCCTTTATGATGCTGTCTCCTTGCCATTTTTCTTTTCTTGGCAAGGTTTAATTCAAAATTCTTCTGTAAGAAAAAAGAAACATAGAGTCAAGAAGTAGCGGAGGGGAGGGCATGGGGAAAGAGCAATAGAAGAAATGCTGAAGAGGAAGCAGAGAGTACATTATGCCTGTTTATAGAGCTTTACAAAAATGTACAGTGATGATGACATGGGTGAGAATATGATGAGCACATACGGGAGCAAATAAAGCAGGAAGGTGCTCTTAGATGTTTGAAAGGGGTTAATTTAGCTAAGAGGGAAAGTAATCAAACATACAGGAGGTGGAAGAGAAAAAGGTTATTTCAAAGATGAGTTTAACATGGCGCTTAAACTATTAATTAAATTAATTAATTGAAATAAAATAAAAATATAAAATCTGTGCCTTCCCGAGTGTGGTTAGCATAGCACAGTGTTCACACCCTCAGGACCATGACATCACACCAAACCTTTCTTCCGCGGGTTCTCTGGGTCGAATATCCGATAGGGCCACAGTAAAAGACAATCATAATCCAGTTGCTCCCATGACCGTAAAAATGCTTCTCCTACACACAAATGAAAAAGCATATACCCTGATGACAAACCACTGCAGATTTACAGTGGGAGTAAATGTTAAGCATAAAATCCTAACTATGTCTTTGTGCGTGCAGCACCCATACAATAAATCAGCACAGAGCCCAGCTCTGGCATACCTCTCACTATGTAATTACACATGTTAATTACATGTTTAATCATACATATTAATAACACCTAGTCTATAAATGCAATGTAGTCATGTAAACCTAATCAAGGAAAACTAGGATATTTGCATAAAACTTGTAATGAAAAATATAACGACTACACTAACAAGATAGGGATAGGAATGCATATCTGTGACAAACTGTGTCAAGAAGAAAAGTGATTCTCTTTCCTGAACATTATTTCAGGCCCATTTAACACAATCTGTACCACTCAATGAATGTGCAGTGTCCTACACACATCAAATCAGATTTGGATAATGTTCCTGACTTCAGATAAAATTTCATTACTAAATTTAGTTCAGGAATGATAGGAAATGCTTACATTTTTAAACTTAATAAAAACTAGAATATGCTAGGAATTAGGAGAGCCCCACTCCAATCTGTCCTATGATATTTAAACAGCAAAACAACCCTACCTATTGGTTATAACATACAGTCTCGGACTTAATTCCACCCTTAAAATAAACAATTAGAAAAAGTGCAATTCCTTGTTGTCAAAGAAAGTGAAGACAGTGGATATTCTACTTTAGAAGAGTTTCACAAAAACAAAGTTAATCATCAGTCATTTGTTGCCTGTCATTTTATATACTCTCATTGGCAAACTAGAAATTCCTAAGTTGCTGAAGTTTCATTTCTCAAAATAAGACCAGAGTTTGATAAAAAAAAACATATGAAGTCAATTAAAACATAGCAAATGCTTTGAACTAAAATACCAACTTAAGACTGTAAATAAATCTCTTCATCCTAATTGTCTGGTTTTTATGAAGCATTTCCTTACCAGACTAAAAACAAAAATTTTTACAAAACCCTAAATGACAAATTTTGAGATTTTTTAAACGTAAAGCTCGGTAATATTCTTGTTTCACTTTTAGTAATATATGCCCCCTTTTTTTGGCTCACCACTAAATCAAGTTGAGGTGAGAAAGCATATAAACAGCTATATGAAGCAGACTTAAGCAATTAAAAACTTAATAGTGAAGCTGCCTTATAAACAGCTTTACGAAGCAAACAAGTATTTTTTAAAATTATACTGAATCTGCTTTTCAAAAATGATTTACAAGTGCATCTCTATACAAGAGAGAACAATGCAGTCTTCCAACCGACTCTCAAGTAGGGGACCGGTGAGGTAGTCAGCATGTCAGTGACATGGCCCTCCTGTGGGTCATTATCTGTCAGGGAAAGACAGAAGCCAAGTCTTGTTGCTGAAATTTGTCTTCTTCTAGTCTATAGTTTAGGGCAAGCTGACTGCCAGTGAGCAAGGTCCCAGTTCCACGACATCACTTGCCATTAACATATCCTGAGCCAATTCAAAACCATAGGTATTTTACAAGCAGCAAGAGCCTTTACCCATTAAAAATAGCTAATGAATTGCCATGTACCATAATGGAAGAACGCAATATTTTCCGCAAGAAATGATATCATTTTTCTTTTCCAAAATTTTATTCACACCTCAATTACTGTTCATCTGTCACCAACACTCCTAAAACCCAACACAAGTAATCAATTGAAAGATAAATTCTCACTGAACTTCCATTGTGTTTACACATAAGAAAAGAAATTAAAAACTACCATTTCACTTAGCCATTAAATTAATCACTTCAAGGTTTCTTGGTAAAAACCTAAAGAAATGTCTGGTTTATTTATCCAGGGGAGGGGGTTGAGAATAGAAAGACATGAGAGGGAAAAGAGGTTGTGCATAGGCAACATTTATACATTTAAATGTTTAGATCTAAAAATGTTTGCTCAAAAGTATTATGAGCTCTCATATATCATTCAACAGTAAACTTCGCTTTTTCTTTCAAGAAATATTTATGAGATTATTACCTTGTGGACAACAAAACAAAAGATGAGCCTAATATGCTCAGCCCAATTTAAACCAGTTTTCCTCCTCCTGCAAAAACTCGATAATAATAATGATCAAATCACAACTGCCAACATTTACTGAGTGCTTACCATGTGCTAGGCACTTTGCAAATATCAACTCATTAATTCTCAAAACAGGTCTATGAGGAAGATACTGTAAGTATCTCCATTATCCAGACAGGGAAATTGTGGAACTGTGAGATTACGTAACTTGAATACGATCACACAGCTAGTAAATGGCAGAGGTGGGATAAGACCCCAGGGAACATGGCTCCAGAATTCAGCTCTTAACCACTAAGCTAAAATTAATCTCAAGCCAATATCTACCATCAGTCTCATGATATTATACTCACAATATTACATAAAGGAATAATCCTTTATATAAATACTCCACACACACACACACACGCAGCATATCACTGTTAATTCATTAAGTAATGCTGAATGCATTAAAATGAAGTCCTCTTCTAGAACCATTTGTGTTTTTTTTTTTGTGACCTCAATTATATTTAACCTGATGGACTTTTATTTTCATGAAAGTATGTGATTAGGGAATAGAAAAAGAAAACACCCAACACTTCTGTGGAAAGAAGGACTTTCAGATATTTAATCATGTAGTATTTTTATTAGTTCAAGGAGTCCTAGTTATCTTAATATTCATCATTTGAGCCCCCATAGTTAGCAAGAAGGCAAAAATCATAACATTAAAAAAAATACCAACCACATAAAATTAATCGCTACTCAGTTAACACTACAATTTATCTCTATCCATAGAATTATATTCTTTATATATATATTATATATATAGTCTCTGGAAGATTCTACACGACACACACAAAAACAACATGACTGCACCATAAAATTGTGACTTATCAAAAATGCCGACTTTCATGAAATCAGTGAAAGTGATGATAAAGCTGCTTGAATCACAAGCAAAATCACTAATCAATGAGTATCTGGCAAAGTTAGACCAAATGACAACCAGAAGGGAAACTCTGCAAGGATTAAGAGAGGCTAAGCACTTGAGTGAAGGAAAGGACACTGTGGCATTCTGCATTCAACTTTATCAGAAAAATTGTACTGCAAAAACAATCAACACTTGATTCTTTGCTCATTCTAAGAATTACAGAGTTGCAATTATAGCTTAAATGTTGCCAAATATAAGATAAAATAATATTCTTAATTTTTAGGTTCACTCTCTGCAATGAAGTTCAATCAAAGCTCTTTATCTCTATTTACTATGAAATTCTGGTACCTGCTTTAAGTGAATTCACTTCAGTGACCTTTTCTAGGCATTAATTATCCTCTAATAAGGAGGATCTCCTGTACCCGATCTGCATTTTAAAAGGAACTCACAACCTCAGGCTTGGGTGAAGGAGAACTAGCATTATCTTCCAGCAGAGTGGTCTAATGAGGGAAAAGTTATGAGTGTGAAAAACTGGTTTCAAATCCCAGTTGAATTGCGCAGCAAGTGCAATGAGTTTGGGAACATCTCTTAACCTGTCTCACACAGTTTTCACACCTGGAAAATGGAGTATTCCCTACCTCATGGTGCTAACATGAAAAGAAAATGAGATAGCACCTGTGAGAGCAATTTTTAATCTGCAAATAGCTAACCAAATACTGGTTAATCTTGTACTCATCCTCCATTTCCGTGAGTTGATAGTTAATTTCACCAACATTCATCATTCATCTATTACGTATCGATTGACTATTGGTTGCATCTGTTAGATGCTGTGGGAAGTAGCCAAAAACTAAAACAAGATATCTGTTTTTTTTTTTTTTTTTTTTTTTTTTTTTATAATTTTATTTATTTATTTTTCCCCCAAAGCCCCAGTAGATAGTTGTATGTCACAGTTGCACATCCTTCTAGTTGCTGTATGTGGGACGCGGCCTCAGCATGGCCGGAGAAGCGGTGCGTCAGTGCGTGCCCGGGATCCAAACCCGGGCCGCCAGCACCGGAGCGCGCGCACTTAACCGCTGAGCCATGGGGCCGGCCCCAAGATATCTGTTTTTAAGTCTGCTTGAGTTATGAGTTTTCAAAGGTTATAAGAGAAGACATATTTGAAAAAAATTAGCACACAAGGCAAATAAGTAATATGACATTAGAGTTGTAAAAACAGGAAATAAAGGGAAATCCTAAGGAAGAATTTGATTCCAACTAGGATAATCTGGGTAGGCTTCCTGGAAGAAGCTGCATGAAAGAAAGATAAGGTAGGGTGATCTTAGGTGATCTTAGGCCTTACATTCACCTCACTATATTTAGTTCATCTTACTTCTTCTGTGTCCCTGTAAAACGAACCCCCAAAACACAGATGATGTTGACAAAGCAATACGGGGCTTGTGAAGACCTTCAATTCATTATTATCTACTGCACCACCTGCCATGTCTGGCTTGCAGTTTAAAATACTCTAGTGGCATAGCTCTTGTCCTGATAATGCCAAGTCAAACCATTAATATACAACTCCACTGACGACACTGACAGAAAATTTTAGCTCCAGGTCATGCGTTTATGAAGAGATAATCAAAGACACATTTTTGTGAAAAGCAGGAATCATATTCAAAGCTGTGCATCTTTGGCCAACTGTTCGCTGCTTTCCTGTATTAAATCTCCAGAGTGAAAAAATATGAAACAATATATTTCTATTTCTGCCCATCAGAATCACTAAACCCTGATATGAAGAGAACTGCTCAGATTGTAAACAAGGAAGGAATAAATCTGCTGGGTAACGGTAAACTCAAGTAGCACAAATCACATCTAGTATTCTTGTAGACTCTCCTTATCAGTATTTAAGCAGCAGAGACAGTTAGAACCAACAACCACAGATAAAGTACACCACACTATTTAAATTCATCTGGTGTTCTGGTATCCTAGTATTCTGTCCTATACAAACCTAGATGGCTTATTTTCAGGTGCGACATTTAGCCACAGCACTAACTTGCTGGGTCTACTGTCAGAGACTGTAGCCACTGACGCCCTTCATGCTGGTTAATTGCAGGAATACAGACATACACAGAAAAATATTGGTAGATTTTGGACTCAGTCCAAAAACTCAGGCAAGCAACAAGATGTGGCCCGCTAGTAAAGAAATGAAATTAGAAAATGTTCTATATAATATTCTGGCTTTTTCTTTTCTTTTTTTTTTTTTTTAAAGATTTTATTTATCTATTTTTTCCCCCAAAGCCCCAGTAGATAGTCGTATGTCATAGCTGCACATCCTTCTAGTTGCTGTATGTGGGACTCAGCCTCAGGATGGACGGAGAAGTGGTGCCTCGGTGCGCGCCCGGGATCCGAACCCGGGCCGCCAGCATCGGAGCGCACGCACTTAACCACCAAGCCACGGGGCCGACCCCTATTCTGGCTTTTTCAAACTATTCAAATAATTATTGTTTAGACTGAATCTTATCAGCCACAGGGCATTTAGTTTAACTTGACAGTAGAGATAAGAAGGGGGAAAAGTTTCTAAAACAATGTAGCAAACGCAGTGTCAGTGAATTGAGGGGCTTTTTAGATGGACATTTATTAAATATAAAGAGATTTTAAGATAATTCAATATATATGTGTAGGTGTGTTTATAGAAACACAGGAGAGGAGGAAATGTCTGGAGAAAAACATGGTCCAATACACGTCTTTCTTTAACCATCCGGGGAAAAATAGATTTCAACTCCCTTGAAAACTGTCTAGCTTGGAGACTACACAATTTCCCCAGTAGCTCATTAAGCTGTTATATCACCTTGACAGTCAATTCCTGCAAAGTTAAATGCAAATCAAAACATTTTTAATTGAATCATGCAATACATGACTAAGGGAGCTCACTGTTTATAGGAAACTTGTGGTGAAGTAATTCGTGACTGTGCTAAAGTAACTACATCACTCTGATAGATAGAACTCAGATTTTAACATATCAAGTCTGCTTAAAGCAGAGGACCCTGTAGAGAAAAGATGCTGCATTTACACTTATCTACCTCAAATGATAGACTGGATCTGACTCTTTAACACCTAATGCAGAAGTGGGTAAGAAGCAATATATCAATGAGTAGTAAAGGAATTCAACTTGACATGAAGAAAAATTTGCTCCCGCTTGTCTTCTACCCTTCACATATAAAAAAAGTCTTTCTTCAACAAAGAGTTTATAAAGACACTAAGAGAGAAATATTTGCCTCATCCATCCTGGAATGCAAAGGTCACTGATGGCTCAGTGGTTACGTTCTGTGTATTCTGATAATGCACAGAAGAAAATGAAACTTCTTTAATAATATAGCCCGAAGGTATAAGGGGAGTGAACACTCAAGTGGTTTATATTATTAGCCTTAACAAGAACGGACAGTGCACTGGTCTACTGCTTCATGTGATCTATCTACAGTCAAGATGGCTAGATTTAGAAAAACCCTACAGTACATGAGAACTGAGATAAATATCAAACTACTACCCTTCCAGGCTTCCGAAAAATTCTATTAGCCTCAGGAAAGCATGAGCCATTGGGGGTTTGCTTCAGCTAAGATACACAGCAGAATCTGAACTAGAAATATTATTCCATATTATACTCTTAAAAAAAAATCCTGCTGCAAATTGTGTTCAGTGAACACTTTAAATTGCTCCATATTTGAGATCAGGGTTTATACATATTAATATCCAAGAGCCTATAGCCCAGACCCCAATGTTTATCACTACCTGAAAAATTAAATTAAACATACCACAGTAAGCAACCAACCAAATTCTATCTCCATTAAACCCAAGCCAAGAGTGTGGCCTTGACAACAGGATTGAAGAGATTAGGGCTCAATTTAAACAGAGGGACTGCAATAAAACAATTCAAATGTAAGACTTGATAGGAGCAAGTACTTAAAGTACCTCAAGACAAATATTTACATAAACTATACAACATTATAATCTACTAAAGATAAAAGATCCAGGAACCCATTAACTCATAATTTAGAATACAAATATTACAGAAAGGAAGAAAAGGAGACTGCACTGTTAACTGGGTCCTATAAATGAATGCACAAGGAAGATTCTTTTGAAGGCAAGAACCAAGATCAATAAGGGGTGAAAATGTAAATATATTAACACAAAGCCAAACGGGTCTCTAATTTTGCTACAGTCTGCTACTGGCAGCATATGACACTTCCCAGACAGACCCCTTTGAAGTCTCTAAACTTAGAATTCCCTTCCCCTTTCATTCCATTCTAACATTATCACGGCCACACACCTTTTGCTTTTCTCCAGTTCCTAAATCATTTCCGATCATTTGCCTCTTCTCTCATAGATCACCCCTTGTTTGATCGATCTCCTGCCCACTCTCCTTTCTCATAATAGTGTTGAATCCCTCATAAACACTCTAAAGCACTCAAGTTAACTTTAAACAACATTTCTACCCTTTCCCTTCTTTCCCCAATTTCAGGAGAAGGTAAAAGAAAGTTTGTTGGGGACTCCCTCAGATGCCCATCCCCTGCCTTTAAGAAACACACCATAAACATACGTATTCCTTTTGAATTTTTAAAACTCAAACTACTCATAAGGATTATTACAAATTACAATCATCAGAGATTTCCAATTTGAAAAAATCTCCCAGTTAATGAAAGCTATGTTTTCAGGTTCATAAAGCCAATACCCCATCTGGTCTTTTAAAGTACGAAATTAACTAAATCCCCTAGAGAATTAAGAAATCTTTGACCACAGACCTGAAAATGAGCCCCTGAGATTCAATAATCTGATTAAACTGGATGAACACGATGACAGAATGGACCTTAAATGAGAAGATCCAGAGCTGGGAACAGATGCTAGAATCAAGAAGTGGCTTCCATCCAAACCCAAAGTCAGTCAGTTGGCTCTTCTATTAAAATTAGTCAAGGGAACACATTTTTGTCCTTAGCCACTTTCATATCACTTGTGCCCAAGCCCTGAATGATACTTATCTGCATAGTGAGTTGGTTTCTTGATCAATGAATTCAGTTTGAGGCTTCCCATGACCTGGTCCAGAACCTCTAACACTCCAGTGTTACCTTGAGACACTCATGAGAATATTTCTCAACCAAGTGTGTATATCAGAATTACCTAGGCAACTTTTAAAAAAGTGCACATGCCCATGGTCCCATACCACAACTACTGAATTAGATTCTCCAGGGAGGAGCCCCTAGGCAGGTATACTTTTTAAGTTCCTTAAGCTCCTTTGAAACATACCATTGGTTAAGCATTATTGACTTAGAATTAGAACAATGGGTATATTGTAACAAGGAAAGACACAGCTGCACAGGATCACCACATGAGCAAGGAGACAAGCAAAAGGAGAGAACTTGGAGTTGACTTCCTCCTGGTGACGGTGAACATCCTCTGCTCCTCTGCTCGTTGAAATCTGTCAGCCAGGCTCTGGCCACATGGGCAAAGGGAGCATCCAATAGCCCTGGCACTCCTTTAGAATATTCAACAGGTTGCTCCAGGAGGTAGGGACTTTGAAAGTTGCCATTGAACTAGTAGAGCTGGCATCCTGGAGTGTCACAGGTGTATTGATAATTGACTCAGTCTGTTCTGTTTACAATTTCCTGCCCAACAAATTGCATGTTTCTGCAGATGTCTAACAAATTCAGGACATTTAATTCCTCAGCTGCCACCATCCTGCTGTTTCCACCCTCCTCATCCATTGGTTATGATGGTGTCCAAAGACACATTCACCAGCATTAGAAAAGGTCATTAAAAAGCTCTTACAACCATCTGTACCCAGATGGACAGGTCTCCAGCCAAAACGGGAGAGGTTCCCCCTCAAAGGAGGCCCAGAGGACCTGACTCCAAGCGGTGCCACAGTTGGTTTTTTAATTATTGTTTGTGGGTCCTGAATTATTTACATTTGAGCTGTAAATCTTAATGACCCATGCCGTGTTCTTCTTGGCTTACTGATGGTGGGCAAAGCCAAAGCGGTTTCCTTTACCTGATTCAATGCTGCTGTAGGATGGGCAAGGAAAAGTGCATCTTCCTAAATTGTTTTCCACAGCTTCTTGCTTGGATCCTTGTCTAGGTCATTTGCCATACATTTATCAGTTAATTCCCTACTGTTTTTATACTCTTTATCATCCGTGGCACATTTTCTATGCAAACAACTCGCTCGTGCAGAGATTTTTTTAAAAAATTCCTTGTTCCCTGAACTCTGCATTGCACACAAAAAAATATGACTTTACGTTAAATCAAATGGCAGTGATTTTTTACACTGTGCCTAGAACATGTTACAGATACTTAATATGGTGCCACCAGCTTCCAGAGCAAAGGGTGTAAAGTTCCATAACGTACCCCGGCAAAGTTTGGCAAGATCTTCACAACTAAAAGCTAAAGCATGGAAAGAGAGGCTCAAATAGCTTTACTAACACAATCTTGCCTGGAGAAATCAAGTCAATCCAGGGTTGTAGCTAACTTGAACCGAATGAATGAGGGAAGAAAGGATTCTTTTGCTCACAACTACTTAACAAAACTGGCGGTCTCTGTCCTAAGTATTGACCTTCCCAGCACTAGGACAAGCGAATTCTGAATCCCTGTCCTCCAACCACTAAGAGGAGCGTCTCAGCCACACCTTTTACAGTGGCTGCAGTGCTTCACTCCACTATTTCTGCCTGTCCTTCAGAACTCAAAGCAGACGTGCTCACCAGCGGTGCCAAACTGGTAGACTCATCAAGTTTATGAACACTGCATACAAAATGCAAACATTTTCTTCCACTTGGGCAAACATTGGCACAGGAAACTTTCTTTCCAATGTTAACAGCAGGGAGCTTAAATAAAAGTTCAGTTTCTAGAAGGGTGGGGGAGAGAAAAAGCTAATTCTAAAAATATGTCATCAGCAGCATGCCATTGCCAGAGAAAATTGTACATGTTTCCCTCAAGCACAGTTCACTCAAATGAACTTGACAGCTTCAGAGATCACTTAAAAGAGAGAAAATTTGTTGCATGAGGCCTGCCAGATATAAAAGGGATCATGTCTCAACAGATAAGACTTGATAGATCCCCATCTTAAATATTTCTGTACAACGATTATGTGAACTCAGAATTAGCACTTTGTCACACATCCACACACAGGCATATGCGCTAAGGGTATTCTTCCGGCCCATTCATGGGAATCCTTACTGGAATCTGGCAATTAACTTTAAAATCTTGCTACTGTGATTAGTTCCCTAGAAAATAAATTAAAGGACATCTAGGCATACAAGTAAAATTACACAGCTAAACTTAAAATAAGCAGCTTTCCCCTTGTCCACAAGTGTGTCCAGGCAAGGTAAACAATTTTAACTGGATTACAAATTATAGGTGTCAGTGCCACCTCTCAAATCCACCAAATGTTGGAAAATGCTGCTCTCAGGCAGGCTGTTTCCTAAAAGGGGACTATTCAGGATAGTTTTCCGTTTAAACACAATACTCAAGTTACTGAGAATACTGTAAAAATCAGGTGTGAATATGCTCGTTTGACCCAAAGCTGCAGCTCTCAAACATCTGATTAAAAGGAAAAGCACGCAGGCATTACAACTCCCCAGAAAGCCACAAAAATAAAAGGCTCCATCTTCAAGAAGATGATCTCCAATTACAACACTATGCTGGTGTGAAGAAATGCCCAATGCGGCAGTGAGCCGCAACATACCCATCAAAAAGCTCTCCCATCTCAACAGGGACAACATGGCAGCTAAGCTATGGAGGCAGCTGGAAGCTGAACACATCTATTTGTTTTCTCATCCTCTTAGCCATAACCTAGATTTCTGGATCCTGGTTCAAATCGAATAGACCCTTTTATAAGTGCAACTCCTTAAAACAGCACTGAGAGTTCACTTTGCCCTTCGAAAAGATGAGAGAAAAACTATAGGCTGATCTTTAATATTAAATATTTAATGTGTTTTTAACACATCAGCCCTCTAGATTTAGTTCCAAACGAATGCACCTATCAGGAAACCGACCGCTGTGGTTTTATTGCAACTATACATTTTTCTGACATTCAGAAACAGATTTTGAAAAGATTCTGTACCCCAGAAAATTCCAAGCAAAGTTCACTTTAACTGTTTTTAAAACACATACTTGGAAAAATATTTTCTTCTACAGCAAAAAATGAAAACAAGTTGCTAAAATATAAACCTAGAAAATGCTGCAAGCATTTAAAAAATATTTGTGCATTTTTAATACAGCAAACACAAAGCTAAGCCTTAGTGACAACTGGGCAAAACTTAAATATGCTTTAATTTATGTAGCCATCCACCTCCAACATTCAAAGGAACCCCTAAGAAGGACAACTGGAATGTTAGTTTGATACTGGGAATCCTACATTTCCATTAAATGACAAAATTACAGAATATGCATAAATGATGTTACCATATTTAGAAAATTTCAGTGGTTTTGGGGTTTGTTTGTTTCTTTTTCCCCCAGAAAGAAAATCCTCAATTGTATGCTTTTACACTCATCTTTATGGATTATACTTGCACCTGGATAAATACCCATCATTTAACGAGGAGGAATAGCAACTTCCCCTTAGACCTAACAAACTCAGAACTTTATTTTCTTGTTGCTATGCAGCAAGACAGAGAGGGAGGCCAAGGGAAGGGAGGGTACATAACTTGGATTAATACAGTATGAACATTTCCAGGAGGGACAATAATTTTTAAAATAGACAGCAATCTATCCCTTATTTTTAATTAGAGAGAATGCAGTACGTTATCTTTATCCTTGCATCACAAGTCTTATTCTACAAAGAGTATGATGGCAAGCTCACTCTGAACATTATTAACTAATATTGATTTAAGTTAAGAGGAACTCTTGAAGTTTTTACTCATCTGAAATGCAGAACACATACATATTTTACCAAAAGGTTTACTATGCATATTAATCTTTTATGCATTTTACTCCTCCAAGCGTGAAAAGAAACAAGTTGAAGTAATAGAGGTTGCCAGGTGTTGGTGGCACCCATTCCACTGTAATGACAGCCATGACTTAAGGTTTCGTCTCGCTCTACCCTTCCTCTGAATTGCAAATCTTCAGGTTGCCACAGCAACTCTATATACTGACAGGTAAGCTTCAGGAAGCAACCTGGTCATCGTTCCCATCTTGTTTGCTTTGCATCAGAGCACTCCAAACTCCCTGCTGCATGGGGGCACCAGGGGATGGTCCCCCTTATAGTTATTCCAGTGCACTGTCCAGTCGCAGCGATTAATCATTCCTGCTTCTTGAGCTGACATATCGAGGTGGGGAAACGACATCCTAAATGAGCAGAGCTGATTACCTGGGAAAGCAATTCTTCAAGATAGCACAGCTAACTAATAGCTCCATCTGCTACACATAAACGCATTCCAAAGCCCCAGAAGTAATGTCAGAATACAACTAACGGAGTTGGGTCCCGTGTGCCAGATTTCTGTGTGTCATCATAGGTGTTTGATGGGCACAGAACGTACTTGAACTTTTCTTCATCCCTGGGATAACTGGTGCTATGTCACGTTAGGATCACAGACCACCCAGAAGTGGATATCTGGGTATGTATTCTCAGTTTGATTTTTTCTTAAATGTATGCGGATGTAGACTTCAATATGAAGCTCCCTGAAGTATACACAAAGAAGTGGTAGGACAGGCCTGTAATAAAACACACTTTTTCATAACACAGACAAACAAACAATAACAAAACTCAATGAGACACTAAAGATAAGAATATTTTCTATTTCCCAAAACATATAACAGCATATAGTGTAAAAGATTTGCAGCTTGTTTTAAAGTGATTAAATAAAAACAGGACCTTTAAGGATCCTGACAGTGCATCATAGTTCTGTAAATTAAACAAACTTAAGAAGGGTGTGGTTAGAATTCATCAGTAAGTTCAGCAGACAGTCAAATACAATTTGGCTAGGAGAAGCAGAGCTGTACCAGGCTGTTATTATAGACAAAACTATAAATGGCTCCCTGAATTTTTTTAAAAATCTAAATAACCAGCTGCTTCTTAAGTCACCCTACAGATTCTGTCTGCTCTTTTATTATTAATAAATCTTTGATAATATAAATCAAATTCTAACATCTCAGTGTCGGGTGTTTAAGGAGACTGCAAGTTTCTATTTTCCTGACCCAAGTCTTGGCATTTTACAGTAGCTGCATTTAACACTGTTTCTGTATCAAATGGGAACAGGCTCCAGCTCTTTCCACATTAGCTGTGATTTTAATAACATGCCAAGCAAAACAGGCTAGCGTAATAAGTTTCATTGCACCCACTTCAACAACAGATAAGCACCTCATTTTCATACAGTTTCCACTTGTTGCTAGGTAACCACACCATAACGAGACATCTCTAGGCATTATGCAGAATGCATCCTCTTCACCCAAATTTGATGTGCTTTCGGCATTAAATACTGTTATTTTAACCATACCTATCACTCAAACAGTTTAAGCTTTGGTTTAGACTGTGACATGGGTTTGGGGGATTGTTGCTTCTGAGGGGATTTTGATGCGCAGAGATTCTAAAAGATACACTACAGTAATATGTTCCTCTCTTCCTCAAAGCAAACCCACTGCATTATCCAATGAATTGAAAGCCTGACACTTCATAGATAAAGTAAACCCTCTTGAAAGATGTCCACACTATGCCCTCTTAACAGTAGACAATGTCAATTAAAAACTTCCTTACTGCTTTACGTGACCATGAAGGGAACTTTGTAAGCAGGGGTCTGTGTGGAGTTGGGCTTCACCTGCGGGCTTCAAACAGAAACCCTTTAACTAGGCGCATCTAGGCCAAAGCGGGAACCCCATCTGTCAGCCAAACAAACCAGCTTTCTGCTGGAGAAAGGGAAGGCTCTGCGGGAACAGATGCAGCCCAACCTAAGATACTGAACGACTCAGGCGACAAGGAGGCAGGAGGGCTACCTGCAGGAAAGGCAACAGACACTGACATTTTAAAAAGAAAATAAATCTTAGCAAGTAGCACAGGGCATCTCCCAAACATGAATTTCCTTTCGAGCTTCAGAAATATTTTATCCTAGATGCTAGAAAAATGTTGTATCACCTCAATTTGTCAATGGGGCTGAATGGTCTCTGACATATGATATAAAATTGAAGGAAACTAATTATGATTAAGAGTGCTACCAAGACACAGGACCAGATTCTGACCCTCAGCCTCTTCTTGACCCAGACCTTTGTTTTCTATAGTTTCAGTGTCACCCGAAGTGTGGCTGCCCGCTCTCTTCAGAGGCAGGGTGTGGTGGATTCACAGTGCAGCTTCACTCCCAGCTTTCCCCTCTTTTTTCACCCCATGCTCTGAGAAGCAGGAGTTCAGAGTTTCGCCTCCAGCCCCTCCCTAGGTGTACCTGCTATGGACACATTCGGCGGGAGAACCACCCTCTACTCTACGTCAGTTAGGACAAGGTCCTTGTGGACTCTGCTGCACCAGGTTTGGTTTCATCCCTGAAACTCTACTTCACTCACCCTCCCCTCCTTCCCTTTGCTCCCTCTGGGTCTTTCCACAGCTTAGATGGTTTGGTCTATTTTAGTTCTTTTTAAAATTTGGATAATTTTAGTTGAAATGGCAGGACTGGGTCACTACCATTCACAGGGATAGACTAAGATGACACAGGAAGAGAAATCGGATGGATAAGGCAAGAGCCAGGGAAACACCGCTGTGTCTCCCAAGGCATGTATGTTAACACACTTCATTTAATCGGTTCTAAAAAACCATGAAAGCCATGCACAGAGAAGGCCAGGGACCATCGGAGGGCATAATGAAACCATCTTTATTTCTGTTCCATATAAGAACACCACTTGGTCCACTCTAGTCACTTAAAAAAAATCACTAGGGGGCCGGCCCCGTGGCTTAGCGGTTAAGGGCGCGCGATCCGCTACTGGCGGCCCGGGTTCGGATCCCGGGTGTGCACCGACGCACCACTTGTCCGGCCATGCTGAGGCCGCGTCCCACATACAGCAACTAGAAGGATGTGCAACTATGACACAACTATCTGCTGGGGCTTTGGGGGAAAAAAATAAATAAAAAAATAAATAAAACACTTTTTGATGTAAAGGTTTTCGGGGGGCGGAGGGCTAGGAAGACTGGCCTGAGCCAACATCTGTTGCCAATCTTCCTCTTTTTGCTTGAGGAAGATTGTCCCTGAGCTAACATCTGTTCCAGTCTTCCTCCATTTTGCATGTGAGATGCCTCCACAGCATGGCCTGATGAGCGGTGTGTAGGTCTGCGCCTGGGATCTGAACCTGCGAACCCTGGGCCACAGAAGTGGAATGTGCGAACCCAACCATTACAGCACTGGGCTGGCCCTAAAACATTTTTAAAAGGGAAATATATTCATGTATTACTTGACTAATTAGAAATCTAAAAAGAAAGAAAATATATTTATAATGAACTGGAAAGTAATTAAAGGGGATAAAGTCAAGAACTAAAGGAAATACGTCTGAGTCTTCCAAATTCTATAAAAAGCCTAGTAGATGAACTTGTTCTACCCCCTCTGACTCAATTTAGAAAGCATTCCAAAACAACAGTACAAATATTTAGGAAAAAACTGTTCTCAGTGGATTGTGACTTTATGTAAACTTAAAATATCTAGACATTTATTTAAAATATCTAGATATTCATGTGGGCTTTTAGAAAATAGCAACTTTACCAATATAACTACCCTACTATCACATGGTAATACATCCATTAAATAGAAAAATAATAATGAAATAATAATTCTTCTAATGCCTACAGGATAATTGGCCATGGGAGAAAATATATAAATGGGACTCATTTATATAAAAGTGAATCCATTAAGAATGGCAAGAGTCCTTGCATCTGGTGAATTTTTTTAATAGTTTGGAATTGTGCCTAGAAGTCATCAGATTTGTTGCTAGTGAACCCCCATCTGTCATAGCTTGAGTCTGAACTATATATAGCTCTTATTCCCCAAATCAATATGTTGTGTGTTCATGTAATCTACTATCCAGTCTAGAAGCTTTGCAACTGTCTATAAGCTCCTCAGTTCTCTTATTTTCACTATTCCCTGCTTTGTTATAATTCTTAATATACGACTGACAGAATGTAGAGATGTCATTTTAAAGACTTCACTCACCAGAGCTTAGCTGTGGAGGAAACAAAAAAAGCTAGCACTGTGTGTGTTTGAGAGCAGGTGTGGAAACGCAGAAAGGATAAAATTATAAAACATTATACTACGTTACAATTAAGAGGTTACTGCCTCAAAGGATTTCACAGGCCTATGTCTTGGACAAGATCATAGTTAGATCTCATCTATGAGGCCAGGTATTGGGTAAGCCCAACTCGCCAGGTGTCAGAGAACCCACAGGGGAGCATCTCAGTCACTCAATTGTCACAGTCCCACCTAAGTCATGGACGACACTTAACTTTAGTAAATGGAGGATGATGGGCCCTCACCATTTGCTCTATTAACATACTTTTCATCCACTTCTGATTATCTTAGTTTTCTTATTTTCCAGTCTACAACAGAATCAAAACAACTTTTTAAAAAGGGAAAAGAAAGCTGAGTGCAAAAGAAGAGACAGGAAAAACTATTTTAAAAAATTATTGAGAACTCAAAAAGCATAGCAATCTCCCTGAGTGCTGAATGGATATAACAACCGATCCATATTAATGGTCTCTAAGCAAAATATATTCATTAGTATTCTAAAAGATCCCAAGTCCTTTATTTACACAAAACGGAATTCAATATACTATATTTTTAAAAGGCAGAGAATTGTGTATTATATTTGGGCACAATTTTCATCAAACAGCATACACTAAGTTTGTCTGTTGAGCTCTACTGAGTTAACAGCGCCATGAAGTTGCAAAAAACATTGATAATGTGATGTCAGGTGGTACTAATAATACTAGTATCCAAAGCAAGGACATCCGTGAGGGCAAGGACTTAGTGTGGCTTGTTCCCTGCTTAATCCTCAAGGCCTAGAGCAGTGCCTGGCACTCAGTCCTTCCTGAGGGGATGAATACATGAATGAGTGAGAGGTTGAAGAAATTTATGAATCGGCAGGTTGAAAAAACATGGACTCAGGATTTTTCCAAACTCTACAAACCTCTGGTTTGAATTAAATATAAAAAAAAAAAAAAATTTATACCTCTGAGGGTCACCTTTGGAAAAATAATTTGTAAGGAATACCACGAATGAAATGTTATTAGGAAAAGAAGGTAATGTGAAATAAATTTAGAAAGAGGAGAGGAAACAATACGTTGATGTCTTTAATGGCATGGCTTATTCACAGGACTCCAGAGCTCCCCCAGTTTCTCTCTTCACTGTCATGCCCTCCAGCTAAAGGGTGAAAGTGCATTGCTCCTGTACACCTATGCTATAGAGATCTCTAAAGTTGGGTGTTTAGACTCTGACAGTCTTTGTTTGCTTAAGATTTACCTCAAATTTTCATTTTTTTTCTTTGAAAGGTTTTCTTCTTATAATGTGTTTCAAAAGTAAATTCCATCACCATTAAATCACATCTTCTTGAATTATAAACCTATCAAGCCGAGGGAATTAGCCTTAAGCTGCAAACATCAAAGCAAAGGAGTCCTGCCTTTAGTGAGAACCGCCTACCTGATTTATAGCTCTGTCCGCTGCATTCAGAGTCATGCTAAGTAGAAAACAAAGGGGCTATCAAATTTCAGTAATTAATATGAGTAAACATGAGTTGAGCTAACAAAAGCAATTACTTGGAATTTTAGTACTATTATCTCAACGTTTCATGTTTTGCCTATTTCAATGGAAAGCAGAGATTAAAATGAATGCCTCAGGACTGGAGATGTGGTCATTTCATTCAAAAGTTACCATCCACCTGTGTAGCACAGTTGACAGCTAATTTAATACTCTCCTCCAGATAAAATAAATTACTCCAACTTCAGTTTATGACAAATAAAAGACTCCCTAGTATTTTAACTTATTTTTGATATGATAAAAATCATTTAAATTTTCTGAATTAAAATCAGCAGGGAAGGTAGGAGGCAGCAAAAGTTTGTTTCTGATGGTATCTTTAAATTTTGCTGACATTGCTGGAAATATCTTACTTTGATATTGTCTCCTGGCTTGGGTCTGCTTCTTTTTGCACCTCTTTTTCAAGTCATAACTGACTACTTCCACCACCTTAATTATATTAAAAGGAGCATGAGGGGTAAGAACTGCAATTTTCTTTCTCAAAGAAACAAAAAAGTACCAGAAAATTGGAAAATAGATTGACCACTACTATAAAAAATATACAAAACTTAAACTTGAAGAAGTCAAGTAAGGATTTATTTCATATTATTTAATATATCAGTATAAAATGTCACTAAATGGCCTCTGACTATATTATCCTTGGATCATCCTTCTTCCTCATAGCCCATATCCAATCCATCACCAAACCTGTAGATTTCACCTCCAAATACTACTCAACTCCACCCACTTCTCTTCCCTCCCCCACACCACTCCCCTAAGACAAGCCACTGCAACTTCCTGTCCCCACAGTCGCCTCCTAAACTATCTGTACCTATCTGCATCCACTCACACCCCTCCACATTGTAGCTACCATGGTCTTAGCCAGAAAAGAGCTAGGAGTATGTTACCCCTCACTACCCACTTAAAACCCCTCAAAGCCATCCCACACCTCTTAGAGTAAAGCCCCCAGTCTTTGCCACAGCCTGCAGGGCCCTGAGCAGTCTGGCGGCTACCAATCTCTCCACTCTCCTCTCTGCCCCAGCTCTCTGACTCCAGCCACAATAGCCTTCTTTCAATTCCTTCAATGCACCTGTTTCCCTCTGGAAAGCTCTTTCTACCCTCTATATAGCCTGGTTAACTCACATCGACCCTTCAGACCACAGTTCATTCATCACTTCCTCAGTGAAGCCCACTCTGACTGTCCAGACCAGATTAAATTCTCTTAGTATATGATCTCATTCATTGCACCACAGGTTTCTCCTCGGTGACACTTGTACCCTTCATAATTGTACATTTGTGTGATTGTTTGGTTAATAAATAATTATATTAAATGTATTTAATAATTGCTCCTTGACTGCAAGAAGCATGAGGGTGGAGGCCAAGTCTGTCTTGGCTCACCATTGTCCCTTCTTCCACCATTCAGCACCTAGCACATATTAATTAAATAAAAACATCCTGAATTAATGGATACATGCATTATAATTATCCATTTGGGATCCGCCTTCCTTAGTAGATTATGAGGTCAGAGATTCTGCCTTTTTCCCTCTTGGCATCCTTAGCAGCTAGCCTCAAGCCTGGCATGTGGTAGACTGTTGATCAATAACTGTTTAATGAATGCCTGAGAAGAGTAAACAGATGTTTTTAAAATATAAAAGCAGTAGCTCTGCCCATCTCTTGGAATGATTAAGAATTCCAACATTTGTATTGCTCAGGAGAATCAATTACCCAAACTTCCCGCAAGGTTGTTATATGAGAAGGTATTTGTTGACATGAATAAGGTGGCTCTGATAGCCTAAGGGCATTACACATCCACCTACTTAAAATTGCTCCCTTTACACAAATGCAGCATGCCTAGCTCACACATGACAGAAAAAAATCTGTCCACACAATTTCTTATTTAAACAGGAGCCCACCTGTTCAAAAGGAGAAAGAAATTAACTCCTATGCACTTCTGAGAAATTAACTTCTATGCATTTCCCATCTTACACAGCAGAGTTACTCAAATGGTCAAGGCCTAGCTTCCTGGTCAAAACCAAGTGAACAAAAAGAACACTGGTATTTAAATAACATTCCGAATCATGGTCAAACCTCCAACTTGTCAAGTTCAAGGTCCCTTTAACGGGTTTTATTAAGGGTATCTAAATAATGCAGCCATATATCTGTCCGGGTGTTTTGGGGGGACAGATGCACAGACCCCAAATTATGCCAAGGCTATGAGACTTATCTGATGACTGCTGTACAGCGGCTTTTCTTCTGCAAAGCCATGTAGATGATATTTCAACAATAACCACACATTTCTCCCTGTGGTATAGACACATACAAAATGCATTAGGAAAAATGCCAGTAACTGAAATGCTTTTCTCAGTAGCTCTATTCAGGTGAGTGTCTCGCAGGTGCCACAGAAGTGCACAGCTTTCTGAATTCGGTTCCAAAGGGAGCTCAAAGTCAATAAGCCTCCTCAGCTATCATCCAGCATGACTAAATCACTCCAAGGGCAAACCTTTCTGAGTTATGTGACCATTTCTTTTGCAGAGTTTTACCGAAAACGGCATGCCATAAACCAATTTAATTCAAGGTAACCCAAGCTGCTGGATGAAAAGGAGCCCAAGAAATGAACAGAAGGAAGAAAACACAAACGTTTCAAGTTACACAGGATCTTCAATCACACAGAGAAATGAGCACAAATTAACAAACCCAGAAGGTTCCCAGGACTGATAAGGTATCATTCCAAATGTAATCCCCATTTCCCATTATTAAAATAAACTTGTCATTATGTTGGGGGGTTTGCCTTTTAAAGGGGTATATGTATAGCCAAGGAAATTCTTTGCCAAAGAGAATTACACTGTGCAAACACGTCGGTTAGTTCAATGCTGTTCAGAGGACATTCCAGGATGCTTTTTATGTTGTTCTCTTGCAGACTGTGGACAGAAAGACGAGGGAATTCTCCACTGAGAAAACACTCAATTATTTTAATAGAATTACATTTTAGATTGACAATGTTTAAAATAGCCCCCTGAATTTATTAGCCTGCCAGCACTTCAAATAAGTAATTTTAATGCTAAGATCTTTTAAGTTTAAGTAAATGACTGGCAATGAGTCAAAAAATCTCCTCCAGCTTTCTAAAACACGACACTCTAGCTATCAAATGGGAGTTCATGAACTCAGCAGTGAGGACCTTCACTGTCTATGATTTGCCACATTTTTAAATACATGAGTTTCTGTGAACTTTTATTTTTTATTACTCCTCTTTGGTTTCCAAAAGCCTGATAAAATACAGGTTGACTCCAAGGTTCAACTGAACCTTTGACTAAGGTATAATATTCGTTAGTCCCTAATGCCCTATTACGACTTCCCTCATCATCCCCCCACCCCCTTCCCCTTTGCTACAGACAAATCAATAATGTGTATAGAGGAGCTACCTATGCAAGGCTTCAGCGAAGTGCTCTACATCAGCCAAATGATTCACGTTTCCCTACTCTGACTACCCACACGTCTTGGAGAGCCTGGGTTGGAAGCTAGGCTCTATCATTTACTATGTCACCGTCAACAAGTTTCTTAGCCCTCCAAACCTGGTTTCCTTATCTGTAAAATGGGGATAAGAATAGTTCCGCCCTGTGAGGATTAAGTGAGATCATGTGTATGCAACACCTAACACAGTACTGGTGTACAGGAAGGACTCAGTCACTACTGCCCCTTACTCTTACTCTTTTCACCTGTCCCTTCCCACTCTTAAAGCCACCAAATTCCTACCTCAGCCCCAATTAAAATGGAATGAATTATACTCCTTAAAAGAGATGTTCTGAAAAGTTGAGTTCTAAAAATCAGTCGTCTGAGGATTATTATAAATGCTTCACTTTCTCACATAGTTGCTACCCAATTCAATCATAATACGGTAAAGCTTCAAATCAACTAACAACATGGGTCGGGAAGCATAATCAGTAAAGAGCCTGGACCAGGGGTGGCAAACTATGGCCTGTGGGGCCAGATCCAGCCAGAGAGCTAAGAATGGTTTTGCATTTTTAAATGGTTGACAAAAAGCAAAAAAAGAATAATATTTCATGACACGAAAATTATGTGAAATTCAAATTTTCAGTATCCATAATAAAGTTTTCTTGGAACACAGCCACACTCTTTAGCTTATGTATTTCTGGTGGCTGTTTCCACATTACAATAGCAGAGTGGAGTAGCTGTGACAGAAATTATGTGGCCTGCAAGGCTTCAAAGTTTTACTATCTGGCCCTTTACAGAAAAAGTTTGCCAATCCCTGATCTGGACCAATGTTTTCTGGTTTGGAAAAAGCTTAATGCATGATGGTGAACATTTAAGAAACCTAGAAAACCTTCTGGAAACCACATATGCCATTACTTGAGGAGCTCTACAAAGACACTCTGCAATAGGGCTTAGACCAACCTAGACCACAGTGACAGGGGCTCTGAGCTCGACAAAGGAACCACCTACTGTTCTTCATCTTACTCACCAACCCACTCCATCCATTAAAACAAATTTATACATAGATATATACATACACATATTCTTCACATAGAGGAATGCTCACTTTATGTGCATCATATGATACAAAGGAGCAAGGTAGTCCCATGTTGTTGTTGTTCTTTTTTTTTTTTCCTAATTCTGCAATCCTTTATAGCTCTTAACTTGGGTAAATATTGTTAGAGCTTTTTCCAAAAGTGTTCCTGGAAACATGCTTCACCTTCTTGAGTTTCTTTGCTGCTTTGCTCTTAGGTAATAATCGCACTTCTCGTATTCAACCCCCGCCCATATATTGAATTTTGTTTTGGGGGGACCCACCTGGCATTCTCTTCTTGACTCTCTGCTCTAAATCTTAAGTTCCTTTGTCATGTACTTAGCCTCTTTTGGACTCAAATACAACTGAGGTAACAACAATGACAATAAATGTAATTGGTTAGCTCTGTCCCATGAGTCCAAGGCTTGAACTCACTTCTCAGTGGGTCATTTAGCTTCTCTGTCCTATGATTTGGCAATTTATGCACTTAGTTGTCAGGAGAACCAACTAAGAGAATGAGGATAAATGCGTGCAAACCCATCCTCCCCTGCACTCAGCAGTATGAGGGCAGTGCCTCTCTGTATGACGACTTACTTGTAAGTTTCTGAGATGGAGGGACTGACTGACCAACCACGCAATCCCCTCCTGCTTCTAACGTAGAGCCTGGAATGCAGTAATAGTGCACTTAATTTTTGCTAAAAAAAAAAAAAAAAGAAAAGGCCCTCTTTCAGTGGTCAGTCAATACATTGCAGAGCTGCTTTAAAAGCTATGTAAGGGGCCAGCCCGGTGGCGCAAGTGGTTAAGTGCGCGAGCTCCGCTGCAGCAGCCCGGGGTTCACCGGTTCAGATCCCGGGTGCGCACCAATGCACAGCCTGTCAAGCCATGCTGTGGCGGCATCCCATATAAAGTGGAGGAAGATGGGCATAGATGTTAGCCCAGGGCCAGTCTTCCTCAGCAAAAAGAGGAGGATTGGCAGATGTTAGCTCAGGGCCGATCTTCCTCACAAAAAAAAAAAGGTATCTGAGTCTGATGTGAACTTCTCTTCACTTTACTCCTATCAGCTTCAAGGCTCAGATTAGCACTGGCAATAAAGATATGAAAGAACAATGGACTCCAAGTAATTCTTCTTGTGAGTGAGTAAAATGTCCTTTGGAGGAATTTGCTGAGCAGCACCAAGAATTAAATATACTGATATACAACGACATCTGGCAGAGTAATAAGTTCTAAGAGAGCTTACATCCTTGGATGGTATGTTTCTTTCCAGTTGGAGATATTTCTACTCCAAAAGATAGGGGTAACGGTAAGAAATGCAAGACCTGCTCCAGAGGCAGAATGGAAAGCTCTATCACATTTGAATCCATAATTCTGAGCTTGTTCAATCCTTTTGTGGTCTGAAAAGGAAAGGCTTTTCCTTTTTGGGGGGGAAGGGGAGGAAGAAGGCCAGGCCCAGATAGACAAAACATAAGGCCAAATTCTCTCTGGACTTAAGAAACTAACGCCATTTTAAATTTACACTGGCAAACCGCATCTGCCAAGATCTGCCAGTTGTTGCCATCCGATTTATTCTGAATATTTCTATAAAAACAAATCAGCACAGGAAGAAGTTTTCTTGACTACAGAATGCTGTCCTAAACCCATCCGAAAGCTGGTGGATAATCAGCAGTTTCACAGAAGAGGGAAGCAGAAGCAGAGAAACAGTAAAATACCAAAGCAAACGGCAAGTCAACATCCCTGAAATTCCCTTTCATCACAAAATGTTGTTTAACTCTCAAATCCTAATCAGACCAAAATTAAAACTTCAAAGCTGGATTACACAGGAACTGAAAAAAGAACATACTTCTTGCTGGCTTGCTTTCCTTCAGAACCATCTTCCTACCATTGATTTTATTTATTACCATAAAAATGACACCTGTAACCAGAAGTTACCATGTAGACATTACACCCAACACATCAGGGCAGAGAAAAGAGGAGAGTTTGAGGAGATTTTTCTATTCTCAATCAAAAGAAGAATGTAATAGAGAAAGGGAAACAAAAACATGAGAACTTCAGCTAACAATACATAGCTTTAAGGCTCCACATGAAAGAAACAGAACTACAGGGGTCTTGTGAAATGCCTGATTGCTGGGAATGTATTTTAGCATACTCGTTGTCACAGCAAGTCAGTGGGATTTGAGAGCACATTTCTGTTTTGACATCTGGCCCATAACAAAATTACTATTGATCTGTTGTGAGCTTCCAGCAAAACAGTATAACCTAGTCTCATAACAAAGAATCATCCATTAAATACCAGGCAATAATCATCCCGTATTTGTGCCTTTGGTCCAAAATCACAGTTTTGCTAGTGTTCTGTTGGGTCCATTTTAGGATGAGCTTCCTATTCCCGTACAGAGATGCTCCGACCTTTTTTTAAAGTGAATTTTGCCAGTACAGGATTAATTCTGCCTTTCAGTAGCCTGGTGGCAGCAGCAGTATAATGCTGACATCTACCTCAAGCACACATTTCGGTTTGCTGAGGATTCTGGAAACTGACAGGACAAGCGTTATTTTCCAACAGATGTTCTACAGTCAGTAGAAGGAAACGATGAAACAAATCAGACAGAACTGTTCACAGAGGTTTGGAAGGGGTTTGAAAAAATAAAAAAAGAAAGAAAAATAAACCATCAGCCTTATGTCTGATTTATTTTCAAAGCTCTATGAAAATTTATAGGTAAGTGTCACTCACAAATGACACAGCTTTCATTTAAACAATCATTTAGGATTTTTAGCGGGCTGTATTTTTCAGTGATACTAATAAACTATTACAGAACTTTAACATGCCAGTGTGTTCCAAAGAACCAAGCTCCTTTTGTAGCATGGGTTAGCTGGATATTGACTATTTGTTGTCCCAACCGGTAAATACCTTCCTCATTTCAGGCCTTGGCCATATGCACCCCCAGGTACATCACTGCCTCCTTTTCAGAACAAAGCTGTATTAACCTAGAAGCTATCTGATGGTTTCTTTTGCCTGCATCAGTCAAAAGAAGACAAACAATATAGATCAAGTGCTTCTGTGCTCTAGACTGCATTGATTTGTTGCATGTGTGGTTAAATCCTGTCAAGCAGTATTAAAAGTGAAACATTATCATCAGAGCACCCACTCCGAGAGGGGTGCAGAGAGGGGTGCAGTGAGTCGTCAATGGGTCTTCTACCTGCCATACAAAGCAGTTACAAAACTTTACCCAAACCAAAAGGACTTTTCAAAAAAATGCAATCTATGAGCCCCCAGCACTACTTCCAGCAAGGGACTCTTAAAATGATTTTACAATGAAAGGCTAACCAGGTGTTCAGTACCACCAATGAGAAAACTGGCCAAAAGGTAAAGGAATGGGGTGGAGGGAAAGATAATATTATGGGCATAAGAAAGACCTTCATGTTCCCAAAAGTTTGGTGCCATGGCATTTTAAAAAGAGCCTATGGGCTGGCCCAGTGGCATAGTGGTTAAGTTCATGCGCTCCACTTCAGCGGCCCAGGGTTTGCAGGTTCAATCCCAGGCGAAGACCAACGTACCACTTTATCAAGCCGTGCTGTGGCGGCATCCCATATCAAGTAGTGGAAGATGGACATGGATGTCAGCCCAGGGCCAATCTTCCTCAGCAAAAAGAGGAGGATTGGCAACGGATGTTAGCTCAGGGCTAATCTTCCTCAAAAAATAAATAAATAAATAAATTTTAAAAAGAAATAAAAAGAGCCTAGATAGGTGCCCATCTCAGAACGCTTAGGTATAGTCTTGACTGCGGGAAAGAGGTAGACCAGATAGCTGCTCTCTTCTTAAAAACTGTTCATTACTTCAAGTATCTTTGTCTTCTAGTTCCTCCATACTACCCTCTTGTGGACCACTAATTTGTGTAGATTGATACACTAAAGCACTGTACATTTCTATTCATGGCCTCGAAGGATGTGGTCTGCTGACAGACTGCAGCTTAAAAGGACCAATTCGTTAACTAATGTTTTGCAGAGATGTCCACATGCTGACCTCAGCAATAATAAAGGCAGTCAATTATTATGCAAAGTCATGAATGTACACTCATTTCAGAGTTATCTATGGGAAACTGTCAGATCAACTTTAGTGACAAAGCACAGCCAAGTGGTGTTTTGAGAGAGGGAATCCATAACACTCCAGCAGCACAGAAGGTCTTTTTATAACGTCTGCACTGAGAGCATGAACAATTGCTCATTTTTTCTGGTTTATTTTTCCTCATCAAAACACTGGAGTAGGGTTCAGAATTTCTAAAGTATATCAGACTTTTAATAAATGCTGTTATGGCTTTACCATAGGCTGGTAATTTTTTTTTTTAAATCTGTTCCCTGTATTAAACAGCTCCACAAATTCAGCTCCACAAGTGGCAGGAACCAGAAAGTACAGCAAACATTTATCCTGGATTTGCCAAGGCAGGCCTGATTTCAAATATTCTAGTCCTTTGTACTCATAAATCATTGAAATGTCCCAGAAATTCATATATTTTAATGTCCAAACTATATTTTTAAGATTTCTATCCATAGTTGGTCTTGGCAAAAAAAAAAAATTGTCATAATCATTTTTTTCCCATAATCTTTTCTGCTCTAATTTTGGTTCAGAATATATAACCACTGTACCAATATGCCATGCAGCAAACACTTAAGCTCCTGAAAGAGGTTCTCCCTATACTTACCACATATGATATACTGGAATTGTTTCACCGCTTGTATTCTCACTAGACTCTAAGCTCTTGGAGGGCAAGGATTCTATCTGTCTTGTTAACCATTATTTCCCAATACCCAGCATGGCACCTGGCACATTATTTCCCAATACCCAGCATGGCACCTGGTATAAGACAGGTGCTCAATAAATAGTTGCTAAATTCTTGAATGAAAAATAAATAAAATATAAAGAAAGAAATTATACCCTCCACCCAGGAAAATCTCAAAGTAATTAAATACACGAAATAAGATGCTTTACTACTTCGGAGACATGAACTGTTCCTCCTCATATGCAGGTATCCATGTATTAACTCCATGCAGACAGCAAAGGTGAATTTGAGGAAACACCACCTACTCCATGGAGTGAGGCCCTAGGTTCAGTGGGACCTGGTGGCTACCATTTGAATAATGATCCAACTGACTCTGGTTCTTGAAGTTTTCCTTCAGAGCTTTGAGAGAACTGTGGCTACTCAATGGCCTTTGGCTTTCATTTTTCAAGTACAATAACCTAAGTCAAGTTTAGTTGAAGATTTTAGCAATCACCGCTCTTAGAAATATGGAATAGAAATAATATGTTTTTTTTCCTTCTGAAAAAAAATATGAAACAACTGACTAAGCCCCAAGAGAGTGAAGTTCCTGCCTTCTTAGGCCTGTCCCTGCAGGCTTAGGAATCACGTACATGCTGGCTGGGGGATTCTCCCATGACATGCAAAGGGTGGGCTGTGCTCTACCTTCTAGGAAAGATGGAACATACCAATGAAAACAGTGGCTTGAACCTCGATGCCTTGAAGGTTTGACTATTCAAATATAAAATGGATAAAGATTACAGAGATATTGAATATGCCATAGGACAAAAACAAGATTAAAAGAAAAACTAGAACGCTGTTTTATTTCTACCAAGACATTTAATAACAGCAATTTTAACTCCTGCACGGAACTGCAGAAACACTGGAGAGAAAATTAAGCCCACCACTTGGGACTAGTAGGCAAGTTTTTATCATGACATTAAAGATCAGTGCCGGATTTTTTGCATGAGAAAATTGCTTACTGTGCTATTAAATTTATGAACATGATCAAACTTTAGAGAAAGTGAGCAAGACACTGACTCTCATTCACACCAACCACCTGAATGCCACAGGCTAATATTTGCTGAAAGAAATATGGACTCTGAAATCAATGAAAAGTTATTCTGGGACAGCTTCAGTGGGCCCCGTTATTTTACAATGCTCAGTATTATGTAAAACGCTAGATAAGAAACTCTAAAAAGCTATACCTATAGGAAAAAACAAGAAAAGTGCTAGTTACTTCTACTCTAAGCTGATAGAAGCAATATACATCCAGTAACATTTATTATGAAGAGCTGGGCACTGTACTAGGAACCCAAAATTCTATGCTGCATTAAGATCTGATCCCTGCCTACAGAGAATTCAGTCCAGCATGGAGCCAGGTGAACAAATGGGAAACTATAATAGTACACTGAAAGTACAGGCAGGTAAGAGGTATGTGCTAAATGGGGGAGGGAAGTGTGAGCCTGGCCAAAGGGAGAGGGGAGTGGTGCACAATGTGGAAAGATCATCTAACTCTACCTGGGGCTTAAAGGGGGGGGGAAACAATGTTAGGAATAGTTAGAGGAACCAACTTCTGAATTGGATGATTCAATGATTAGGAATGACAAGGAAGGTTGAGGGCACGACATATGACAAAGGCATAGAAATGTTAAAGCATGTGATATATAAGACTGTGCACAGGCAAGGATGTCACACTGAATGGAGAGTAACAAGCAAGGATTAGACTCTGGGGTGCAAGGCAAGGGACCAATGAGTGGATATTACAGAGAATAATGTATGAAAAATCAGTCTATTACAGCTATCTAAAAATGAAAAGGCCTACTTCAAAGCTTTATGCTGAGTACTATCTCTAAGGTCTCTTCCAACTCTGCAATTCGGTGACATCAATTCCAGATCCCAACACCCCACACCCTCAACAAAAACCACAAGAAAAGTTCTCATTTATAACACGAGAGAATAAACAGAATATTATCATCTCTCCATCAGTGCAGGTACATTAGCCAAATCCAAGAGTTCTTCCTCCCATTGGAAGACCTAATGTACCCTTAAAAATAGATACCTACCACAAGCAATGATTTATGACACATCAGCAATCATGTATATTTATTTCACCAAATTTACTCCTATAAGTAGTAGGAAAAAGACGCTAGGAAAAACATTCCCAAACTGCTACGTTTTTTGCTGTTGGCCAAGCTAGACTAAGATGTTAATATTCCCAATAAACAGCGTGTCTAAAAGTAACCTCATATTATAGCAACTCTTAACAGCAGGCCATTTGCTTCTTCTGAAGCAGGAGTCTACGGGCATTAATAAGGGTAAGTGCAGCTGTTCTGTCCAGCACCCCTGAGGACAAGATACAGGATCTAACACCTTTTACTTAACAAGGTTCCAAGCCAAAAGAGTCCTTTCATCAGCATGTTTATAAACTTACTTGCATATTCTAATGGTAACAGTACCAGATGACAGTTTTATAAGTAGATACAAGAGGGTATCATTTCTCCTCCAAGCACATGCCTGGGTATGCATCTGAAGACAATGCTGCCTTATTGTTCATAATATACTCCAGTACCTCTCTCACTGAAAACTATGTTTAACTATTCTGATGCTAAAGTCAAGTAGATGCAAACATTCTCTGCCTCTGAGCCAAAGGCTCCCATGATTTACTAATTAGATGAATGAAGGGGAAAAGATTTGAACACCAAGAAAAAAAATCCATATGCAGATAGACACAGCTAAAGGCCTCCTCCGTTAACCAGCTTCTACAAAGCGGAACCACCTGGTCTTCTGAGCATCACTCCCACCACTATTTTATATATTAATTATGCATCAAAAATAAATCCCTGATGTTTGATAATACAAGTAACGGCAGATTGTGCAATCTGAGCACAAAGCCCAAAGTAGTGTAACTTGGGATTTTTTCCAAACCTCTTTTGGTTTGAAAACCACAAGTCAATGGTTCCAATCCCAGCGATGCCTCTCTCTGGAGTTCTTAATATCTGGCAAATCATTACTAATCTTTGATCTCAGTTACTCTCACCTGTAAAATTCAAAAACTACCTGCCACATGCAAAATTCTTCTAGATGGAATAAAAATGATTAAACACATGGTTTTACAAAGACTTTTAGTGTCCTCAGAAGATACTGGACCTCAATATTGTTTAGGAATTTTTAATTATAAATATCCCAAAAGGAAAAAGAAAGCATTTAATCAGTCTTTCAAAAAATATTTTTTGTATATCTAGTATGCACCAAGCATTCTGCTAAGATTGTGGATACAAAGATAAAACAGCCAAATTATAAGATGTCCATAGTCCCTAAATTTCAGATTACTGGGGAACATGGTTATGACATCAGATAAATTATAACATGACATATTAAGTGCTACAATAGAAGAATGGACAAAACATTATAGGAGCAGAAAAGGGAGCACTCAAGTTTTTCAGTATCGTGTCTAGGTAGGAGAAAAGAGGTGGCTCGTTGGATTTTATATATGTATTCCATTTCTAATAAAGCACATTTTGAAATTCAAGTGAACATAGTCCGTAGCCAACATTAGGATCATTAACGTAACTCCAGTTGGAATTAAAGAAACATCACTCCATGCAATTCTAGTAATCGAAGAACATAAAAGATGAAAATGAGTATAGCTGCCAGCCAAAATCAAAGGTAAATCCCAACCAACACTCAGCAATAAAAAGAAAATCCATTTGGAAAAACGCATTCCAGAAGAAATCAGTAAAGAGTTAATAAAGCCCTCCACAAACTTAAGAGAAAAATATCTCTATAAAAACGTACATGTAATAAGGCTACAGATCATTGGTTAGCTGCCAGAAAAATGATGGAATATGGTATAGTTTACTTATTTCTTTTTAATGGCTCCAACATTCCACCTGAAAAATTGGTCCCGGAGCTGTATAATTGGGGATAAAAATTAAATGACAGTTTCCATTTGTCACAATGAAAGCTGATCACTTGTGTTTTTTCATTTATCCACGCTGACTAAAGTGGTTCCTAAAGTCTACCAAGCCAATCTTCTTCCTAACAGTGAAAATAATGCTGTTACTAAAATGAAGGGAGAAATGGAATAAGCTGTTGGCATCTGAACACGCACTTTATTGAAGTTCCCTAGTTCTCAGTTCTCTACCTCCACATGGACGGAGAAGGGGGCCAGCTGACAACTTTTGGGGCCTCCTTAACGTAATCTGAGAATAAGCCATTGGTCCCCTTTTTTTATGTCAATAATGTGAAATTAAATTACTAATATTACACATTATCAGTAAAAAAATCAATTCCTCTTTATCTTCCTCATATTTAAAAGACTACTTAAATAGCAAAGATAATACCAGTAAGCAGATTAGGGACAGTGGAGGGAGAAACTAAACCTAGATCCTATATAAGGAAGATGGAAATCCATGGAGCTAAAGCATATTATTGTTGTTATTTTTCTGGGGGCAGAGGACATGGAGGGGAGAGGTGAAGCTAAGTGTGAGGCACAGAAGAAGACTAATAATGACTACAAGAGATTGTGGTGTCAAAGACAGTGTTCATCTTAAAACATAAAAGTTACGTGTGTTTGGCTTTTGCTCAATCTGATCTCAGAAGTTACTTGGAAAGGGGAGGGTAATCCCCCAAAAATGTATTTAAAGGCTTAAAAATAGATTTACGTCAAGCTGCCTTGAAGTATGCGCCTTCCCTGTCATTCCAGACACGGGCTGATTTGAGTTTGGTTGGATTTTCGCCAGCGACGTCTAATGAAGTGTTCCAAAACCAGAGCCGACCAAGTAACACAACACAGGAGTGAAGAGCAGGGGCTCTGGAGCCAGACTGCGGCTCCCTCTCATCAGCCGCATGGCCTCAGGCACGTTATTTAACCTGCCAGTGCCTCAGTTTCTCATCTAGACAATGGGCATTATAAGAGGATTATGAGTATTAAAGGAATCAGTATGTGTAAATTGCCTGGAATAATAACCAGCACATAGTGAATCCTTAATAATGTTGTTACTATTACTATTATACCATGTAATAGTGGTTTAAAAAAAATCAAAGAATCATGTAGTCAGACAGAAAATTACTAACAAGAAATTTAATAAAATTAGAAAGATGCACTGCTTTAAGATAGAAGAATATGTGCAATCAAGCTTATAAAATAGATAAACTCCAGGGTGATTATTTATATGAAAAGTATTTACTTTATAAAGAGACTCAGCTTGGAAAGGACTCCCCTAGTGGATGTAAGCACTTCAGTTCAAAACAGCGATATTACTGAGTGCCTGTTAGATGTGGAAAACTACAAGCAATTCAAGGATCACTAAGGCAGGGCCCCTGCCCTCAAGAAGCTTACATCTTATGGTAACACTAATATCTATCATTTATAGAGCACCTAATATGTGCTAGTGACTGTATAGAGTGCTTTACATATACTATTTCTCTTATTCCACACGAAAACAAGGGGCCAGGCATTGTTCCCACTATACTAAGTAAAAGGCTAGGACACAAAAAATGAATTACTGGCTAAGGCTTCATAACAACTAAGTTTTGGTGCTAAGATTTCAACCCTTGTGGGTCTGACTTCAAAGCCGATTCTCACTAGCACATCACAATGTCTCCCATTTATCTGTAGTTCATCAACTACTTGCCAGGGACAGGATCAGGCACCGAAAGCTCATGTGTTTGGAACTGCTGCCAAAAGACATTAAACTAGAAATAGCCACTGAGTGTTTTTTAAGATGAGACAAGCTTTAGAAAGGCCATCCCCCTTTACAGATTAGAGAATGGATGGAAGAACTAAGCCCCTGAGAGGTTAAGTAACTCACCCAAAGTCAAAGATAAAGCAGTTCTAAAAATTATAGTGTAAATTAGTATGAAAATATATTTCTTTACAAACATCTGAGGTATACATCTATTATCCAAAATGAGGTAAACAGAAGAAGACTAACAGGACCCCGAGGTTCTGAAAGAGCAGGGCTGCAAATTCAGTCTCAACCAGGAAACAGCGAAGAGCAGAGTGTGCTGGAAAGGCAGTCCTGGGGAGAGAGGCTGGGGGGAGAAAAGGTAACATTTCACATAAAAAGCCAAGAGCCATCATCATCTTCTGTCCCTATCCTCCAGCGAGCCCAGGTGAGAGCCCTGGAAGCTGCCAAATGGCCAACCAGGTGGGGAGCCTGAACACTAACTGAGAAGAACGCAACTAAGATTCGGGTAGTGAGGCTTCGGGGACTCCACTGAAATAGGTACAACCTATTCCTTTAAGTCTCAAACTCTGACATCTATGGTAAAAACAGGACAGGTAGTTATCCACATAGCTCCCCTTATCTGAAGGACCAGTGGGAAGTGAACTATATAATGAACTAAATAGTGATCTCTGGTATAATATCTAGACAAGGGTATTTAGTGCAATTGTCAGTTTCTAGATTGGACTGTCAGTATCTGTATTTCCGAGAGGCCAGTGGAAAGCCTTAAAAATTACAAATCTAGGTCTGAAATGTAGATCTGCCATTTATTATTAGCTATATGGCCCTGAACAAGTCATTTAATCTCTCTGAGTTTAAATCAATTTCTTCACTTGTAAAAGGGGATACACAATACTTAGTTCTAGTCTCGTTAGGATTAAATAAGCAGCAGCAGAGATGTCCTTCCTGGTTATTGGTTTATTGCCTCTCAACCTCAAAGTCACCCTTTTTGCCTGCTCTGTGAAAATGGATCTGAGCCCTTTAAATGTTTTTCCTCTACCTACTGGCACAATGTGAAGCTTTGTGAGTAGAGGGTGCTGGAGGGACACTGCAGAAGGAACAGGGCTTCTCCAGCATCCAGCTCCTGAGGTGCACACAGAGTCCCCAGTTCCCAGGTCCTACAGAGCAGGGCAACCAGGAGCACCCAGAGGTTTGCAGATTCCCCAGCACCCTCCTGAGGCAACTGTGTATCAGAGTGCCGCCAAAGAGACACCTTCTCGTGAACAGTTTTCCCCAGCATCCTAGAGGGCAGATTTCCAGCAAGTTCCACAACACCACAGTAACTTCTCTGCCACAGTCAGCAATAGCTGTGTCTGCTCCAACACAGTCTGGATCTCAGCCTGGAGAAGGAGGCAGGAGGCTCTTCCTTGAGTGCTCTATCTCAGCCCCAGTGTAGTGGCTGCTGCTATTCCTACATTCTTTAGCGTTCTCTTTACTTCTTACCAGCAAAGCCCTTGTTATCCCAATCCCCTGTTATAGTGAATGAGTCTATATTGAACTTTCCCTGTTCAAATTACTGTGTGGTTTCTCTCTCTCTGTTGGACCCAGATTAATATAGTTTCCTAGACTAGTGCCTGATATATAGCTAATGTTTAATAACAATGCACATCATAATAATAATTATAAATGATTGCATTCTTCTCATCCCTTTCTTAAAAGGCAAACCTTTCCCTTCCTCATTCTACTTTGATCAGAACATGAACCTATTTCTACTACAAAAATCCCTACGCAGTGTAAGTGGAGTAACGAATAAGTTAGGAAAACAATGTCTCAACAGTTCCTGCCAAATATTTGATTAGAAAAACATGAAGGCTGCCTCACAATTAATTGTCCCCTTAGTCAGCATGCAGCTGAGACAATTCTTTCTGCAACTTCCTTGACTGACCTAAAGACAACGTGAAAATGCCTTCTTTCTCTTGCCAAGGATATTCCCAAAATGATCTAAAGAATCAAATTCATTAGTATATGAAACTTTTTAAAATTTAAGTAGTAATCATTTTATTTCCTCATTTCTCAACTCAAGTTAATAAACTACAATATTTTGAAAAACAAAGAAAACAAGAAACTATCTTAGAATAACTGATGAATTTGTGTTAGGGGCCAGGGGTGAGAGGGCACCACTCAAAGGGAAAGAAAGGAACAGAATGGGTTTAGTAGCAATATTACAAAGTCAACACATATTTCCTCATCTTTTAAATGTACCAGCTTAATTCTTGGGTAAAGTATAAAAATACATTATCCAAGGCGTCATGCATTGTTGGCACATATTGTGAAATAAAACTACTATAAAAATATAGATCATCTCAAATGTATTAAGTTTCTGTCTTCAAATTCTTTATTTCCAATCCTCAGAATTATTCTTCCTCTGAAAGGAAAGCTATCACCTTCAACACAATCCCATGTCATTTATATTTTTACTTGTCTAAAAGCCTCACCTAATTATCAATTTAACAAGGAGCAGAGACCAAGGGGTGAAAAAAATCTCATCATCTTTTAGGCAGGCACCATGTCCAATTTCAAGAGCTAACCCCCATCTTAAAACACCCCAAAATAGACATTGCGAGCCACCGCAGGACCCCAACATAAAGCAAGGCTCCTCATTAAAAGTTGGAATGGACCCTGCCAAGGATGCCTGCAGGGATGCTCAACAATAGCAGTTACACCCCATGCCTTTCTGACCTAGATTAAATTACTGACAAAACGGACAGACTACCCAAAACCGTGAGCAATACATTTTGCCAATGAAAATAATGATTGTGCTCGGTATAGCACACGTGCTTTCTGCTCAGCTTGTCGGCATTTTCAGTGAAGGGGCTCAACGATCTTACCAGCCAACCCTTTCCCTGCCAAAACCAATAAGCTACCTTCATTTCTTAAGCCCCCTCAGGGCTTTGAATACTACCCATTTTGCACTTAAGGTCAGTGCTGTAAAACTGCTTTTCCCCGGAAGAGCCATAATCAGAAGCAGCCCCTACTCAAAACTCAGATGGAAAAAATTCAAGAATATGTGAGCTGCTTGTAACTTCCCACTGTCAGTTTTTCACATTTGCATTCTTAAAAGTTGCATCTACTGCTTGAGATGGCAAGGTGCGTTTCCTAGCAACGTCATCCCTTAATGCTCTGGGCGTTTTGTACAAAAACATGTATTTCCGTAAGCCAATGTGTAACAGAGCAATATTTCAAAACGGCTTAACTTTATAGCTCCAAACATTCTAGTGAGTTCAACAATCTCATTATATATTATAGTGAAACAAACACATACACACATATACATACCCCATACCCCTTAAGTATGCATTTTGTTGGATTTTATTTTTCATTTTATACCAGGGAAAACAAGATTATGCCAGATCTCTTTACAGTAAACAAAACCTGTCCGGGAAAAACAAACCTTGTCATTTATTTTTTTCACCCATTCATTCATTCATTCATTTATGGAATAACTTCCCACTCTAAAAAGCTGTTAAAAACTTTGGATAGAAAAAAAGCTCTTTTCATCCCACCCTATTTGTACGTCTGCAGTTCTGTATATGTATTGTGTATTGTATGTATGTAGTATGTAGTTTTTCCCTACTACACAGGAATTGGACATAGTCCTTCTATTTGACCTAGCAAGTTCAACCACTAAAAATAAAGTCCTTTGCCCTAAAGAGGGGTCTAACAGATGCCAGTTTCAAAAGATAACTTTCAGGCTTCAATGGAAGATGCTGACAAGAGCACCATTCTTATAAAATATGGGTCCCCAAAGGCTCATCTTTCTGTCAGTTTCTGTCCACCTGCATCCAAGTTTGGGTTTCCAAGGCACAGTCACTCCCACTTATCTTTCTGTCTCACTTATCTTTCTATCTCAAGGCCTCCCACAGTTCTTAACTTCATTCACAGCTTTTATTCCTGGTTCTGAACTGTGCTTCTAGTCTAGTAATATGGTAGGAGGAAACCTGC